>NC_134360.1:192505484-192841199 GCF_048569485.1 Anomaloglossus baeobatrachus | reverse complement strand
AAAACTTCCTGTTGCTGGGGTCTGACCAATGGGTCCTCTACGGACTCCCAGAATGAGGGTCTGAAGAGCCCCACCTGATGGGCAATTATGCTCACCTCCACTGCATTCACTCAAAGAGAGAGAGAGAGAAAGCAGGGATTAACGCATCCAATATTGAAACTTCATTTTAATCTGTAGATCTTGGAATAAAAAAGAGAATTTTGTTACTTACCGTAAATTCTTTTTCTTATAGTTCCGTCATGGGAGACCCAGACCATGGGTGTATAGCTACTGCCTCCGGAGGACACACAAAGTTACTACACTCAAAACGTGTAGCTCCTCCCTCCTAGCATATACACCCCCTGCTAGCCAGACCTAGCCAGTTTAGTGCAAAAGCTGAAGGAGGACATCCACCCACAAAAAGAGACGGAGTAAAATCCGGCAGAACCGGAACCTCTGTCTACAACAATAACAGCCGGTGAAGACACACGGAACAAGAAACCTGCCAACAGGCAATAGGGAGGGTGCTGGGTCTCCCATGACGGAACTATAAGAAAAAGAATTTACGGTAAGTAACAAAATTCTCTTTTTCTTTATCGTTCCTATGGGAGACCCAGACCATGGGACGTCCTAAAGCAGTCCATGGGTGGGAATAAACAGACAACTGAGAAGCAGGAAAACCCAACTTCACAAATGGGCGACAGACGCCTGAAAGATGCGTCTGCCGAAGCCCGCGTCTGCCAAAGCAAGAGCATGCCTTGGATAGAGCTTCGAAAAAATATGCAGACTAATTCGAGCTGCAGTCTGACAGACCTACTGAGCCGTAGCCTGGTGCCTGCCCAAAAGGCACCGACAGGTCTGATCAAATGTGCTCTGATCCCCGGCGGGGAAGGCACTTGAGTACACTTGTAGGCCTCGGAAATGGCCGACCTAAGCCAACGAACCAGGGTCGGCTTAGATGCCGAGAGACCGCTACGCTGACTAGCAGTCAGTACCAGAGAGAGAGGTGCACCGCCTAATAACGGCGGTGCGAGACACATAGATCCGGGGCGCCCGCACCAGATCCAGGATATGCAACGCTTCCTCAAAGCGATGAACAGGAGCCGGACAAAATGAAGGCAGGAAAATTGCCCCGGATAAGGTGGAAGCTATAACCACCTTAGGGAAAAAAGTCCGGAATCGGACGGAGACCACCTTGTCTTGATGCAAAAGACCAAGAAGGGGGTTACTCAGAGCCAGAACTCCCTGGCGGGAAATTATAGCCACTAGAAAGACTACTTTCTGTGAGAGATGAAACAAAGAAACCTCCCTAAGAGGCGCAAAGGGGGGGTTTCCGGGAACCGGGAGGACCGGATTAAGGTCCCAAGGCTCCATAGGCCGCCGGAAAGGCGGAACGATGTGAGACGCGCCCTTAAAGGGGCGCACCGGAGCCAGCCGGACAATACGCCGCTGGCAGATACTGACAGAGCCGAGACCTGTCCGTTAATGAGGGATAGTCCTAGCTGTAGACCGGACTGTGGAAGGGACAGGAGGGTCGGCAAGGCTAAAAAGGTCCAAGGACACCTTGGAGCTCGAGTCATAGCGGAAGACGACTTCAGGAAGGATACCAGAAGTCGCCAAGATCCAGGACTCAATAGCTACGCCGTCAATCTGAGAATCCAGAATTCTGACGGAAAAACCGGACCTTTGAGAAAATGTCTGGACGGTCCGGAAGATGCCATGGCAACCCAACGGACAAAAGGAGCAGGTCAGGATACCAAGCCTGCCTGGGTCAGTCTGGAGTAAGAGAATGACCCGACGGCCCCCTTTTTTACTGATCTTGCGCAGGACTCTGGGCAAGAGGTAGAGAAGAAGCTGGGATCAAACATGAACCAGTGTGTCTACTGCAAAACCTGAGGATTGTGGACCACGGTTGGGCAGCTGAAATAGTTTGCCTCGCAGTCTTGACATAGGATGTGGGCTGCGGCTACGGTGGACTAGGAGTCCCTTGTCCACTGAAGGATGTTGAGGCGCTAAGATTGCCAGGCGGCTGAGTGTCCCGCTCTGGAAGTTGATGTAGGAAAACGCTGTCACGTTATCCGACTGAACTCGAATGTGCCTAGCCGCCCAAAGATGGTGAAGGCTTAGAGAGCTAGAATACAGCTCTGATTTCAAGCCCATTAATCTAGAGGGCTGATTCGGACAGAGTCCAAGCGCCCTGCGCTCCGCGGTGGGGATATACTGCTCCCAAGGCGGAAAGACCAGCACCCTGGTGAGGATCACCCGGGACGGGGGCAGGAAGGAGCGTCCCCGAGACAGAGTGGCCGAAACCACCACTGCAAACGAGCCCCCGGTCAGTGGCAAAACCACCACCCCGTGGAAGGAGGGAGTTCGCGTGTACAGCGGGAAACATCCAGTCTCAGAGGACGCAGGAGAAACTGGGCAAGGAATCGCTTCCATTGACGCCACCGTCTGACCAGCACCTGTATTTGGTGTACCGCCAGCGGAGAGACTACTGAACGACTAAGAGCGGCTTCACAAGAGCCGACAGAGTCTCGAATTGCGTCCCTGAGAACCTCTGGTTCGAATTCAGAGTGGACTTGAACAGAATGACAAGCCACCCGAATAGGCTAGAGTGGCGAGAGTAAGCGAAGTACTCTGCTAAGAGTCTGCACTGGATGAAGCCCCGAGAAGAAGGCCGTCCAGGACAAACGATCACAGCCAATCCCTAGGGGTGCAGGACCCTAATCACAGCAGCCCCATGAGAATACTCAAGGGGCCGTGGCTAACCCTAAGGAAAGAGCCACAAATTGGACCACTCCGATGGCAAAACGTAGTCAACGCTGGTGTGAAACTGCGATTGACCCCTGCAGAAAGGCATCTCCAATGCCGATGGCTGCTAGGGAATCTCCTTGGGTTCTTGATTGATCCGGTGAAAAAACACACGGAACAAGACTGAGACTCCATGTGAAAACGCCACACCTGACCATGCTTGAAAAGCTAAAGATCCAGGTCGGAAGGCACCGCCCTGTTCGGGGACTAGACATAGATTTAAACAAAAATCTCAGAACCGTTCCTAGTCGGGAACCGATACAATTACTCCACTGGCCTGCAAGAAATGCCACGGCCTGAGAAGCCTTGGAGCCGGAAGGAGGTGACAGAAAAAATCTGTTTGGCGGGTGGACAGAATTCCATCCCGTAGCCATGGGAGATATAATCCCGCCGCCACTGAACGGAGACGTGTTAGAACCATACGTCGCCAAGTGGAGAGAACCTGCCACCGACCAGGAGGAGGTTGGCGGCTAGATAGCCCGGAGGAAGCTGACTGAGTGGCAGCATCTCCTGCGGTCTTCTGAAGACGCAGCTTCAAGCCAATTGGTTCTATGAACCTAGGCCGAGCTAGAGGACGATCAGATGGAGGAACGGAACCACCGAAACCTCAACTGATTCCTGCCCTGGACAGGTACCCTGTTGGTGGCAAGGAAGAACTCTCCCCTCCGAGAGTTTCCTAAATGTCATCCAGTTGGTTCCGAAGAGAATGGTCCCCCCCAAAGGGGAGCCCAGGAAGGAACCTCTATAGAGGCATCTGCCTTCCATTTCCGAACAGGAGCCTGCGAATAGCGAGGAAAGTAGTCAAAACCACCGCCGTGCGGTGTCCAGCATGGCAGACTTGGCAGAGGATGAAAAGACTGAAGTCTGGAAGTTCAGGCAACCGTCTTGGGCATAGAGTCCCTATGAGGGAATGCCTCTCCTCTGAGGAGTCATCAGCCACTGACATAACGGTCCGGGCTGAGCCACCTGAGGTGAATGAGGCCACCTCTTGACTACCATTGGACAGGGGAAAAAACAGTCCTCAGAATCACGCTTCATAGGAAGCGACTGTCAGAGCGGACTCTGGGCTGGTCACAGGGGCCTGAAAACTGGAGTGGTTAAGGAACACACGTTGTGTTCACCTAAATAAGGTAACTCCGGCGGATTGAGGTCTGGTACAAAATTAATGTACCGTGGGATCCTTATAGAGGTGCCGTCAGCCACTGATACAACTATCCGGGCTAAAAATCTAGACACCGGAGTGGCCACCCTTGGCGAATGAGTACACTCCTTGATCACCTCTGATGGGAGGGGGAGACAGGCAGCAGAACCCCGCTGTGGGATCTGCAGGACAGGCTGTGGGCTTGGACGCAGCGGGCTGAAAACTGGAGTGGTTAAGGAACACACTCTTCGTCTTGTTAAAGGTATACTGATGCATTTCTGCCAGCGGGGAATACTGCCCTGATACAGGCGGATGGAGGCCCAATAGAATAATGGACACAATCCAATCATCCGTATCCGCGTCACCTACGGACGGATCAAAGTACCTAAAGTAGCGTCCGAGCCCCTGGTAGAGACATCCTCCTCGTCCAGTGAGTCAGCTCGTATCGGAGCTGCGGGACGGGGAGGACAGGGGACCCTGCGTCTCCCTGTCAGGAGGACGGGGTCTGTGAGCTTTGCTGAGCAAGCAGAAAACGCCCTGAGAAGGGGGTTGCATGCTCAGCGGATGCCGGGACAGCCGACCCCTGGAAAAAGAGATTCCCCCAGGGGTTAGCCACCGAACCCGAAAATCACTGTCCCACCAATAAAAGTGCCCCACATTGCAGAAGGACCCCTAAATAACGTCTCTATACTTAGCTTTGAGACGCAGGGTCCAGTCCCTGGTGGGGTGGGGGTCCAGTGCTCCGTCCAGCAGGGTCCTGCCAAAGGGCTGCGGATGGAGGCCGGTCTCCTGCAAGGCAGTGAGAACCGTGTTGGCTCTAACTTCAAGCCAGAGCCCCTAAGGGATGTTGAAGGAGCGCGGCATGAAGGGCTCTTGCCCTGAATCAACCTTAACAGCACCGCCGCCAGGGGGGTGTGAAGGGACATGCCGGGAGTCCAGTGGACCCGCTTTTCTTCCAAATCTTTAGAAAAAATGAAAAATCAAAAAAGGATGCATGTGTGTGTGTGATCCTCCTGACACAAAGCATGAAACTGGCTAGGTCTGGCTAGCAGGGGGTGTATATGCTAGGAGGGAGGAGCTACACGTTTTGAGTGTAGTAACTTTGTGTGTCCTCCGGAGGCAGTAGCTATACACCCATGGTCTGGGTCTCCCATAGGAACGATAAAGAAAAGAACTTTGTTGGACAACCCCTTTAAATCCTGGTCCTCCGCTGAGGATGTCTCAGTCTACACAACAAAGCAGTGAACTAAAAAACTCAAGATGTGCCAGACAGGAATAAGCCATCCATTACTACTGGAAAATAACACCGAGAAAATTGACCAGACTAAAAAAAGGTACAGGTAAAATAAAAAATCTTTGTACTGTGTTAGCCAGTAGAGCTAAAAAAAAAAAAAAAAAAAAAAAAAAATAATATTTAAAAGAATCGAGAGTCCTCAGTGGTTGATACCTTTAATGACTAACTGAAAAGATGATAACAAATAGCAAACTTTCGAGAATACTCAGGTCTCTTCCATCAGGCTCAGTATAACAGAATCTGAAGAGCCACATATTTATACACAACAGGACATAAGATAAGACAGGACATGGATCAGTAAATAAGACAAGTGATGTGAAGCAAATCAGTATGGCAAGGGGACAAACAGTTGTGGCAGTAAATTGCAGCAGTTCATAGATAAGCAGTGTGAAAGTTTTATTGTCCTCTGATTGAGGTCTGGTCCAGAGTTGTAATGCCCCCGAATGCTCTGAGCAGCACATTTATTAATTGATGTAAAAAGACATAAATCCATGTGACAACTTCATTCCTGCTCTGAAATGTGAAAAAGGTCATCATAAGTTTGTATTCCCAGACTCTTCTGTCTCTCTTGGACTCGAAATTTCCTTTCAATACCAGCAATTTCATGACTCAAAAGGCAAATGCATGCAAGCATCGAAACACAGATCTGATGAACAGCAATGTTAGAGATTTGAGTAGAAAGCTAAACAATTCAGTTACTTCTCTTACAAATCTGCGATACGGCGTGGTGTGTGTAAAAACACAAAGGGACTGTCCTAATTACCATTTTTATCTGTTCCCCAAACACAAATGTACAGGGAGAGAACCATAAGGCTATGTGCCCACGCTACAGGATTTACCGCGGATTTTGCCGCGGATTTACCGCGGATTTGCCGAAAATCTGCAGCAGCAGCACTTCCAAGCCATTTCAATGGCATTTTGGAAATGCTGTGCCCATGCTGCGGATTTTTCCGCGGCGGATTTGCCGCGGATTTTGATGCGGAAAAATCTGCAGCATGTCAATTGTTTGGTGCGGATTTTTGGCTTTGAATGGGAAAAAAAAAAAAAAAAATCCGCATCAAAATCCGCGGCAAATCCGCGGGTGCGGATTTGCCGCGAAAGTCGCGGATTTTCAGGCAAAAAAATCCGCAGGGACATTCTAGCGTGGGCACATAGCCTAACAGGCTGAGGATAGCACCATGTGTTACAGGCAGCGAGCATAGGAGTTATCTTATGGGGGTGATACGTTCCACTGCCTGGATTTTACATGCTGTTTTATCATTCTCACAACATAGGAAAAAACAAAATAAAAACAATACCAAGCCAGCAAACACAGCAATATTTGGGACATTAGAAGTATTACAATTTTTCCTGCAAGAAACCAGTTCCTAATGCACAAAAAATGTTAGCGGATTAAAACCAGTGATAATTAGAAGGTATATCCTGGCGCATATATGATAAAGCATTGCCATGTCACACAATGTTAAGCTTTTTGGCTAAAATAATTCTGATTAATAATAATCCCAATCTCATGTATGAGAAATAATGGGAATGCATACAAGGATCACAGAAGTCTGCCATGCACATTAAACAAAGCGTGGCCATATGCTCAGTTGGCAGATATTTCTCCCGGCTCCATCAATAACATGAGCATGTTCATTTCAATGGGTAGAAGGGTAAAGGGGTGTTCGGATTAGAGAGTGTATGCCCTAACAGACGACTCTGTAGATTAATGTGAATTGCAGGATACATTAATGTATCAAAGTGGATAGATTAAAAAAAAAAAGAATTTTGTTACTTACCGTAAATTCTTTTTCTTATAGTTCCGTATTGGGAGACCCAGACATTGGGTGTTTAGCTTCTGCCTCCGGAGGACACACAAAGTACTACACTTAAAAGTGTAGCTCCTCTCTCTGAGCTTATACACCCCCTGGTAGCCAGTCCTAGCCAGTTTAGTGCAAAAGCTGAAGGAGAATAGCCACACACAAGTAGAACCGAGTAAGAACCGGAACAACCGGAGACTCTGTCCACGACAACAGCCGGTGATAACACACGGAACAAGAAAATTGCCAACAGGCAACAGGGAGGGAGCTGGGTCTCCCAATACGGAACTATAAGAAAAAGAATTTACGGTAAGTAACAAAATTCTCTTTTTCTTTATCGTTCCTTTGGGAGACCCAGACCATGGGACGTTCCAAAGCTGTCCCTGGGTGGGAATAAACAGAAAAAACTAAGAAGTAGGCGGAGCCCAACTTCACAAGTGGGCGACAGCCGCCTGAAGAATGCGTCTGCCCAAGCTCGCATCTGCCGAAGCATGAGCATGCACTTGGTAGTGCTTCGAAAAGGTATGCAGGCTAGTCCAAGTGGCAGCCTGACAGACTTGTTGAGCCGTAGCCTGGTGCCTAAAAGCCCAAGAGGCACCGACAGCTCTGGTCGAATGTGCTTTGATCCCCGGCGGGGGAGGCACCTGAGTACTCTGGTAGGCGTCCGAAATGGTCGATCTAATCCAACGGTCCAAGGTCGGCTTAGAAGCAGAGAGACCCTTGCGCCGCCCTGTGGTTAGCACAAAAAGAGAGGTGCACCGCCTAAGCGCAGCGGTGCGAGCCACATAAATCCGGAGAGCACACACCAGATCTAGAGTATGCAGCGCTTTCTCAAAGCGATGAACAGGGGCCGGACAGAAGGAAGGCAAGGAAATATCCTGGTTAAGGTGGAAGGGAGAGACCACCTTGGGAAGAAAGTCCGGGGTCGGACGGAGAACTACCTTGTCTTGGTGAAAAAACAAAAAAAGGTGACTCCGAGGAGAGCGCAGCCAAATCAGAGACTCTCCTGAGAGAAGTTATGGCAACTAGAAAGGCCACCTTTTGAGAAAGACGATACAAAGAAACCTCCCTAAGAGGCTCAAAGGGGGGTTTCTGCAATACCGTGAGGACCAAGTTAAGGTCCCAGGGATCCAAGGGCCGCCGATAAGGCGGAATGATGTGAGACACACCTTGCATGAAGGTGCGGATCTGAGCCAGCCGGGCGAGACGCCGCTGGAACAGCACTGATAGAGCTGAGACTTGTCCCTTGAGAGAGTTGAGCGACAGTCCTAGCTGCAGACCGGACTGTAAAAAAGACAGAAGGGTCGGCAACGAAAATGGCCAAGGAGAAAGGCCGGAAGAGCGACACCAGGACTGGAAAATTTTCCAAGTCCTGTGATAGATCTTGAAGGAGGAAGACTTACGGGCCCGAGTCATAGTGGAGATGACTTCAGGAGGAATACCAGAAGCCGTCAAAATCCAGGACTCTAGAGCCACGCCGTCAATTTGAGTGCCGCAGAAATCGGGCGGAAAAACGGACCTTGCGAGAGCAGGTCTGGACGGTCCGGAAGATGCCATGGCATCTCCACGGACAGTTGGAGCAGGTCCGGATACCAAGCTCGCCTGGGCCAGTCCGGTGCAATGAGGATGACTCGACGACCCTCCATTCTGATCTTGCGCAGGACTCTGGGCAAGAGAGCTAGAGGGGGAAACACGTAGGACAGACGAAACTGGGACCAGTCTTGAACCAGAGCGTCCGCGACGAAGGCCTGAGGATCGTGGGAGCGAGCCACGTAAACCGGAACCTTGTTGTTGTGACGGGATGCTATTAGGTCCACGTCCGGAGTGCCCCACTTGCGGCAGATCAACTGAAATACTGCCGGGTGCAGGGACCACTCGCCACCGTCCACGGATTGACGGCTGAGATAATCTGCCTCCCAGTTTTCTACGCCAGGGATGTGGACTGCGGATATGGTGGACTTGGAGTCCTCCGCCCATTGAAGAATGCGTTGGACCTCCAACATTGCCAAGCGGCTGCGTGTCCCGCCTTGGTGATTGATGTAGGCAACCGCTGTCGCGTTGTCTGACTGGACTCGAATGTGCCTGCCCGCCAACAGGTGGTGAAAGGCTAGGAGAGCTAGAAGCACAGCTCTGGTTTCCAGCACATTGATTGAAAGGGCTGCCTCGGACAGAGTCCAAGTGCCCTGAGCTCTGTGGTGGAGATGTACCGCTCCCCAGCCGGATAGGCTGGCATCCGTGGTGAGAATCACCCAGGACGGAGCCAGGAAGGAGCGCCCTTGGGACAGGGAGAGGGGTCGAAGCCACCACTGAAGAGAGGTCCTGGTCCGTGGCGACAGAGCCACTAACCTCTGTAAGGAGGAAGGCCGCTTGTCCCAACAGCGGAGAATGTCCAGCTGCAGAGGACGCAGATGGAACTGGGCAAAGGGAACCGCCTCCATGGAAGCCACCATTTGACCCAGCACCTGCATCAGGCGCCTGAGGGAATAACGGCGGGGCCTCAGGAGAGAGAGCACCGCTAGCCGGAGAGACTGCTGTTTGATTAAGGGCAATTTCACAAGTGCTGGCAAAGTCTCGAACTGCATCCCTAGGTACGTGAGACTCTGGGTCGGAGTCAGAGTGAATTTGGGAAGATTGACAATCCACCCGAATTGGGCTAGGGTGGCGAGAGTGAGCGAAACACTCCGCTGACAGTCTGCGCTGGATGGACCCTTGACCAGAAGGTCGTCCAGATAAGGAAGCACTGCTAACCCCTGGAGGTGCAGGACTGCAATCACTGCCGCCATGACCTTGGTGAATACCCGAGGGGCCGTGGCTAACCCGAAGGGGAGAGCCACGAATTGGAAATGATCCTCTCCTATCGCAAAACGTAACCATCGCTGATGTGCCAATCGCAGTGTCACATGTAGATAGGCATCTCTGATGTCGATGGACGCCAGGAACTCCCCTTGGGTCATAGAGGCAATGACTGATCGCAGGGACTCCATGCGAAAATGCCGCACCCGAACATGCTTGTTGAGAAGCTTGAGATCCAGGATGGGCCGGAAGGTACCGTCCTTTTTTGGAACTAGGAAGAGATTTGAGTAAAAACCTCTGAACCGTTCCTGAGCGGGAACTGGGACAATCACTCTGTTTGCCTGCAAGGACGCCACGGCCTGCGAGAAGGCGGCGGCCTTGGAGCAGGGGGGAGTTGAGAGAAAAAATCTGTTTGGAGGGCTGGAAGAGAATTCTATCCTGTAGCCGTGAAATATGATGTCTCTCACCCACTGATCGGAGACCTGCTTTAACCAAGCGGCGCCAAAGTGGGAGATCCTGCCACCGACTAAGGACGTGGCTGTAGCAGGCCGAGAGTCATGAGGAAGCTGCCTTAGTGGGAGAACCTCCTGCGGTCTTCTGCGGACGCGCTTTTGGGCGCCAGTTGGATTTCTGATCCTTGGCTGAGTTATTGGACGAGGCGGAAGGCTTAGAGGATGACCAGTTGGAGGAACGAAAGGAACGAAACCTCGATTGATTCCTACCCTGGGCGGGTTTCCTGGGTCTTAGTTTGTGGCATGGAAGTACTCTTCCCGCCAGTAGCTTCTTTAATGATTTCATCCAGCTGTTCACCAAACAGCCGTGAACCAGCAAAAGGGAGCCCAGCAAGAAACTTCTTGGAAGAAGCATCTGCCTTCCACTCTCGAAGCCACAAAGTCCTGCGGATAACAAGAGAATTAGCTGAAGCCACCGCAGTGCGGTGAGCAGCCTCTAGCATGGCAGACATGGCATAAGATGAAAAGGCTGAAGCCTGAGCAGTTAAGGTAACCATCTCCGGCATAGATTCCTTGGTGAGGGAATGCATCTCCTCTAGAGAAGCAGAGATGGCTTTGAGAGCCCACACTGCTGCAAAAGTCGGGGAAAACGCGGCCCCCGCAGCTTCGTACACAGATTTGGCCAGAAGGTCAATCTGATGGTCAGTGGAATCCTTAAGTGAGGTGCCGTCAGCCACCGACACAACGGTCCGGGCTGAGAGCCTAGACACCGGAGGGTCTACCTTTGGGGAGTGAGACCACTCCTTGACCACCTCAGGTGGAAATGGAAACCGGTCATCAGAACCACGCTTTGGAAAGCGTTTGTCAGGGCAGGCCCTGGGTTTGGTCACAGCGGTCTGAAAACTAGAGTGGTTAAAGAAAACACTCTTCACTCTCTTAGGCGAGGTAAACTGATGTTTTTCTGCCAAAGAGTTGCTCCTCTGATACTGGCGGATTGAGATCCAGCACAGAATTAATAGAAGCAATCAAATCAGTAAGATCTGAGTCACCCTCAGAGAAATCGATGGGATACATAGCCTCCGAGCCCCCAGTGAGAGCATCCTCCTCATCTTGAGAGTCAGCTCTTGAGACAGAGCCGTGGAATGGGGAGGGGGAGGAAACCCTGCGCCTTCTCTTAGAAGGACGGGGTCTGGGATCAGATGATGAATCCTCCGTGAGCTCTGATGGACGGAGGTCAGAGGATAGGAGTCCTCTGTCAAGAGTATTAGAGGCACCCTGAGAGGGGGGGCTGATGCATATTCATCAAAGTCCTGGACAAAAGTCCCATGGACTCAGCAAATGACTGGGATATGGACCTAGAAAATGACTCTACCCAGGCCGGGGGTTCAATCACAGGTGCAGCAGCAGCCTGAGAGACCACTGGGGGTGAGACTCCAGGCTGTGGTACCTGCTGGAGTGGGGGCTTTGCAGAGAATGAACCCCAGGGAGAATATACAGAGGTCCACAACCGGAGACCGGCTGTGGCTTACCAGACCGCTGAGCGCGGTGTTGTGTGCCCTCCAGATCCCGAAGCCCGGTCCCCCAGAGCGCAGCACCTCAGCAAAGATGCAGAATGCAGGATGTCCCAGAGCAGAGTGAACTCTGCCTGAGAAATGGAGGGGGCGGGACTAGGGGCGTTCCTATAAAAGAAGAGCGGGAACTGGAGGGCTATAGAGACCTGCCGGGAAGGAGGGACGCCCCAGCAGTGGGGAGTGTCCCTCCCCTGTGTAGAACGGCCGCCGGGAGGAGCCGAACCTGTCCCTCTGCATGAGTGACATGCGAGGGCAGGAAAACGAAACTAGGCCTCCGGCGAAGCCGGGGCCTAAATTTAAGCGGCGAGGCCGACAAGCAGGCACCATCGGCGCGGTTCTCAAGCAAAAGCTGGAGAACCCGCCGGAAAAGTTAAAAACAATCACATACAGCATACTCTCCCCTTACAATAAAGAACCGGGACCCCCAACATAAACGTCTCAGGTACTTAGCTGCTGAGACGCAGGGCCATGTCCCTGGGGATGAGTGCTCCGGTCCAACAGAATCCTCAAGGGGCTGTGGATGGAGACCGGACTCCTGCCAGGCATGGAGACCGTGCTGGCTCCCACTTCAAGCCAGAGCCCAGAAGGGATGGTGAAGGAGCGCGGCATGTAAGGCTTCAGCCTTGTAAATCAACCTTAACAACACCGCCGACACAGTGGGGTGAGAAGGGACATGCCGGGAGTCCAGACATGGACCCGCTTTTATTCAAACTCTTTCCAAAAGTCAAACAATCAGATGAGAATGCATGTGTGGATGTATGACCTCCTGAACACAAAGCGATAAACTGGCTAGGACTGGCTACCAGGGGGTGTATAAGCTCAGAGGGAGGAGCTACACTTTTAAGTGTAGTACTTTGTGTGTCCTCCGGAGGCAGAAGCTAAACACCCATGGTCTGGGTCTCCCAAAGGAACGATAAAGAAAAAAAAAAAAAGTTGAATAGAGATAACATGTATTTAAAAAAAAAGTAAGCTGCAACCAAGTCATATGCAGGGAATGGAGTACTCGGTCCAAAGCAGTGCATCACTGGGGAATGTCACTTTGGTGGCTGTTGTTCGGTCCCATGCCCTGGGGGCTTTTTAAAAAGGGGAGTATTTACAGGGAAGATTAGAGTCATTAGTGTGACGCCACCAGCGGGTTGCGATTAGGATGGTGGAACGGCCGCTGCTGGGTTGACTATCCCTAGGGATGGTGGTAATGGCAGCTGAGGTGGTAGGCCCTCCGCAGGAAGGGCTGAGCCCAGGGAGCTGTATGATGGAAGCGCTGGAATAAGGGAGACCACACCGGGGTTGTAATTAGCAGTCTCTACTCACTCTTGGACCTCTGATTCAGGTCCCTGTATTTCCAGTGCCAGCTTGTTGACTCAGTTGCTCTGTTCCCGGCACCCTCAGTGTGTTTTGGGTCCCCGTAGCTTGAAGCAGTTTGGGGGCCCGACTGCCACAATAAGGGACAGTCTCCTCATCCGTACGGCGGGCAGTGTGGACCCTGTAGGGCTGGTCTGTGTCCCGAAACCTGATTCTTGCTTTACTGCTGGTGCCCCCGGATCAGTGGGTCAGTGAGGTCCGTGAAGGTCCCCTCACTGTGCAGGTATTTGCCAGGCCATGTGAAACTGATGCCTGACCTAGGGCCCTGTGGCCAGTCGGTGCTCTGGTCCCAGCGGTACTCGGGTGTACCCGCCCTGGTGACCACTCGGGTCACCGTTACACGACCCAGCTCAAGGAACCTCACTCTCCTCTCTCTAACTTCTCCTCACTGACTGACTACTGTCCACTCCCACCAGGCTGTCTAGTCCCCTGGTCTGGCTCCGCCCTCTGGGTGGCCATCCCCTTGTGTCTGACTAGTCCTTACCCCCTGGTGTGACGTTGGAACTAGGATTTTTGGTGTGTGTGTGTGTGTGTGTGTGTGTGTGTGTGTGTGTGTGTGTGTGTGTGTGTGTGTGTGTGTTATTGGCACTGGTGTTCCAGGTCCCAGGGGGTAGGCCCTGTATCCTTGTGAGGATGCAGTACCTAGTAGTGCCCTGAGTGGCTCAGGGGCACTACACAATCAGAGAAGAAGAAGAAGAAAAAAAAAAAACTTTCTAAATGCCTTTATTTAGCAAAAGGTATGCTTGTGGCTTACAGTGCACTTAAACTAAGGATTTTCAGGAACAAGTGTTCCTAGGAACGCTCATTTCACCATAATTTTGAAGTGTAAAGTTTGTGCTTTATCTAGTGCACTCTGAGGATTTTAAAGATGGCAGCTGCCATCAATCACAACTTGTACTAGATTTCTGATGATATGCAGTGGGACGGGCTGCGTAAAGCACATCTGTTCAAGACATGTAATAGCAGCATCCTGTCAGGCACCATGAACTCACATCAGTCAACCAGACAGCACACTTAGGAGAAGATAAACACTTTCTTTAGCCGATTGAGAATGAGCATCCATCTCAGTCAGCCTGACAGTATTAGTGCATCTGTTTCGTACTTCACACAGTGCGCTCTACTGCGTGACGTCTGAAAACTAGGACGGGCTGCACAGATTTATGGCAGCTGCCATCTTTGAAATCAAATCCTGACAGAGTGCACTAGATAAAGCACAAACCTCACACTTCAAAATTACGGTGAAATGAGCATTCCTAGTAACAATTGTTTCAGAAAAACCTTAGTTTAAGTGCATACGTGAATTTTATGCATGGTTTAAACACAATGTTACACTTTGGGTTTAAATTGCATGACGGCGCCCAATGTTTAAGGTGCTGGCTGAAATTTCAACAAAATGTCAAGTGTCTACTCAAAATACATGTATAATATAGAAATATATTGATTAAATATTTTATAATACAGACTTTATGTGAAAAGCTTGCAGCAGTTAAAGGGTTAAAACTAAGATTCCCTAGAGGATTTTAGGCTGGAGTAACTTAATAGACTGTGTCCACATCATTTGTATCCGGTTATTGTCCACTGTATACCCATCTTCTTAATGTAAACTGCTATTAGAAGATAAAGCGAATACAAAAAAAAAAAATATAAAATAATGAGATTCGGAAGCTCTAATACCTGTGCACATGATAGGTCGTTTCTTCCACTTGGATGCTTACGTCAGAAGCAAAGGATTGCATGAAAAGTGACAGCAAATCTTTACCAAAGGTCGGATGATGCTTGATTTTCAGCAAGATCTATAGTTAGAATAAGAGAAAAGAAAAATATCCATATTAAAAAACACTACAAATATATTACAAATTTTGAGTGCAAAACTGGGTATCCAACAAACGAATCACCGTTATTCTATAATATTTCCTGATGCTAGATATAAAGCCATCCCAAAGGCCCACACCATAATAGCAGGTAGGATTTCTGAATTTGACCTAAAACGACATCAGATTTTAAGGCTATGTGCGCACTAGAAAAGTGATTTTTCTCAAGAAAATTTCTTAAGAAACTTCTGGGAGTTGAAGAAAACCGCGGGAAAAACGCATGCGTTATTGCCGCGGTTTTTCCGCAGGTTGGTCCCTGCGGTTTTTTTTATGCTGAACTGCAATAAATAATATAGATAATCGATAGCTAGATGGATAGAGGGAAAGATGGATAGATGACTAGATAGATAGATGAAAAAGACCTATATAATGTCCCTCCCCCCTGCATATTCTAAGCTGGCACCCTTTAGTGACTTTCATGTGGCACTAAAGGGTGCCTGGCCTTGTATTAAGCCAAAAAATAATTTAAAAAAAAAAAAACAAAACGTGAGGTCCCCCCCATCTTTTGTAGCCAGCTAGGGTAAAGCAGACTGCTGCAGCCTGCAGACCACAGCTGGCAGCTTCACCTTGGCTGGTAATCCAAAACAGAGGGCACCCCACGCTGTTATTTTACATTAAATAAATCAAAACGCGGGGTCCCCCTCAAATTGGATCACCAGCCAAGGTAAAGCAGACAGCTGGGGTCTGATATTCTCAGACTAGGGAGGTCCACTGTTATTGGACACTCCCCAGCCTAAAAATAGCAGGCTGCAGCCGCCCCAGAAGTGGTGCATCAATTAGACGTGTCAATCCTGGCGCTTCGCCCCAACTCATCCCGTTGCCCTGATGCGGTGGCAAACGGGGTAATATATGGGGTTGATGCCAGATGTGTAATGTCACCTGGCATCAGGCCCTGGGGTTAGTGATGTCACGCGTCTATCAGATACCCGACATCACCAACCGCTAGTGACAGTCTCGGGCCGCGGGCATAGATGGCAGGAGGTAGGAGATAGTCACCGCAAGTAATGATCTCATCTCACCTCCTGACAGCAGCGCTCGGCATCCCCGCGGCTGCACGCACTGCAGGGTGACAAGCTGCTGACACTGCGGGCAGACACTGACACTGCTGTCAGCCGCGGGGCTACAGCAGGACACAGACTGCACGGGCACCTGGAAGTCATACGGAAGTGCTTCTGTGCGGCGTCCAGGGAGCGTGATGTGTGTTTACTCTGCTCCGCTTCCTCTTCTGTCATAACGACATCACTTCCTGCAAAACCGTAGGCAGTGATGAACATTACCGCAGGTAAATTGCGGCTATACCGGGGGTATACCGCACATCATCAAAGAAGTGACATGCACATTTTCTCAAGAAATTTTCTCAAGAAAATCTTCAGAAAGAATTTTCTTGAGAAAAAAAACGCAGCGTGCGCACAGCTATTTTTTTTTCCCCATAGGTTTTACTGGGAAATGTCTGCAGGAAGATTATAAACATTTTTCAAGAAATTTCTGCAGCAAAACCACGGGTAAAACCGCGGGTAAAAATGCCTAGTGCGCACAGGGCCTAAAAACAAAAAGTAAAATCGATGTAAGATGAAAGAATTCAAGAAATAACTACTTTAAACCTCAAAATGTTCAACGTGTGCATGTGGCTTGAGATTTAACAGACAATTTGGAGGTTTATTTAGAGACTGGTGTTTTCAATCAAAGGGGAACCAGGTTTCAGTGGGCAACAGGTTTTGTTTTTTTTTTTTTAAGAAACAGGGATCCATCAAAGTCTGATCTTCACGATACATATGTGGAAGTGTGCCAGAGTACGAACTAAGAAGATTTCCAAAGACCTCAGAAGAAGAGTTGTTGATACTCAGTTTAGAAACGGTTACAAAACTCTAATTTGAACTTCCCGTATTTTTCGCACTATAAGACGCACTTTATTTCCCACAAAATTTTGGAGGAAAGTGGGGTGTGTGTCTTATAGTCTGGTGGTGGAGACTAAAGGGTGCTTTACACGCTGTGACATCGCTAACAATATATTGTCGGGGTCATGGGTGTAGTGACGCACATCAGGCGCCGTTAGCGACATCGCAGCGTGTGACACCAAGGAGCGACGATCAACGATCGAAAAAACGGCAAAAATCAGTGATCACACGTCGCTCCTTTACCAAATATCGGTGGTGGGGCATGCCGCAGGTTGTTCCTCTTTTCTGCGGCATCACACATTGCTGTGTGCGACACCGCAGGAGCGACAAATATCTCCATACCTGCGTCCACCGGCAATGAGGAAGGAAGGAGGTGGGCGGGATCTTCCACCCACTCATCTCCGCCCCTCCTCTGCTATTGGGCGGCTGCTAAGTGACGTAGCTGTGACGCCGAACGCACCTCCCCCTTGAAGGAGGGATTCCTTGGCGGTCACAGCGACGTCGCTGCACAGGTATGTGTGTGTGATGCTGCCGTAGCGATATGTTCACTACGGCAGCGATCACCACATGTCGCACGAACAACGGGGGCGGGTGCTATCGCGCACGACACCGCTAGCAATAGCTAGCGATGTTGCAGCGTGTAAAGCGGGATCTGCTTTTTACTTTAAAATAGGGGGATTTTTTTTTTTTTTTTTACACTTCTAAAACCTGGGCGCATCTTATAGTCCGAAAAATACGGTAGTCAAGAATGATCAATCCATGAAAAACAAAGATTACACGAATGGTAAAAACAAACAGTCACATCGACTGTACACTGATGACACCGGTAACGTTTTTTTTTCACGGATGTGTGAATAAGGCCTAAAATGAGAATTTTGGTTTAAATGAGAAGCGTTATATTTGGGGAATGAAAACAAAAAAAAACAAAAAAACCTCACTGAATTACAGCATAAAAACATGATACCATCTGTGAAACACACTGCTAATGGTATCATGGTTTAGACCAGTTCTGCTGCATCTAAGCCAGGAAAGTTGCCACGATTGATGAAAAAATGAATTATAGCAACAAAATTGTAAAAGGAAATATTCAGGACATGTATCCATAAACAAAATCTCAGATCTGTAGGGTAATAGAGTTTTTTTTCACATGACAGGCTCCCTTTAACGCCTTTACCACCCAGCGATTTTCCATTTTCGTTTTCTCCTCCTCCTTCCAAGAAGAGCCATAACTTTTTTATTTTTCTTTCAAAATAGCTGTATGAGGGCTTTTTTGCGGGACAAGTTGTACTTTTGAAAAAAAAAAGGAAAAAAAAAGAAAAAAAAACCAAACTTTAAATTTGATCACATGGTGCACTGGAGATTAGGAAGAAAAAAACATTTTCAAGTGCGGTGCAATTGCACAAAAAAAAAAAAAAAAGTGTAATTCAACAATTGTTGTTTTTTTCTACCATGCTCATTGGTTAAACTGATCTAAGAATATTATTCCCCAGGCCAGTATTAGTTCGTAGATACCAAACATGTCTACTTTTTTTTGTTTTAGCTTTTAAAATTTAATTGGTGAAAAATATTATAATATAATACATACATTATATATATATATATATATATATATATATATATATATATATATATATATATATATATATATATGTATGTATGTAATAGAGATATATATATATTTTTTTTTTGTTCCCGAAACCCATAACTTTCTCATTTTTCAAGATCTGATGGGGGGTCCCATCACACAGTGCTCAGTGATGGCTTATTATTTTTTTTTTTTGCTCCTTGAGCTAATGTTTTCATTTATACCATTTTTGCATAGTTTGTGATGTTTTGATCGCCTCTTATTACATTTTATTGTAATGTTGTGGAAGCCAAGAAAACGTAATTGTGGAGTTTTACTTTTGTTCGTGTTGCAGTTTACTAATCAAAATAATTTATTTTAGATTTTAACATAAATCGCACAGTTCTGAAAGCAGTGATACCAAATGTGTATTTTTTATTACTTTATTTTCAAATGAGGCAAAAGTTGGGTGGTTTGAACTTGTGTCTTTTTTCTCTCCATTTTTTTTTTTTTTTAACCTCCCCCCTTTTTGTTTTTACTAGTCCAGTTAGGTGACATGACGCTGTGATCGTCCGATCGCTTGTGCTGTACAGGGCAGCGCTAATGCACCGCTCTGTCCAGCAGAAATACTGACTTCCTGTGAATGCCGGCTGCATGCTGCCGTTCATAGGAAGTTCGTCTTGACAGATACAGGGGTCATCAGCTCACCCGACTGTCATGACAAGCCATCGGCACCCCTCGATCAGGTCACAGGGACGTTGATGGGAGCGGGGAATGATGCACTCCCCACCGGCGCTTAACTCCCGGTGTCAGGGCCGACAGCAGGATTTAAACTAGTTAACAGCAGCGGGTAGATCTCTGATCTGCCCACCGCTGTTAGAGGAACATGTCGGCTGATCAGATCAGCTGACATGTGCAGGGAAAGATGCGGGCTAGTAGTACAAGCCTGCATCAAAGGCAGGGGCATGACCTATTAAGTAACTATACGTCTTCGGTCATGAAGGAGTTACTTGACCAGTTTTAGCTGCGCAAAGTGTGTGTGTGTGTGTGTGTGTGTGTGTGTGTGTGTGTGTGTGTGTGTGTGTGTGTGTGGTCACATCAGATGATTTAAAAAAAAAAAAAAAGTCGTTTTAGGTCAAATTTATACAAAAATATGAAAGTCTATGAACTCTTTGGAAATTTTTACTGTACAAAGGGGTATTTCAAGTGGTTTTTTGAACAGCTAAGAGCACTGCAGCAGCCTTAGAAACCAGAAAGTAAGAAAATTGTCAGGGTGGGATCCCGAATCCCCTCTGTAGTGAATAGTGGTGCCATAAGGACGGGGCCACACGGAGCACTAGTGCGATCCTCACATGACACTCTGCTCATGCTGGCATCACAACAGGAGCAGATTGTCATCCGAGTGTCCCTGCAACTGAGGTCCGATCATGCAATCGGACCCCTGCTGCGGGGGGCGGGCCAGCGCTGAAGAGGGAGGAATTTATCTTCCTCACTCCTCCGTAGCCAGCTATTGAAATTCTCGCACTGCACTCGCAGTACACCGCTGTACCGCGAGTGCAGTGCGATCTTTCTCTCGCCCCATAGACTTGAATGGGTGCGAGAGAAAGTCTCACATTACAGTTGCAGCATGCTGCAATTGTTTTCTCGGTCCGATTGGGGCAGGAAACTAATCGCTCATGGGTGCTGGGACATAGGTTAATATTGGTCCAAGTGGAATGCGATAAAACATCGGTCCAATTTTCATGCCGTGTGGCTTAGGCCTAAGGCTATGTGCGCACTTACCGGATTTTTCGCGGATTTTGCCGCGGATTTGCTGCATGTTTCGCTGCAGAAAATGTTCATAACATCTCTGCAGTGAATCACCAGCAAATCCTATGGAGAAAAAAAATCCTGTGCGCACTGGGCGGAATTTGACAGCTGCATGTTTTGCTGCGGGAATCCCGCAGCAAAAACAAGTGCATGTCACTTTTCCGCACATCGCTGCGGGATTTCACTCCATTGACTCAATGTTAATCATGAAATCCCGCAGGGAATAACGCAGGCAGCAAATTCTGTGCGGTTCACTGCGTTTTCCTGCGTTATTCCCTGCGGTATTTTGCGGTTTACCTCCGGTAATGTGCATCACTTGCTTGCGGTTTTGCAGGGAAGTGATGTCATTACAGGAACAGGAAGTCGTGCAGAGTAAACACACACACATCAGACACAGAACACATCACAGACATAGAACACATAGACACAGACACATAGAACACACATAAAAAGAAAACGGAAATATAGGAAAAAAAGAACGTGGGCTCCGCTGCATATTTACCTTCCAGCCGAGGTAAGCACACAGCGGCGGCCCGGTATTCTCAGGCTGGGGAGGGAGAGGGGCAGGGTTAATGTCCCCCGCCTCACTCCCCCTCCGGCAGCCGAGAATATCAGCCGCAGCTGCCCCGGCACTGTCGCATCCATTATGCGGCACTGCCGGCGTGTCCTCGGCTCTTCTTGCCACCGTGTAGCAGTGGTGACAAGGTAATACAAGGGGTTAATGGTGATGGGGGACCACCGCCATTAACCCCAGGCTTGATCATGGCAGCGTCTATGTGACAGCTGACATGATCAACCCGTAAGTAAAGTGAAAAAAACACACACACACAGAAAAATCCTTTATTTTAAATAAAACCAACAAGCCTCGTTCACCATTTTATTAACCCCCCCAAACAAAGCTCCGGCGTAATCCACCGCTCCGACATCCACAGCTCCGGCTCCGGCGTCCTGCACTGCTTCCATCCAGCCGCGACTGTCACAGACACAGGCTGAATGCAGCAGACAGCAGAGGTAATTATCGGTCATTTCCTACGGCCGGTAATGTGAACTCACTGCCGACCGTGGGAAATGTAGCGATCTGTCATCTATCTATCCCTCTGTCTGTCTATCCCTCTATCTATCTGTCTATTCTTCTGTCTATCTACTATCAGAATTAAATGTATTTTATTTTTATTTTTTTTTCTTCAATGTGCTTTATTGCATTGAATGCAATAAAGCACATCCCAACCCGCACGCGGCAAAACCGCGGCAATACCGCGAATAATACCGCGGTAAAGCCGCGGCAAACCGCATGCGGTTTTCGGGTGCGGTTTCCCGCGGTTTTTTACCGCGGGTGCGGTAATCTTTGAGAGGATGCGGAATTTTCTCAAGAAAATTCCATTTCCCAGTGCGCACAGAGCCTAAGGCTCAGCACAAGTTCTGGTGTAACACATTCAGCCACCAGTGTTTTGTTCCTAAGGGTACCATCACACTTTAGCGACGCACCAGCAATCTGACCTGGTCAGGATCGCTGGTGCGTCGCTACATGGTCGCTGGTGAGCTGTCAATCAGGCAGATCTCACCAGCGACCAGGCCCCAGCCAGCAGCGACGCTGCACTTGGTAACTAAGGTAAATATCAGGTAACCAAGGGCTTGGTTACCAGCGCACACAGCTTATCGCTGGCTCCCTTCACTCCTAGCCACAGTACACATCGGGTTAATAAGCAAACATTTGCTTATTTACCTGATGTGTAACTCCGGCTACGTGTGCAGGGAGCCGGCACTGGCAGCGTAAGAGCGGCGGACGCTGGTAACGAAGGTAAATATCGGGTAACCAAGGAAAGGGCTTCCCTTGGTTACCCAATATTTACCTTGGTTACAGATTACCGCAGGCTGCCAGACGCCGGCTCCTGCTCCCTGCACGTTCAGATTGTTGCTCTCTCGCTGTCACACACAGCGATGTGTGCTTCACAGCGGGAGAGCAACGTCAAAAAAAATGAACCAGAGCTGTGTGTAACGAGCAGCGATCTCACAGCAGGGGCCAGATCACTGCTCAGTGTCACACACAGCGAGATCGCTAATGAGGTCACTGCTGCGTCACAAATACCGTGACTCAGCAGCGATCTCGATAGCGATCTCGCTATGTGAGAAGTACCCCTAAGTGTCCGCTGCTATCACTAGATTTACATGTAGAGATATATCAGTCCTTGAACAAGCACATGGCTCTGGACTGAAAGAGCAAAGAGGGCTGGTGATTGTGTAAGTTTTATAACAGGAGCCCTGACAAAAGCCAAAGAGCAGGGCGTGAGCAAATAACTGCCTAGAAATCAATGGACTGGAAAGAGTTGACTCATTTATTAAGATTTAACCCCTCTTCCACAATGTAGCTACTGCGTTTTTTTTTAACACAGAGCACAAAAGCCAGCCAACCACATCATGGTGTAACTAAATATGGATGGTCCTTATTAAAACGAATCTGTCAGCAGGTTTTTGCTACCTTATCTGAGAGCAGCATGATTTAGGCAAAGAGGCCCTGAGTTCAACAATGTATAACTTATATTAGTGGGTGCAGTTCTGCCACAGTGAAAGATTTGAGATTCTGCATGTAGCAGTGCTGGGAGAGCTGACCCAGCCCACACCAGGCTTTCAGTACACATTTGCATAGACAGAAGCTGCTAATCACAGAGGGGGGCAGAGTGACTATAACTCACATGCTGCTGAGACCCACTAATGATAAAGATAAGAGGCTTAAGCCAAAATTGCAGATTTAAAAACAAAAAACAAAAAAAAAAAACGATAACAGACACATGGCTGAAGTCTGTTTTAACCCTTGCAGCATGCTGTTCTTCAGGTTACATTGCAGAAATTTGCTGACAGAGTCCCTCTAACATCAGTTCTGTGTGCCAAATTTGTCCTTATGTGACTTGGGGGAGGGGGGGGTGTGAAATAAATCCAGGCATATATCTCTTAATTAAAACCTTGTCTGGGAAGGATCTGTAGGTAAGGGTGATGAGCCCTGAAGGGGGCCCACACCCCCCCCCTCTTATACTACAAAAACTAAACCCTGTACAACTTTATTACTAAAGTAGCCTTCCCAGACAAGGCTATAATTGAGAGCTACACCTGGATTTCTTTCCCTCCCCATTTGGATGGAGTTTTGATACATATAGAGTAGGTTGGACATTTAGTGGTAGGGGTCCTCCATATCTAGGTACACCTTGACGTGGGTGGATAGCTTTTGCGTTCTCTATTCAAAAACTCCCAAGAACCTTACATTTACAGCCACAGTAGATTTCATGTGTTCACTAAATCGCAGTGTGCTGATGCATTGTGTACGTAAAAGATTTCAGGATAAGTGGCTGTATTTGTACAAGAGGGATAACACTTTCCCGCTCATACATGACTTATATCCTATAGGTCTTGTCTGAGCGAGTGCAAAGTGCGGAAAACGGACTAAGGCATAGGAAGCATGTAAAGTAGTTACTGTTTAACTTCTTGGCATATCGTCTAAGCATTTACTTAAAGAACTAGGACTGTAGTTATAGTTACACATAATGAAGAAAGAAAGAGCAAGCAAAAGAAAGAGCGCGAGAAAGAAAAGACAGAAAGAAATCTAAGGCTGCTTTCACACATCCGGCTTGAGCTGTGCGGCTCAATCCGGCTGTGCAAGCTATGCAACGGATGGGGTGAATACACCGCATCCTTTGCATAAGTTTTTCCTTTGCGGTCAGTCCGGTTTTTGCCGCTTGTGGCATGCTACTGAGCATGCGCAGTGGCAAAAACCGCATGCGGCGGCCGGATGCGGTTATTGCCGCATCGCGCCGCATCCGGCCGCCATAGGCATGCATTGAAAAATGCGCCGCATCGGCCGAATGCGGCGCAATGCGATTTTTTTTGCCACACGAAAAAACGTGCCAGGCAACGTTCCATCCGGCCGCCGCATCGGCTAAATCTGCCGCATGCGGCAAAAACCGGACGGAACGCAAGGCCATGTGGCACAATGCGGCACTAATTAAAGTCTATGCAGAAAAAACGCAACCGGCAGCAAAAAAAAAAAAAAAAAAAAAAACGGTTGCGATTTTCCTGCAAAGTGCCGGAGTGTGCCGCATTGCAGAAACCGGAGGTGTGAAAGCAGCCTAATACATAACTTTCACAAGTCCAAACCCCAGAGCTGCTCTGCAGAGAGCGTCTGATGACAAATCATGAGATCATGTCAGGTACAGTGTATCATGAAGAGCTTGTGTGGCACCAAAGAATCAAATCCATCAATATAACCCAGCTGGAATAGTGTTCGTTACATGCACATTTGTGAATATTGATGGATTAGCTTCAATAGTCAAAAGTTAGTTGTGACAACACTTCCCCTGACTGGAACAGAAAACGTTATCAGTATCTTGTAGTCCCAGACAATTTTTTTTTCCTTTCGTCAATAGAGTTTTGTCATAGTGTCTGAAAAAAAATGAGTAACCATCCTAAAATCCCAATGTTCCTAGAACCAGCCGGCAGATTTCAGTTTGTCACTTTTGCGGAGATGAGGCCGGTTTTCTTTTTTTGGCACCATAGGATGTTACACAAGCATTATTTGGGGGCATATAGTTCTCCTCCCTCGTGACGCTGCCCCATCACTGCACACCTGCATCTAAAACTGATTGGGCAGCCCCCCACCCAAAAAAAAAAAAATAAATAAATAAATAAATAAATAAATAAATACAAAATGCCGCAGCACTCCAGCTTCATCCAAGGCAACTGGTGAATATAAAAATATTAAAGATGGAGTGCTGCGGCATTTTGTATTTTTTTTAGATCCTAGTTATGCTTACGTGAAGGAATATAGTGCAAGATCACACTGTTCTACCAGGTGCTGCTCAGTGGCGAATGGGCAGTGTCAGAGGAGGAGGACTATATCCCCCTATAGAACATATTTGTGAAACGCCCTGTTGGACCATAAGCATATTTGGTGCTTTAGAAAAAAAATAATATATCTACAGTGCTGGCCAAAAGTAATAGCACTCCTGCAATTCTGTCAGAGAATACTCAGTTTCTTCCTGAAAATGATTGCAATCACATTCTTTGTTATTATTATCTTCATTTATTTTGCTTGCAATGAAAAAACACAAGAGAGAATGAAAAAAAAATCAAATCATTGATCATTTCACACAAAACTCCAAAAATGGACCAGACAAAAGTATTGGCACCCTTAGCCTAATACCTGGTTGCACAATCTTTAGCCAAAATAACTGCGAACAACCGCTTCCGGTAACCATCAATGAGTTTCTTACAATGCTCTGCTGGAATTTTAGACCATTCTTCTTTGGCAAACTGCTCCAGGTCCCTGAGATTTGGAGGGTGCCTTCTCCAAACTGTCATTTTGAGATATCTCCACAGGTGTTCTATGGGATTCAGGTCTGGACTCATTGCTGGCCACTTCAGTAGTCTCCAGTGCTTTCTCTCAAACCATTTTCTAGTACTTTTTGAAGTGTGTTTTGGGTCATTGTCCCGCTGGAAGACCCATGACCTCTGAGGGAAACCCAGCTTTCTCACAATGGGCCCTACATTATGCTGCAAAATGTGTTGGTAGTCTTCAGTCTTCATAATGCCATGCACACGGTCAGGCAGTCCAGTGCCAGAGGCAGCAAAGCAACCCCAAAGCATCAGGGAACCTCCGCCATGTTTGACTGTAGGGACTGTGTTCTTTTCTTTGAATGCCTCTTTTTTTTTCCTGTAAACTCTATGTTGATGGCTTTTCCCAAAAAGCTCTACTTTTGTCCCATCTGACCAGAGAACATTCTTCCAAAACGTTTTAGGCTCTCTCAGGTAAGTTTTGGCAAACTCCAGCCTGGCTTTTTTATGTCTCAGGGTAAGAAGTGGGGTCTTCCTGGGTATCCTATCATACAGTCCCTTTTCATTCAGACGCCGACGGATAGTACGGGTTGACACTGTTGTACCCTCGGACTGCAGGGCAGCTTGAACTTGTTTGGATGTTAGTCGAGGTTCTTTATCCACCATCCGCACAATCTTGCGTTGAAATCTCTCGTCAATTTTTCTTTTCCTTCCACATCTAGGGAGGTTAGCCACAGTGCCATGGGCTTTAAACTTCTTGATGACACTGCGCACCGTAGACACAGGAACTTTCAGGTCTTTGGAGATGGACTTGTAGCCTTGAGATTGCTCATGCTTCCTCACAATTTGGATTCTCAAGTCCTCAGACAGTTCTTTGGTCTTCTTTCTTTTCTCCATGCTCAATGTGGTACACACAAGGACACAGGACAGAGGTTGAGTCAACTTTAATCCATGTCAACTGGCTGCAAGTGTGATTTAGTTATTGCCAACACCTGTTAGGTGCCACAGGTAAGTTACAGGTGCTGTTAATTACACAAATTAGAGAAGCATCACATGATTTTTCAAACAGTGCCAATACTTTTGTCCACCCCTTTTTTATGTTTGGTGTGGAATTATATCCAATTTGGATTTGACAATTTTTTTTTTATTTTTTTTCATTGAAGACAAATTAAATGAAGATAATACCAAAGAATTTGTGATTACAATCATTTTCAAGAAGAAACGGAGTATTATCTGACAGAATTGCAGGGGTGCCAATACTTTTGGCCAGCACTGTACAACCTAGTCTAGTACTTACCTGCACAAGATCTTATTCTCTCCTCCCCTCTTATCTCCTCTTCCCATAATCGCATACAAGATTTCTCCCGCGCATCATCCATAGTCTGTACCCCAACACATCAGACTCTCGCCTACCGTGGAAACCTTCAGAAGGAACCTGTAGACCCAGCTGTTCTGACAAGTCTATAACCTGCAGTAACCCTCTGCCCTCACCTACTAAACCCTCACTCATCCGCCTTGTTCTACTATACTGCTTCAGGACCCTCTCTACCCTCACCTAGTGTATCCTCACCCATCCCTAGTAGAGTGAGCCCTCACGAGCAGAGACCTCTCTCCTTCTGTACTTGTCTGTGTCTTGTATTGTTCAGGGGGAGTGTACTTTACCCCTTTTCACATGTAAAGCGCCATGGAATAAATGGCGCTATATAAACAATCTCTACAACAGAATGAGAATTGAAACACTGCAGCAGGTTCCGGTTAGCACAGGGATTTTGGAAAGGAAAGACACATTTTTGGTGGACACAACAGGTACTCTTTAGTGCATGTAATTGGGGCTAAAAATCATTTTTGCTACTGGATTAAAGATTTTGCACAGTGATTTCTGTGTCATCTGTGTTGCGATTTTGTTGGTGGCTGAGAGCGAGTTAGGCTGCTTTCACACATCCGGTTTTTGCAGTGCGGCTCCAAAAACCTATGCAACGGATGCGGCGAAAAAACCTGATCCGTTGCACAAGTTTTTCCATGCGGCCCATCCGTTTTTTGACGGATGCGGATGCGGCTTGATACTGAGCATGCGCAGTGCAAAAAAAAAAAACAAAAAAAACAAAAAAACGCTTCTGGCGGCAGGATGCGGGTTTTTGCCACAGGACGCCGCAACCAGCGTCCATAGGCTTGCATTGTAAACCGCGCCGCATCGCGCCGGATCCGGCGTGATGCGTTTTTTTCGCCCCAACAAAAAACGTGCCAGGCAACGTTCCATCCGGCCGCCGCATGGGCTAAATATGCCGCATCTGGAAAAAACCGTACGCAACGCAAGGCCATGCAGCACAATACGGCGCTAATGCAAGTCTATGCGGAAAAAAACGCAACCGGCGGCAAAAAAAAACGGTTGCGTTTTTTTCTGCAAAGCGCCGTATTGTGCCGCTCAGCAAAAACCGGATGTGTGAAAGCAGCCTAAGTTGTCTACATTATTTTTGTGGGAGCAAATGGGTGGGGGGAGCCTTCTAAGATATATACACCATCAGTCCTGGCCACTTTTGTCAGCCACTGTGAATCTTACCATCGTAGTTGTGGTTTTCCTCTGTGTTTATCACATCAACAGAATCCTTACTCATGGGAACATTGTCATTTTCCACAGCAGAAAGCGTCGTACTCTTTCCATCACATAAATCAAGGTTGCGTTCTGGATTTGGCTTTGACTGATCTTTTACCATCTGAAGAATGTGATGTTCTCGATCTTTAACTTTCCAGGGAGAGGAGTATATCAGCCTGAAAAACCGCAATAAAACCGTAATAAATAATAATACAGATAGTAAATTTAAGGTAACAATTTATTAGAAAGGGCAATAATCCTAAAATCGGTTTTATAGTAAAGCTCTGAGCGTTTGGTTTTTTTTATTAAAGAGAACATTTTAAAAAGGGTATTTTCTATTCTCATATCTATGGAACACAATAGGCCATACTTATATAATAAATGGGGGGGGGATCCAACCTTTGGGGATTCCACAGTGAATCTGTGTGATGGTGGAATATTGGGGGGGCAGGTATAATTTTGTGTAGGTTCATATTTTAGGAGCCTTGCTCCATTCAGTGTATTCTTATCTTATCTTGCTGTAAGTTAATTAACAACTCAGTTACCATTTGCTTTCTTTTTATTAAATCCCCATTTCTTGACTGTCCATTGTTTACTCCCCAATCAAATACTGGGACTCACCCACTACAGTGTTTGTCCCTAGGTTTGGGAGAGGGGGCCTGGAATCCAACCAAACTCTGTTTACCTGGGGATTATTCATTCAGTCTGTGAGAACTTCAAAAGAGAAGCAGGAAGATTCATCCTCTGTGGGAGAAGCTGAGGCTCCCCAATGACCTGGACATTTATCGCTTACTGGACTGTATCTCTGTTCCTGGACTACTTTACCCTCTGTATGGTGGATTATTTTATGGACCATCTGATTTTGCTTGGAACAAAGGATCTTTGGATCGTTAATCCATCGCTCACTCTCTTGATTGTGTGATATGGGAGAAGGACCCCGTGACAATCTGTCTTTCCTGCACAGCAGCTATACTGTCCACAGTTGTTCAAGGAACTGCACATGAATAGAGCTGTGCTGTAACTCCTCTGCATGGGTTGCCCAGGCGTCACTCTGAAGGTAAAAACCGAGATCCTCATGATAAACTATCAATATTAGGATTTGATATCTTGCTGGGTGGAAAAAAGGATCAGATATCACTAGCCACTTTATATGCCCATATACGAAGTCAAGATGACCGAAGCAAAGAGAATGAATTGAGGGGGGGGGGGTGAGGGATATAAGTGGACCAATAAATTTGAAGGTGGAAATATACAGGAAAAAAATACTCAAAGGATGGTTGACTGTGAGAAAAGTAGTGGTTAACGAGCAATGGAGGGAGATGCAATTCAAACTAATGCACAACGCTATATACGCAGTTGACCTTCCGTACACAAACTCTCCTGCACACTATCTTAGCAGTTGCCCTAAATATCACCTTCACAAGGCAAGTCTGATACACTGCCATTGGGAGTGCCCGGTGATAGCAATGCTTTGGGTGGATGCAAACAGATCGACAAAACTTTGGGAATTAAAATTCCAAAAGACCCGATACTCTATTTATTCCATGCCACAAGTCGGGAGGGGAGAGAGAGGGATGAGCAACTATTCATACCAAAAGCAGTGCACGCGTTAATACTGTCGGTCAAAAAATGCACTTTGCGACACTGGCTTACAAAACAAGCACCAGTTATTTCAGAGGTACTAGACACCACAAAAACATTGTTGTTCATGGATCAATTAGAAGCAGAAGATAGCAAAGAGAAACGCACGACTGGTTTCTTTAAGAAATAGAAAACATTCATAGAAAGGAATTACTCAAAAAGAGATCTCTAGCCTAATCCATCGCTTTAAAGATACGGCGTGGTATAGCTGGGGAGAGTTGGATGGCTCGTTGGGAAGATTGAGGATAGAATGGTAAAATAAAGAACCCCTATGTTTTGATGTTAAAAGGTTAATTTAGGGTTTTTGTTGCACAATTTGAAAACTCAAATATGTATAATGTTGTGACAGAAAAATTTCAAAAAGGATGAGAATTGTTAAATGCCTGAGTATGCCTTTATTTCTGTAATTACTTCTTAACAACTCAAATAACTTTTTTTAAAAAAAAAAAACAAACCTATCAATATTAAATTTAAATAATAATAATAATTATTCATTCATTTATATAGTGCTGTTAATTCCACAGCGCTTTACATACAATGGTAACTGTCCCCATTGGGGCTCACAATCTAGGTTCCCTATGAGTATGTCTTTGGAATGTGGGAGGAAACTGGAGTACACGGAAGAAACCCACACATACCACCTAAAAAGGTAATCTGTCAGCAGGTTTTTGCCATTTGATCTGAGAGCAGCATGATTTGGCGATAAAAAGAATGATACCAGGGATATGTCACTTGCTGTAGTTCCAATACAATCACTGCCGGATTCGGTGTCACATGTCAGGCAGTCCAGCTAACCTGTGTAACCCCGCCCCCACCACTGATTGGCAGCTTGCTGACATACAGTGTACACAGGAAGCGGTCAGGGTGTGGGCGGGGTTATACACCGCTCAAAATTCCGAGCTCTGCAGCAGGGATTTATTAAAACTGCACCAAGCAGCTCAGTAAGTAATACGTCACTGGAATTGGGGTCTCTGCTCCTATATTATGCTGCTCTTACATTATAAAAAAAAAAGAAAAAAAAACACCTGCTGACAGATTCCATTTAACATTGGCTGAATGAGAAGTGTTTATTGGCTCACAATTATTGACAGAGCAGGAGGAAGCCAGATGAGAGCAGACCTTCATTTAGGAGAGCATAAGCCCATTGCACAATTTTGGCCTTCTCTCACAATGTTCTCAAAACCCATCCAGCAGAAAAAAAAAAACAAACAAACCAGGACTGATATACCGGTCAGCTCATTGACAAGAGGTTATCTTCCTTCTTCTGAGCTCCTCTGTGCAGATTTATGACCACATGGAATTTGAGCTGAACTTTGTGGTCATATATCAAATGACAGGCGGTCAAAAAGAACAAAGAATCTAAACTATATCACTTAAGTATTTTTGCTTTACTTCTATTGACTGAGGTTACATGATGTTTTCTTCATTTTTGCACACAAAAAAAAAATATAATTCAGCCGATTTTCAGCTTTAGGATAAGTTTGGTTGCCATGGATCGGTGGTACTAATCAAAACGACTGCCAACCTGCAACTTCTTTGTGGTCCGCCATTCATTGAAAAGCCTGTTTTTCCATCTGTATATTATCCGTTGTAGATTGTTCAGCGAGTATAGGACCCCACAGTTCTTGGCAGCACAAGGCTTGATTAGTCGGAATGTGCTTTCGAGAACGCAGATTTTTCGTGCAACACAAAAGAGCATTTCACATGACGAAAAAGCATTTTTCTCGCTTGTTGGATGATAGGCAGCTTGTTCGCACTGCACAAATATCACAAAACGAGCACTCTTATGCGGGCGTCACATGGTACTATCGTGCGATCGCACGAGCGATCGTACCCGCCCCCGTCGTTTGTGCGTCACGGGCAAATCGCTGCCCGTGTCGCACAAAGTCGTTAAACTGCCGTCACACGTACTTACCTGCTGAGCGACCTCGCTGTGGATGGCGAGCATACTCTTCCTGAAGGGGGAGGGAAGTTCGGCGTCACAGCGACGTCACACAGCCGCCGGCCAATAGAAGCGGAGATGAGCGGGACGTAAACATCCCACCCACCTCCTTCCTTCCGCATAGCCGGCGGGTGCCGCGGGACACAGGTAAGCTGTGTTCATCGTTCCCGGGGTGTCACACGGAGCGATGTGTGCTGCCCGGGTACGATGAACAACCGGCGCCATGAAAAATAAACGATTTTTTTAAAAATAAGCGACGTGTACACGACTCACGATTTGTGACTGATTCAGCGTCGCTCGGAGGTGTCACACGAGACGACGTCGCAAACGATGCCAGATGTGCGTCACGAAAACAGTGACCCCGACGATGGATCGCACGATAGATCGTCTCGTGTGACGCCCGCATTAGGAACACGCATTCACAATAATCTTACATTGTAAATGGACCCTTTGGACTCTTTCATACAGCCGTGCAATTTGGTCTATTGTTAGGATCATAATGCACAGACTGCCGAGTCTCTCCAGACCTAAATATGACAGTCTCCGATATATATGTAGCGCCCCAAGGGGCAGGCGGTTAACCTACTGATCGCCGGGCCGTTGACTGTTATTGTCACGGGAGGCCTAGCCAGGCTCCATTGCCCCGAGGCGTACAGAAGATGGCTGCGGAAGGATGATGGGGGTAGTAGTGAGGTGAATGTCGTGACACCACCTGTGGTATTGCGGCCAGGAATTTAGCCGCCACTATTGTCGCTGTCCTCCGGGGCAAATGGTAGTAGTAGCCAGGGATGGTATCGCTCTCCACAGGTGGAGCGGGCCCCAGGGAGGAGGATGAGAGGGTGAGCAGTAATGGTGGACGCCGGTAATCAAGAGTCAGAGTCTATAGCTGTGGTTCCAGCTTGTTTACTTACTTTTGATGCTGCGTCGCTCACCCGGGTAATACCAGTCACTTGCGGTGATGGGCTCCGTCGAACCTGAATCCTTTTAGAGATCAGTCCGGTTTGGTGTTGGGTGGGCTCCCTCCTTGTAACACCTGTGCTGTGGATCACCTGGCTTGAAGCTACAAGGAGATCCTGGGTTTAACGAGTCGAGCTATTGTTCCTATATGATCGTGTCACGGTTGCGATGTGGGGTCTGAAGTGATCCAAGGCCCCGAATCCTATATGGCACTGTGCTCTAGGGTGCTTTGTGGCCAGGAAAGCTTGTCCCCGTCCAGGTAGATTCTGGAAAACCAACGTGGAGTATGATCTTCCTTAGGGTCCTGCCGCCCTGTGTGGCATCGGTTCCGAGGGGAGCAGAGTCCCTCTCCCCACGGCAACCGTTGTGAACTTCTCCTCCTTCCCACTGGAGCACCTGTTAGATACGACTGCTTCCTACTAGTCCTGCTGGAGAACTCTCTAACTGTTGTGTTAGCTCCTGACTCCCCCTGCTGGCTGTTCCTCCCCCTTCCCAGGTTCTAAGCTAGTGGGACTGGGGCCCCTGTAAATGCCACTCTGTAGGTGACCCCTTTATTACCCGACCCTAGCCCAGTCCCCAGTGGAGAAGTGGGCAACCTGGTGTGAATTTGAGTGTGTAAGTAGTGAAACCGGGACTGCTCTCTTCAGGATCCGGGTTTAGCATTACACTCAAAATTGGGTGCAATACTCTGTGGCGACTGAAGCCTCAGGGGCTCCACATATATAGGTGTCACAGTCAGAACAGGAGAGACCTGGAAGTCCGTGTATTGTGCTCTGGTAACGGATCGAATTCCACGAATGTGTTAAAGACCCCTTAGGCTGGTTCTTATCAGATTTTTTTTCCCTCTGAAAATCTTAGAAGATCTGCAAACAAAGATATGCATGTGTTTCATACAGAATTACATATAGAGGTTACCCTTTTTGTTTCCATAGGAGACAAATACATCCACTTTAAGGCTATGTGCTCACACTGCGGATTTACCACGGATTAGCTGCAGAAAATGTCTAACATTTCTGCAGTCATTCCCCAGCAAAACCTATGGGTTTTAAAAAATGCTGTGCGCACACTGCGTTTTTTTTTTTATACCTGCGGAATTACCCGCGGACGTTCCGCTGCGGAATTAATGTGCGTCACTTCTTTTCTGCAGGTAACTGCGGCTTTTGCCATAGATAAATGGTAAAAATCCGCAGGAACCAGTCTGCGGAAAAAACGTGGCATATCCGCACTAAACCGCGGTAAAACCACATGCAGATTTCATTGCGGTTTTTGTGCTGTTTTTTACCGCAGGTGCCGGATTCTTTCAGAGGAACCGGATTTTCCTTAAGAAACACCTCGGTTACTTACCGGTAGCCGGTTTTTCCAGAACCCATGACAGCACCCATATAATCACGTGGTGCTGTCATGGGTGAGGGGAAAACACCTCGGTTACTTACCGGTAGCCGGTTTTTCCAGAACCCATGACAGCACCACGTGATTATATGGGTGCTGTCATGGGTGAGGGGAAAAAAGTCAAGAAAGTCTGGCACACAGCAGAGTTCTAGGGAAAGATATTGCACAATTACTATGTTATTGGGAACACAATTTAATAAAACCAACATTTCAGGAGATCTTACAGATCCATTTTAAATTCCGCACCATGTTTTCACATCTGATTATTTTTCTGCTGTGTGATTTTGGCAAACAACCCATTCCCCTGCAGTAAAATGTACTGGACCTTGCTGCACAATTCATTTTAAAAATTACATAGAACATGAAAAAAAAAAGTGTATTTTAGACTTACTTTAGAAAGGTTTGCATTTCAGATGGCTCCACATTCTGCACAGTGAAAGGGACTCCTGTGTCGCGCCTTGTGAGCCACGTATAGAATTCTGGAGCTCTTGCCCAAAGCACGGCCTTGTGCACTTTATATTGTGTCTGTCCAACGTGAAGAATGACATCTGTGTGGATCTCTTCATTTAGAAGTCTAGAGAGGAAAAAGGATATTAATTTGAGGCAGAGTATTAGACTATATAACATTAAGAGGAGCGCCACTTATTTACGGGGTTTTCCCCATCATTATAAATGGGTAAAATTGAAAATTGCTTGTTAGAATGGTTAGATTTTTAATTCTATTTTTGTTTTTGGTTTATGACTGTCACGGGGTCCTTCTCCAGTATCAAACAATCAACAGAGCGAGAGATGACTGAACAATTCAAAGAACATTTATTCCATGCAAAATCCGAAAGTCCATCAAATAATCCACCACACAGAGGGTAAAGTAGTCCAGTAATGGGATAAATGTCCCTGGGATCAGTAACAATCCTCCAGCAGTCTTTTTCCAGGGAAATTGGGGTTCCTCAATGGCTCTCTGGAGCTGCAGCTTCTCCCCCAGAGGATGAATCTTCCTGCTTCTCTTGTCTTTCTCAGCCAGAATGAATAATCACCCAGGTAAACAGAGAGTTTAGGTGAATCCCAGCCCCCCCCCCCCTCTCCTAGGGACAAAAGCCCGGCAGGGGGTGATTAAGCTGCAAACAGGACAAGGTACACACAAGGAATACACAGAATGGACAGAGCCCAACGCCTAAAATATGAACTTACACAAAATTATACACAACCCCCCACATTCCACCATCACAATGACTGGTTGTTGCTAGTGCAGAAGACTGCTTGCTGCTTATGAAAAGGGTTGGTCCACTTTCACATCCCTCCTTGGGCTCATTGCTTTGATCACAGTGTTTTGGGTGTACGTCATGTCAACAGTGCACATCACAACTATAGTCAATTGCTGCTCCGATTTTGGAGACAAAGCAGCCTCTGCTGGCAGTAATGGAGAGTTTGGGACACTGGCATAACAATTCTGCACGTTTGGGCTGTCAATCAGCAGTGCACTGCTCCAGACAAGCAGGGAAGCGCTGAGCTCCTTATTGAGAGCATGGGACAATTCCTTTAAAAGGAATAATCTTTGTTCAAATCTTCAGAAAGTATGGCATTTATGCAGTGGCTTGAGCATCGGGGGTGGGACTTTGTGGGTCGGGTTCTCTGTAATGATATCTCTTCCTGTGTTGCCTACTTTGATTTATTTAAATTTTGTGCCGCTGCCATTTCAGACGTTGGCGGCGCGTGCGCATTGCTATTGTGACATTGTCTTCAACAAAATGGTTCTGGAATCAGCACATGCGCGTACCGCAGTCTCTGGAACCATTTACTGAGGACACTGTGGAGATGACTGAGCGGCGGTGACGCATGCACTAATGAAAAAAAATGTAATCTGCACATGCGCCACCGCCACTCATATTTATCTCCATAGTTTCTCCAATAAAATGGAGAGGGAGATCGCGTTACACGCATGAGCTAATGCTGGCGCCATTTTATTGAAGACAACGTCCCAATAGCAATATGCACACGCCGCGAACAACAGTAATGGTGGTGCAAAACTTAAAGATGACAGGAGGAGGAATCATCACAGAGGACTCGACCCACAAAGTCCCACCTTGATGCTAAAGCCACTGCACCAGTTACATAATTTCTGGAGGTTTGAACAAGGATTATTCTGCAATCAAGCCTCCGATTTCTCAACTGAAGGTATAATATTAATCAGCATCCTAGCTCCATTATGGCACTGCCTCTAGTTTACAGGGCAAAAACCTGGTGGTTGATCCCAATTGCCATAAAAGCAGATAAAGCCTTGACTACTGAATACTACAAAGCTCCTCACCTAAGATTTTTTTTCAGGGTCTCCCCATTTCAAAAGACTTTCCAAGAAGTCACTAGACATGAACTTACCAAGAAGTAATTCCACTCATACGAAGGACCTTAGTGCTCATTATTAGTGATGAGTGAGCACTACCCTGCTCTGTACTAGTAACTAGTGATGAGTGAGCACTACCCTGCTCTGTACTAGTAACTAGTGATGAGCTAGCACTACCATACTCTGTACTAGTAACTAGTGATGAGCTAGCACTACCATACTCTGTACTAGTAACTAGTGATGAGCGAGCACTACCATACTCTGTACTAGTAACTAGTGATGAGCTAGCACTACCCTGCTCTGTACTAGTAACTAGTGATGAGCGAGCACTACCATACTCTGTACTAGTAACTAGTGATGAGCTAGCACTACCATACTCTGTACTAGTAACTAGTGATGAGCGAGCACTACCATACTCTGTACTAGTAACTAGTGATGAGTGAGCACTACCATACTCTGTACTAGTAACTAGTGATGAGTGAGCACTACCATACTCTGTACTAGTAACTAGTGATGAGTGAGCACTACCATGCTCTGTACTAGTAACTAGTGATGAGCGAGCACTACCATGCTCTGTACTAGTAACTAGTGATGAGCGAGCACTACCATGCTCTGTACTAGTAACTAGTGATGAGCGAGCACTACCATACTCTGTACTAGTAACTAGTGATGAGCGAGCACTACCATACTCTGTACTAGTAACTAGTGATGAGCGAGCACTACCATACTCTGTACTAGTAACTAGTGATGAGCGAGCACTACCATACTCTGTACTAGTAACTAGTGATGAGCGAGCACTACCATACTCTGTACTAGTAACTAGTGATGAGCGAGCACTACCATACTCTGTACTAGTAACTAGTGATGAGCGAGCACTACCATACTCTGTACTAGTAACTAGTGATGAGCGAGCACTACCATACTCTGTACTAGTAACTAGTGATGAGCGAGCACTACCATACTCTGTACTAGTAACTAGTGATGAGTGAGCACTACCATACTCTGTACTAGTAACTAGTGATGAGTGAGCACTACCATACTCTGTACTAGTAACTAGTGATGAGTGAGCACTACCATACTCTGTACTAGTAACTAGTGATGAGTGAGCACTACCATACTCTGTACTAGTAACTAGTGATGAGTGAGCACTACCATACTCTGTACTAGTAACTAGTGATGAGTGAGCACTACCATACTCTGTACTAGTAACTAGTGATGAGTGAGCACTACCATACTCTGTACTAGTAACTAGTGATGAGTGAGCACTACCATACTCTGTACTAGTAACTAGTGATGAGTGAGCACTACCATACTCTGTACTAGTAACTAGTGATGAGTGAGCACTACCATACTCTGTACTAGTAACTAGTGATGAGTGAGCACTACCATACTCTGTACTAGTAACTTGTGATGAGTGAGCACTACCATACTCTGTACTAGTAACTTGTGATGAGTGAGCACTACCATACTCTGTACTAGTAACTAGTGATGAGTGAGCACTACCATACTCTGTACTAGTAACTAGTGATGAGTGAGCACTATAATGCTCGGGGTCTCGGTACTCTTAACTAGTGATGAGTGAGCACTGAGCACTATCATGCTCAGGTGCCCAGAACTCGTAACTAGTGATGAGCGAGCACTACCATGCTCAGTACGCACAACTAGTGATGAGCGGGCACTACCATGCTCGGGTGCTCGGTACTTGTAACTAGTGATGAGTGGGCACTACCATGCTCAGGTGCTCGGTACTTGTAACTAGTGATGAGTGGGCACTAGCATGCTCGGGTGCTCAGTACTCGTAACTAGTGATGACCGAGCACTACCATGCCCGGTGTTATACTAACCCACTTTTTCGTTTTTCGGCGCTGCTCTGTTCCCGTGGTGATATCTTGTGCCCATAACTTGTGACTGGCTGGAGTTCAGAGGTTACGTCACAAGCTCCAAATGCAAGTCTATGAGAGCCACAACGAGGCTGCCATAGACTTGAATAAAGATATGACCTGTAGTGTGATCCATGAAACACTGGAGCTGCCGGCAGGTCACAAATCGCAGGAGAACGACCAAAGCGACGGTGATAACAGATGAAGACTGCGGCAGATGAGTATTAGACAGCGGGCAAGGGACCTCAATCCAGAGGTGAAAAATAAAACAAACCAATGTAGTGGTGTTTAATAAGTTTCAATTGTCCTATTCCTGTTATCCTTCCTGAAGATGTATAAATTGACAAGCGGGTGTTTATCCTTTCCCCTTCTCAACGATGGTTTCTTTTACACTTACCAGTGAATGGGCAGTGGTAGTGCATGAAGATCCTCCCCAAGTTGTCAATACAAATCCAGGAGGAATAACAGAGGAACAGAAAATGCACATTTTTAGAGGGGCTGTACACCACTTTGATATTGATGGCCAACCCTTAGGATAAGTCATCAATACCAAGTGAGCGAGTATCTGACAACTGCTCGGACCAGTTGTTACCACCTCTGGCAGTGGACGGATGTAAACAGTGCAGAGAGCGGAAACAGCCCAGACTGTTTACATGCGTTCGCTGCCAGAGCAGATCGGTTGGGGTTGGATATTGGGGTCTTACCCAAAGGTTAGGCCATCAATATGGATGTAGTGGACAGCCCCTTTAAAGGTAAGTTGCTGCAGAAATGTAATAACACGAAGAATACATGTAATTCCTAAAATCAGACTGGTCATGAGATGTGGCAGCTCCTCTAATGCGGCTGTATGGGTGCAGACCCCCTACATTTGGGGCAATACTGGGGCGACTTATCGCTATTGTGCAGGGGTCAGGCAGAAGAGGACCAGTGCATGATGGCGGCCGGGGTCAGGCAGAAGAGGACCAGTGCATGATGGCGGCCAGGGTCAGGCAGAAGAGGACCAGTGCATGATGGCGGCCGGGGTCAGGCAGAAGAGGACCAGTGCATGATGGCGGCCGGGGTCAGGCAGAAGAGGACCAGTGCATGATGGCGGCCAGGGTCAGGCAGAAGAGGACCAGTGCATGATGGCGGCCGGGGTCAGGCAGAAGAGGACCAGTGCATGATGGCGGCCGGGGTCAGGCAGAAGAGGACCAGTGCATGATGGCGGCCGGGGTCAGGCAGAAGAGGACCAGTGCATGATGGCGGCCGGGGTCAGGCAGAAGAGGACCAGTGCATGATGGCGGCCGGGGTCAGGCAGAAGAGGACCAGTGCATGATGGCGGCCGGGGTCAGGCAGAAGAGGACCAGTGCATGATGGCGGCCGGGGTCAGGCAGAAGAGGACCAGTGCATGATGGCGGCCGGGGTCAGGCAGAAGAGGACCAGTGCATGATGGCGGCCGGGGTCAGGCAGAAGAGGACCAGTGCATGATGGCGGCCGGGGTCAGGCAGAAGAGGACCAGTGCATGATGGCGGCCGGGGTCAGGGAGAATAGGACCAGTGCATGATGGCGGCCGGGGTCAGGCTATTGTGCAGGGGTCAGTAAGAATAGGACCAGTGCAGATGGTGGCCGGGGTCAGGCTATCGTGCAGGGGTCAGTGACAATAGGACCAGTGCAGATGGCGGCCGGGGTCACAGGCCCCCCACACAGAAGGAGCCATACATCACCTGAGCAGGTCCACGCTGAGCCGGTCACAGAGCAGATCCCGCAGCCTGCGCCGCTCCGCCTCGTTCTTAGCATTGAGCCCCCTGGGTTCTGTGTAGCCGGAGGTCGCCATCATCACTGGTGGTCGCTGGTGCTCACTACCTGGGAATGCAGCGCACCATATATTGCACAGTCAGTAGCCATAGCCTCATTTGTACAAGCCCAGCATTGTGCACACTGTCTGCAGCCACAGCTCTCATCTACTAATCTTCCCTGAGAGCACAAATGCCGTCACCAAGGCAACAGCCCACGGGAAACCCGGCAGACGTCACAGCGGCCGGAGCCGGCACCGGAGATACTCCATGTCCCTGCGCACCTTGCACTTTGTTTTCGAAACTGGTCGTATCCGTGACGTCAGTTCCGGAAACCACGCCTCCAAGCACTAACAGACCAATGGGAATTGTTTCTCCGGCCAGGATTGCATTGCTATTGGTCGCATAGGAACAGATGGCCGGGAAGGCGGGAAAGTGTCGGCAATTAACTCCCGGTGTGCTGGAGAGGAGCCGCGCGTCTGCTCGGAGCTCCTGCGCTGACAGCACTGGCCGCGGTCTCGGCTTTTCCACTCTTTACCTCATCACCTGCTTCCTATTCATTTCAGTGTGAAAACGTCTCCACAGCCACCATCACTTCTGTTTCGGCTGCGTGTCATAGAGAGGGTTTTTTTTTTAACTCAAAAAGACTTGTAAAAGCCATAGGAGTTTTAAATATTTTTTTTTTATGTTTTTGACACATTTTTTTCAGTGTTTTTTTAAGTTTTTTTTCTCTTTTAAATGGGGTATAGTGGTTTTTGTTGCATTTCTGCTGAAGAAAAAAAACTGAAAAAATGGTACCACAACTGCATATTTGCCTGTATAAAATGCCGCAAAGAAGTAACATGGTGCTTTATTTTTTTTTTTTTTGTAAAGAACATGTTAAAAAAAATGTATAGAAAAAAAAAGCGTGATATTTGCACTGCGGGAGCATTTTTTCCCTTCAAATGAATGGGAAGCTTGTGCTGGGCAGATATGAGGAATGTTAAGGCCTCATGCACACCATGCGGTATTTGCCACGTTTTTCGGGTGCAGAACTGCGTGCATTTCCCTCCCCAGCAAAGTCTATGAGATTTCATTTTTGCTGTCCACACGCTGCAGTTTTTTTGGCTGCGTTTTTGTGGTGACCACAAAGATGCAGCATGACAATTCATTTCTGCTGTCACACTGCTGTCGTGGCCTCTCATTCGTCTTCCCTGGCTGCTCATTGTGTCGCGTGCGGGGAGGGGACGCTGCGCTCACCACGCTCGGGTCCGGCACTGCTGCTGCTTCGCTTGCTGCTCGGTGGCTCGAGCGGTGGGCCGGATCCGGGGACTCCTCGCCCGTGAGTGAAAAGGGGAATTGTTTTGGGGATTTATTGTCCGTGACACCACCCACGGTTGTGGTGAGGTTGTGACACCACCGCTGCTCTGGACGGGGATCCCGGGAGTGATGACAGGGAGCAGCTTGGATGTTGTTTTCTCCCCTCCGTGGGTAGGGGGGTTGGTTGTCCCGGGGCCCGGTGAGGGAGGGATGGCAGGTGGGTTACGGGGCCTGGTGAGGTGCAGGGTCGCGGGGGCAGCGCGGTGCCGCACGGCACGATGGTACTCACTCAGCCAATGATGAATGCAAAGTCTCCGGTAAAACAAACGGCTGGATGGACGGGTCCCACAGACGGCTGCGGTGGTTCTTCTCCCAGTAGGTTGGCGGTGACTGCCTTTCCCTGCACCTGTGTTATGTTTTCGGTTCCGATGGCTTCCCACCGGTAACCCGCTCCCCAGCTTGGATGGATGCTGAGGGAGCCCCTTTTTGCCCGCAGGCTCTGGCCCTGGGAACTGTAGCCTTGGCGGTGACTGTATTTCCCTTCACGGTGTGAGCAGTTGCCTTCAATCGGGTCTTGACTGCTGGGAAACCCCGGAGGTTCCCTTCGCTAACGGATTTGACCGGTTTTACGGCGACTCCAAGCCTGGTCGGGGTTAATAGGCCCTGCCGAATGGTGCTGGCTTCTCTTCGCTCCCCGATCCAGTACCAGCGGACCACCGCCCGTCCCCGGTCCTTACGGTTCACGTCAATCAGCCCCTCCTGCAGACGGTCACCACCGTCTGCCAACCTTGTTGTATGTGCCCGGGCCACGCACCCGGACACGGTCAGTCTGCTCCACTACCACTTCACTCTTCACTCTCTAAAACTGCACTGACTCCCTTTTCCCGCCTCCAGGACTGTGAACTCCTCGGTGGGTGAGGCCAACCGCCTGGCTCCACCCCCTGGTGTGGACATCAGCCCCTGGAGGGAGGCAACAAGGATTTTTGTTTGACTTTGGTGTGCCTAGCCGGGGTGTGGGGTGTGTTGTTGCAGTACCTGTGACGTCCTGGCTTGTCCAGGGCGCCACATTCCCCCTTATTAAAATGCAGACCGTCCGCGGGCTGCCCGTCCATCACCGGTTTTATTTTTGTTAACTGCAAAAGAGTAAAAACATTTAAAACACAAACATTTTTAGTCAAACTTCCCACAACGGGAGGCACATTCTTAAACGTTGCTAATGGTATATGTTTACTAAACGGTAACGGCTTCCGCTCTTCTCCCACCCAAACAACCTGGCCCTGATGCTGCCCCTAAGAAGTGGGCAGCACCCCTTGACCCCAGTCCAGAACCAAGTTGCCCGAGCGGGGTACGGTCTCTTTCAGGGGACCCGCGTCCATGGGGACCCCTGAACCCCCGGAGGATCGCCACCAGTTACGGTAGTGGCGGGTCTGGGCCATCCCTTTCCTCCAGGCCCATCCTCCAAATCTGCCTCTCCGGAGGCGGTAACGGTTTAAGCCAAATATATACATCCCACAAGTTTGTGGTTGCCCTGCAAGTTCTCGGGCTTGTCCGTAAGCAGTTCCTTACGCAACGGTTGCAGAAAGTCCCTACGGGGACTAGTTGCCGGCAACGGCCGGTTCAATCACGGTTCCAATCAGATAAACTTCTTCGGTTGATTCAATCTTATCATTCAAACTTTTAACGGTACTGGTGGTCCCAACGGGGACAACTGCCGGCAACGGTGGCCCGTTGACTCACTTCAAATCCACGGTGTCGGCCGGATGAGGGGGCTGGGCTGGTACTCTGGCCTTTTGACTGCCCCTCAGCTTAGCGTCCAGAGCAAACCAACCCCTCTCCCTGCAATGCCTAGTGTACTGGACCAAATCCCCCGGCATCAGGTTGCGGCCCGGGTGGTCCTCCGGCAGGTGGCATTGACGTCCCGTCGGGCTATAAAGACTTCAACCTCCAGGCCCGGCTCATATATGAATCCGTACCCCCGACGGACGTCAAACCTCCTCACTTGCCCCTCATAGATCGGGCCCCGTACTCGGAAGGTGGGCTGGCGGAGGCTCTCCTTTTCTCTAATCGTGCGGGCTACCAGCTCCGCCTTCCTCCTCTCCCTCTCCGCGATTTCCTGGCCCAGCGGGGTCTGTTCCCTGTCCCAGTAAGGGGCTATGGTGGGCCCCTGCGCGTGGATCGGGCCCCGCGAGACCTCCTTCACACTGCCCACTACTACCGTTCTGGGCGGCAGGTCCCGCGGTGTCGTGGCCTGGGGTGCTGCCTTACAGCGGCGACCCGGCGCGGCCTCAGCCGAGGCATGGGGTACAGGGGTCCTCTCCCGCTGAGCCTCCGCCTCCTCCTGCACGAGACGGGCAGCCGGAGGTGGTACAGGGCCAGGCACGGTCACAGGTGCCTCCGGTGTATCTTCGCTGACGGGCTCAGGCTTCGGCTTCTTCCATGGAAGCGGTTCGGGGAGGTCACGGGCTTCTGCTGCAGGTCGGTCCGCCGGGGCGGATTGGCAGGGTACCGCTACCGATTGTGGTGGTAGCGGGCCTAGTGACGGGGCAGCAGCAGCCAACACGGGTAGCGGGGGAGGTAGCAGGGCGAGCGGGTGTAGACCGGGCCCCTCGGCCGCGATGACCGACCCGCTAGGGGTACAGGGGCGTGGGTCACTTACCCGCTCTTCCAGAACTCCCTCCACCTCGCGTCTCCGTATGGCCGCCACCACCTCCGCCATGTCGGCCTCCCACTCCTCCAAGAGGAGCTGCACACGGAGCTGCAGCCGTTGTTGTAGCTGAGCGGTCCGGACCTACACCCACGCCGCGGGCGCTACGGTGCTTCGGGACGGTTGGTGCATCGCTGCGGTGGCCTCTTCCAGGAACCAAACGATGGCCGCAGGGTCCTGGCGTCCCTGCTTTTATAGCCGCGGGCTACATGCGGCCAGACGCCATCCGTCCCCCTTAGTCTTTTTCCGGCTCCTCCTCTACAGGGGCGGGGTTTCGGATTTCGCGCCTCCACTGCTCGAGGAGACGCTCGAGCGGGGACTTTTCGCACCCAAAATGGCGGCTTCTCAAAATTTTCGGCCGGACACCTCCGGCGGTCACAAGGCGCACCTCTACCAGACGGCAGAGCGGTAAGATCCTGTTCGTGACGCCAAGTTGTCGCGGGCGGGGAGGGGACGCTGCGCTCACCACGCTCGGGTCCGGCACTGCTGCTGCTTCGCTTGCTGCTCGGTGGCTCGAGCGGTGGGCCGGATCCGGGGACTCGAGCGGCGCTCCTTGCCCGTGAGTGAAAAGGGGAATGGTTTTGGGGATTTATTGTCCGTGACACCACCCACGGTTGTGGTGAGGTTGTGACACCACCGCTGCTCTGGACGGGGATCCCGGGAGTGATGACAGGGAGCAGCTTGGATGTTGTTTTTCCCCTCCGTGGGTAGGGGGTTGGTTGTCCCGGGGCCTCGGTGAGGGAGGGATGGCAGGTGGGTTACGGGGCCTGGTGAGGTGCAGGGTCGCGGGGGCAGCGCGGTGCCGCACGGCACGATGGTACTCACTCAGCCAATGATGAATGCAAAGTCTCCGGTAAAACAAACGGCTGGATGGACGGGTCCCACAGACTGCTGCGGTGGTTCTTCTCCCGGTAGGTTGGCGGTGACTGCCTTTCCCTGCACCTGTGTTATGTTCTCGGTTCCGATGGCTTCCCACCGGTAACCCGCTCCCCAGCTTGGATGGATGCTGAGGGAGCCCCTTTTTGCCCGCAGGCTCTGGCCCTGGGAACTGTAGCCTTGGCGGTGACTGTATTTCCCTTCACAGTGTGAGCGGTTGCCTTCAATCGGGTCTTGACTGCTGGGAAACCCCGGAGGTTCCCTTCGCTAACGGATTTGACCGGTTTTACGGCGTCTCCAAGCCTGGTCGGGGTCCGTAGGCCCTGCCGAATGGTGCTGGCTTCTCTTCGCTCCCCGATCCGGTGCCGTCGGGCCACCAACCGTCCCGGTCCTTACGGTTCACGTCAATCAGCCCCTCCTGCAGACGGTCACCACTGTCTGCCAACCTTGCTGTATGTGCCCGGGCCACGCACCCGGACACGGTCAGTCTGCTCCACTACCACTTCACTCTTCACTCTCTAAAACTGCACTGACTCCCTTTTCCCGCCTCCAGGACTGTGAACTCCTCGGTGGGTGGGGCCAACCGCCTGGCTCCACCCCCTGGTGTGGACATCAGCCCCTGGAGGGAGGCAACAAGGATTTTTGTCTGACTTTGGTGTGCCTAGCCGGGGTGTGGGGTGTGTTGTTGCAGTACCTGTGACGTCCTGGCTTGTCCAGGGCGCCACAATTGCGCTCATACATATTCACTGCTTTCCCCGCCCACCGATGTCTGTGATTGGTTGCACTCAGATGAGCCCCCACACTGAGTGACAGCGTGCTTGAGGCTTCCAATCACAGACGCAGGTGGGCGGGTCTATATTGTTCAGTAAAATAAATTTTAAAAAAATTGATGTAGGACCCCCCCTATTATGAAACCAGCACAGATAAATCCTGATAGCTGGGAGCAGGTATTCTCAGGCTGGGGATACCCATGGTTATTGGGCACCCCCAGCCTAAAAATATCAGCCAGCAGCCGCCCGGAATTGCCGCATCCATTAGATGCGACAGTCCTGATACTTTATCTGGCTCTTCCCGATTGGCCTGGTGCAGTGGCAATCGGGGTAATGAGGTAGTTAATAGCAGCCCACAGCAGCTACTAAGTCCTAGATTAGCGATGGCAGGCATCTATGAGACACCCACATCACTAATCTGTAAGTGAAAGTAAATAAGCAATGAAAAAATCCTTTATTTGAAATAAAAGACAACAAAGCCACCCTCAGCACTTTATTAACCCCCAAACCACCCCTGCAGGTCCGACATAATCCACACAAGGTCCACGACGCTTCCACCACTGCTACATCTGAAGTTCATAGCTAGCGCCATAGAACGTGACTGCCCGCTGTGACTTCCACGCAGCAATTGAAGTGAGCCACGCAATCAGCGGTGACATCACTCAGGTTAGCCGCAGCCACAGCTGGAGTCCTCCACTTGTGACCGCAAATCACCTGAGTTACATCACCGCTGATTGTGCGGTTCACTTCAGTTGCTGGTTGGAGCTTACAGCTGCCAGTCATGTTCTATGGCGCTCGCTGTGATCTTCAGATGCAGCGGTTTTGCCACGGGTGTGTTGTTTTGGGGCCAAAAACGTGCATCATTGTGGTCACCATGTAAGGGGTGGGCAGACCCCTTACAAGGAGGTGTAGCGTTGTGGTTAATATAGTTGTTATGTAATAAAAATGTTTTTACTGTTTTGATGTGTTCCCCCTAGTGGCCGGGTGGGACGGCTGTCTCACAGAAACAGGGCAGAGGAAAGGAGGAGCCGGCAGAATAAGGGAAGGGAGAGAAAGAGTGGGTAAGGAAAAAGTTAGAACCAGGGGGCAGTTGAGTCCGGGACGGGAGAGAAGAAACAGAAGGGGCAGAGTGTGGGAGCTGGGTGAATAGGAAAGCCGGAGAGAAAAGGAGAAGGCGTAACCTCAAGTGTGAAGCAGTACTGGTGTGGGTCCGGTCTGTGTTAGCCGTAGTGGGAGCCAGGTGAAGTGGATTAGCCGGGCACATCCCCACTGGAGGAGACGTCAGGAACAGGTTTTTCCCCTAGCCAAAGAAGTGTGAAGTCATCTGCTGTGTGTTTGCCTCTGTGATGGAGAAGTGCTCAATAAACAAGCCTGCTGGTTCAATTGACCCACGTCTACAGAGTCTTTGTACAATTGACGGCGACATCTGCACCACCACACTCTGCCCCACCAAGACATCTCCTGTCCCAAAAGTGACGGCGGAGCCAGGGGTAAGTCTGACAGAAAAAGGGGCCACGACTACACCCCCCGAGGCACCCCTGGCACCCCGTTACAACCACAAAGATCTAATATGCGCACAAAGCCTTATTTGTTTTTTAACACAGACTCTACATTGAAAAAAAACAAATCAAATATAAAATAGCTCCATGTGGTCATACCCAAAGAAAAAGTGCATTTAATCTGCTATTTACCGTACATCACAGAGTTTGATACTTTTTTGGGGGGCGGGAGGAACATAACAACAAAGTGGCTTTGCAATAGAAACTAATATGCAAAAACATATCAGAGATACACACAGCAATCGTTATAAGGCGTCCAAAATACAAAAGGTACAAGAAGGAAACCATAAATAATGGTGTAAGAAGCCCAAAAACTGCATAAAAATAGTATTTATTTTTTAAAGGCCGGGGGCAGACAACCGTAGATTCTCATGAGAGAGAATTGGCTCAATTATGCGAACGACACTGATCAAACTCTGAGCAATGTCGACTAAAGGCCACTTTACACAATCAGTGCCAGGTTTGTGGCTGTGTACAAATGGAACTATATGTCCATGATTTCACTGCAACCACAGATCTGCCAAAGATTTATCTCTGTGTGTGACGGGCCTTTAGTGTGATCTGCAAGAATCTAAACACACTGTGAGGAGAAGATGTAGAACAAAATTTCTCCATTTTCTCTATTCTGTGAGTCTAATCGGACTGCACTCAGATGTCATCCGCTTGAAGTACGATGATCCCCACGCACGCATAGACTTGCATCACCGACTGTGATCCATCTATCGGATCAAACTTAGACATGCAGAAAGATAAATTTTTTCTGTCGTTTCCTTAGACCTCTTCGTTATAAAGAAAAAAGCTGACATGAGCAAGCCCCATTGATTAACATTGGTCCCAGCTCGAACCAATGTTTTGTCGGATCCCACTCGGGTCTAAAATACCTCCACCTACCCCTAACCTTAAAAGCAGCCTCTGAGATAAATAAGCATAAGCGGGCTTTACACGCAACAATATCGCTAACGAGATGTCGTTGGGGTCACGGAATTCGTGACGCACATCCGGCCTCGTTAGTGACGTTGTTGCGTGTGAAACGCACGAACGACCGTTAACGATCAAAATTACTCACCTAATCGTTGATCGTTGACACGTCGTTCTAATCTCAAATATCGTTGCTGTTGCAGGACGCAGGTTGTTCGTCGTTCCTGTGGCAGCACACATCGCTATGTGTGACACCGTAGGAACGAGGAACATCACCGTACCTGCGGCCGCCCGCAATGAGGAAGGAAGGAGGTGGGCGGGATGTTCGGCCCGCTCATCTCCACCTCTCTGCTTCTATTGGGTGACCGCTTAGTGACGCCGAACGAACCGCCCCCTTAGAAAGGAGGTGGTTCGCCGGCTACAGCGACGTCGCTAGGCGGGTAAGTCCGTGTGACGGGTGTTAGCGATGTTGTGCGCCACGGGCAGCAATTTGACCATGATGCACAACTGACGGGGGCGGGTGCTTTCACCAGCGACATCGCTATTAGAAGTCTGTCTTTAAGAAACCCTTTAAGATATTAAACTACAAGAGTTATAGTTTCTATTAGCTTTTCTGTAATTTTCCCAGACACCTGGAATTATAGTTCTAGTGTGAAAATACATGTCTATAGTATCACTCAGTACCATATAGTTTTCTTATCAATGCTTACTGAGAATGTGCGCGTTTAAAAACGTCTGAAACCAGGAGCTTTTGGCATGTCTCATCCGGTGACGTATTTGTCCGGTGTAGGTTCACATCTGAAGAGTTGGCCAATCAGAAGAGGGATACTATATTGGACAAATGGAACCTATTAGAGTTTGTGTAACATTTGGTAACGAAAGCAATTTGTTTTCAAGTGAGATATAGACTGGTGAAGATTACAGCGAAGTCAGAAGCCTGTTTACCTGTTGAGGGGACACCCGTTGACACCACAGTGGGATCCTAGGAGTTTCTCTGTCTTCGCTGTTTTGCTTCTCACAGCTGATGTTCCCGGACAGATGATGTGTTGCTCCTGGTGAAGATTTTTCTATGTAGTAATGTAAAGCAATGTAAATTCTTTACCTTTGTGATTTATATTATACAAAAGTGTATGCAATATCACACTATTTCCTATTTTCTGTGATCATTTAATCAGTATAATAAAATTAATCGCTTTCTTTAAAGCCGTATCCGATCCCCTTAAATACTTGGCAAAACAATCTCTCCACAGGCGTTCAATTGGATTTAGATCCGGACTCATCGCTGCCATTTCAGAACTCTCCAGAACTCTCCAGAACTCTCCAGAACTCTCCAGCGCTTTGTTTCCAACCATTTCTAGGGGCTTCTTGAAGTTTAGTTTGGGGTCATGGAAGACCCATGATCTAGGTCACAAACCTAGTTTTCTGACACTGGGCACTACATTGCGACCCAAAATCCTTTTGTAACATTCAGGTTTCATGATGCCTTGCACACAGTTAATGCATCTAGTGTTAGAGGCAGCAAAACAATCCCAACACATCTTTGAACCTCCACCATATTTGACTGTAGGTATTGTGTTATTTTCTTTGATAAACTGCAGTCTAGTTTTTATATGTATCTGTTGGCAGTGGAATCCTCCTGGGTCTCCTGCCATAGAGTTTCATTTCATTCAGATGTCGATGGATAGTTCATGCTGACATTAATGCACCCTGAGCCTGCAGAACAGCTTGACTTTCTTTGGAACTTGATTGGGGCTTCTTACTCACCACCTGCGCTATTCTGTATTGCAACCTTCCATCAATTTTTCTCTGCAGTCCAGGGAGATTAGCTACAGTGCCATGGTGTTATGATTGAGCCCTTTAACTCACACATGTATGGACAAATCAAGAAAGGTGTAAACCCTGCTATCCATAGGTCCCTATTCAGACCAGAAGAAGCCCTAAATAAGACACTGATTTGTCCCTGCGTGACTAAGGAGATTTACATTCTAATATTACGCAATGGCGCTCCCACTCAACGTCGGTTGACCCTGAGTGACCTTAACTGCACCCTCAACTATAAACTAACTGTAGCGCCTGGTCCCGCCAGATGCCGAGGGGGGCGCTGTCCCTCACATCTGCCCAGCCCCAGCATGGCCCCCATGTGCACTCCCGGTCCCAGCCCCCGGCAGCGACGTGCTTCCTCTTACCTGTCCCATGGCTCTGCTCACTCCCGGGTCAGGGGTCCTCTTCCTGGAGCTGCTGCAGTCTCTTCCTGTCTCCCATCCACACACAATTCTGCAGTGAGCAATTCTAGGCTGCACGCGAGGCCATGCCCCCTTTCTTAAAGCAGCAGTGCCTCATTTTCTGGAAGTGACCTCAGAGGCCACCTGTTACCTAAAGACTATTTAGGTTCACCTCCCCCGGCAGCAGGCGCCCGAGCAACGCTTCTACTAGAGCCCTGCTAGTATTCAGGCCGCTTTGTACTACTGTTATCCGTGTGTTCCTGCCCGTTACTAATACTCTATCTCACCGTAGTGCCATCTGTACCTTCCGGCTGTGGACGTCACCGGCCATACCCGCAGTGGACGTCACCAGTCATACCCGCAGTGGATATAGTAATAATTCTGGCACACTGAAAAAATTCATGACATGTGAAGCAATTCTTTGAATGCTAAATCAATTTATTCGTGCACAAAGTTGACGATAATTCATCCAACGTTTCGACCGTACAGTTTTGGTCGTTATCAAGGATCAATTTATCTAAGATCACAGGAAATATGTACAGAAAAAAGAAATAAAATTAATACAAAGTATAACATAGATAATGTGATTTCATACACAACATGCATCGTAAATTTAGTCATGTAATGCACATAATAAACATGAGGATGTGCAAAAAAGGAAAAATTCATAAAGTATACAGAGACCTATCCAGCTGAGAGAATGCATAATGGTAATAATACAAGTACAGCAAGCACCCACCTATATCAACAATGCAAGGGTATACGCTCAATGATAAATGGTCATCGCCAATAAGTATAATGGGATCAAAAAATTGTGATCCTAAGTATAAAATAAAGGAAACTATGTGAAACAGTCATCCAGGAACAATATCTTTCCATTACATAACGTATCCACAAAATGATTTCAAAAAAATATGTCTGTACCTCATGTATATGTCAGTCGACAATGAAAAGGGTGGTAGTTACCATAGGACTTGAAATGACATGTATCAATGGTTGTTTCTAAATGAAGATCAATGATAACATTATTATTAAGGTGTGCAAAGAAAGCATAGAATAGTTTTGTATAAGAGAAGCACACTACCTGGATTATTGGACAGTGACCATAGAAGCAAATGTTTGGGATTATTCTGATTCCCTCACTGAGAGATTCTCAGTTGCCTCCAAAAGATAAATGCTAGAGATGAAAGATATACGAGAACAAGATCATATATGAGATTGTAACATCAGTATAAGATACAATTATCAAGGGATGCAAAGGATGAAATCTCCATACTACCTTTTTGCAGCGTTTTTAGACAATAGCTATTAGGTACTATTTTCATAGGGAAAAAGTGCGCATGTCCCTTTAAAATTCTGTGAAAAACCATATAAAGAGTGTAACTCAAATGAAAAGGAAGTTTAGGTAGAAGAGCACTGGTAGAAACACATACCTGAGGTATATGAAACAACATGCAACATGTTCCCAGTTGGAGTGAGAAAGAGAGAATCTGGGAGGAAGCATAGATCGATATCAGTGGAAATCTTATAAAGTGCCAGTCAGAGTGGACCATAGTATAACACATACCTGTATGATGCTGGCATAGGGTATAGGCCCCTGGATCGTGTGCAACATACCATGATACGGCAGCCTTATATAGTACATACCGATCAGCACCACCCGTCCCACTTCCTGGACGTGGAACGCAGTGTGCTGCCCGTGGAGCGCACGCCGCGCATGCGCAGTACCGTTGCCAGTACCGCGCATGCGCAGGGGGCGGACCACCGGGCAGAGAGCAGAGGAGGTGGTAAAGTGACGTGGAAACCTCAAGGGGCGTGTGTGTGACATAATGGGTGTGGAATGGCAGTGAACAGGCCTGTGGATTGCACGCAGCTCGAGCATTGCGCCTGGCTATTAGCACAACGCACAAGCTGGGCACAGAACACAGGTCATGGTGTATGGCTTATATCAGTGTCAGGGAGAAAGGTATACATTGCCTACAAAGTGCCAGGTGACATGGTTACAAGGTGAAGGAAAACCGATGCTGGTGCCAATAGGTGAGGGATCAGATGGAGGGAGCCTAAAACAAGAGGAAAAAATAGAGGCATATTATAAACCAATTAAAGGTCATATCAATACTACTCCTTATACTGGTTCTTATACTGAAGTTTCACAAAAGAGTACAAGGCAGGTAATAGAGCAATACCTTACATTATACTAGAGTACGAGGAGACACCATATGAGTATATTAAAATGAGGACAGTGGGGTCACTATAAACCAAATAACAACCGTATTAAGAAGTATAATCAGAGAGACAATAAAATGAAACAAATCACAATCATATACACATATCATGTTCTCTATTCAGACCCTTGGGTTCCAATGTATTCAGGGTGAAAATCCAGTAAGATTCCCTCTCCTTAAGGACACGTATACGGTTGCCACCTCTTCTAGAGGGAGGAACGTGTTCTAGTACCTGATACTTGAGTTGGGCAATGGTGTGACCATGTGTAATAAAGTGATATGGGATTGGTAGAAGGATTTGTTTGCACCGTATAGTAGATTTGTGTTTACTTATGCGGTCTCGGATATGCTGGGTAGTTTCCCCAACATATCCGAGACCGCACGGGCATTTAATTAAATAGACCACGAAAGAGGATTCACAGGTGAAGAGACCTCGTATAGAAAAGATGCGGCCCGACAGAGGATGAGTGAAAGTGCTCCCCTTAGTAAGATTGTTGCACTGTACACAGTGATGACAGGGAAAGTTCCCAGAAAAGGGAATCTACTATACGGTGCAAACAAATCCTTCTACCAATCCCATATCACTTTATTACACATGGTCACACCATTGCCCAACTCAAGTATCAGGTACTAGAACACGTTCCTCCCTCTAGAAGAGGTGGCAACCGTATACGTGTCCTTAAGGAGAGGGAATCTTACTGGATTTTCACCCTGAATACATTGGAACCCAAGGGTCTGAATAGAGAACATGATATGTGTATATGATTGTGATTTGTTTCATTTTATTGTCTCTCTGATTATACTTCTTAATACGGTTGTTATTTGGTTTATAGTGACCCCACTGTCTTCATTTTAATATACTCATATGGTGTCTCCTCGTACTCTAGTATAATGTAAGGTATTGCTCTATTACCTGCCTTGTACTCTTTTGTGAAACTTCAGTATAAGAACCAGTATAAGGAGTAGTATTGATATGACCTTTAATTGGTTTATAATATGCCTCTATTTTTTCCTCTTGTTTTAGGCTCCCTCCATCTGATCCCTCACCTATTGGCACCAGCATCGGTTTTCCTTCACCTTGTAACCATGTCACCTGGGACTTTGTAGGCAATGTATATGTCGCGGGCGGGGAGGAGGGTGTCAGCACACCGCGCTCACCCCTTCTGCTCGGGTCCGGCAGCTGCTCCTGGTGGCTCGAGCCGTAGGCCGGATCCCGGGGTTTCTCGAGCGACACTCCTCGCCCGTGAGTGAAAGGGGGGTGTTTGTTGGGTGTGGGGATTGTTATAGTTCGTGACGCCACCCACGGTTGTGGTGATTGCACCACCGCTGCTCAGTGTGGGGGTCCCGGGGATGGTGATGCGGAGCAGCCAGGTGTTGTGTTGCCCCTCCGTGGGTAGGGGTTGGTGATCCCGGGGCCCAGTGAAGAGATGTAAAGTGTAGGGCCTGGAGGGCGCAGGGACGCGGGGGCAGCGCTGTGCCTTGCGGCACTGTGGTACTCACTCAGCCTGAGACTTGGACACAGTTTGTACGGTAAACCAAACGGCTGGTAGGACGGTCCCACAGACGGCTGCACCTGCACTCCCGGTAGGTGACGGTGATGTCTCTCTTCCTTGCACCTGTGTTGACTGATGGTAGCGGTGGATTCCCTCCGGTTACCCGCTCCCCGACTGCAATCTGGGCCGGAGGAGCTCTACACTTTGCCCGCAGGCGCTGGCCCTGGGGAAACTGGTGCCCTGGCGGTGGCGGTGTCTCCCCTGTAATGGTCGGGCTGTTGCCGTCAATCGGGACTTGGTTGCTGGGGGATCTACGTCCCCTTCACTGACGGATTCGGCAAATTTGGCGACTCCTAGCCTTGCCGGGGTCCGAGAGGCCCCTGCCCTGGTGCTGACTGTCCTTCGGAACACTGCTCCAGACCACCGGGCACACAGCCAACGGGGTCCTTCCAGGAACTTCCAAACGGTCCCCCTCCGGACAGTCACCGCCGTCGCTGACCTTGCTGTTCTAGCCCTACACACAGCTGGGCTCTCAGGCTTTGCACACTCTCTGCTCTGTCACCACTTCTTGCTTTCCTCCTTTACTCCTTTTCTTTCCTCCACTTTCACTTCTTGGTTGTTTACTCTAGCCCTCAGCTAGACTTCACTCTTGCCCTCCCCGGGCTAATCTGCCTGACACTTCCTGCCTCCAGAGCTGCGAGCTCCTTGGTGGGCGGAGCCAACCGCCTGGCCCACCCCCTGGTGTGCATCATCAGACTCCTGGAGGAAGGCAACAAGGATTTCTGGTTCAGCTTAGGTGTGCCTACCTGGGGTGTGGGGTGTGGTGGTGTTGTGACCTGTGTCCCCTGGCTTGCCCAGGGCGACACATTCCCCCTTAGCAAAACGCAGACCGTCCGCGGGCTGCCGTCCTACACCGGTTTTATTTTTCTGTAAAAAGGGGATAACAGGGTTAAACATAACATGAATACATTTTTAATAAACTCTTCCCAAGACGGGAGGCACATTTTACTTTTAACGTTTCAACGGTGTACGGTCACGGTTTCCGCTCTCTCCCACCCAAGTAACCTGGCCCTGATGCTGCCCCTAAAACCCAGGCAGCACCCCTTGACCCACAGTCCAGCACACGGTACCCGAGCGGGATCTGTCCTTCCCTCCAGAGGGTAGCCACCGGTTCCTTTGGCGGCTGGGCCCTGGCCTGCTCTGCTCAGGGCCCTCCCTCCAACCTGCCTCTCCGGAGGCGGCACTGTGGAAACGGTAACGGTACCCAACATATTTACAAGCCACTAACGTTTGTGGTTGCCCTGCAGAGTTCACGGGCTTGTCCATTGCTAGTTCCCATGCATTTTAAACGGTCCCCACGGGGACAACGGTGCCGGCTCCAGCCGGTTGCAAATCAACAAATAAATCAGGTTACTTCTTCGGATCATTTTCATCATCTTTTTCAACTTCAGTAAAACTTTCAAACTTTTCAACTTTTTCAAACAGACAACTACCAACAACCACTCCTTCACATTTGCGGACCCCTTTTACTCATAGAACGGTCTCCCTGTACCTAAGTGGGGGTCTACCTAGGTTGGAACGGGTGGACCTTCGGGGCCCGGTGTCAGTGTTGCTAGACAGTGGGGTAGAGGGAACAATCGGTTCCTCCTCCCTGCTATAGTGTGGAGCAGGCGGAGGCGTAGGGGGGCTGGGTACAGGTTCATCCCTGGGCACTGGCACTGGTTCTGGCTCACGGTTAACCGCTTCCACTACTTCTTCATCCACGGGTTGTGGGAACAGTATCACTGGAAGTATCACCGCGCCGTTCTGTGTAGGCCAGTTTGCTGGGAAGTCACCCATTACAGTGTGGATTACCTCTGCTGCCTTCTCCACGGGTGGAGGAACCGGTACTTCAGCCTCTGCCTTCAACGCTGGGGGGCATTTTTTTAGATGGTCCCGGGAAACAGTGGCCAGGGTGCCCCCTTGGTCACGACTGATCTGGTAGGTCTTCCCATCTGCCCATGCTGTGGGTTGTATGACGTAAGGGACCTGCTCCCACTGATCATCCAGCTTGTGGGCTTTTCTCTTCCGTTTCAGCACCACATCTCCTGGCTGGAAAGGACCTGCGGGCGCCTTCTGATTGAACCGGTGCTCTTGCTGTTCTCGACTTCGACCGAGGTTTTTCTCCACATACTCCTGGATTTGCCGGTACTGTGCCCTCCTCCGACTTTCCCACTCTGCCGTTGAAGGGAGTGCTTCCGGGGCCTCCAACCCCATCTCCAGATCCACCGGCAGGCGGCCAGGCCGAGCCCTCATCAGATACGCTGGGGTGCACTTCGTTGAGCTGGACGGGATATTATTGTACATGTCGACCAAGTCGGGCAACTTTTCCGGCCACATGTTCCGTTCTTCCAGCGGCAGCGTCTTGAGGAGCCCCAGGACCAAGTGATTCATTTTCTCGCACATGCCGTTGGTTTGGGCGTGGTACGGAGTGGTCCGGATCTTCTTGCAGCCGTACAACTGGCAGAATTTGTGAAACACTTCTGCTTCAAAAGCCGGACCTTGGTCTGTCAGCACCTTCTCGGGGTACCCATGGGGTCGGCAGAAATAAGCCTGGAACGCTCGAGCAGCGGTTCGACCAGTTAGGTCCTTAACGGGGACTACCACCATAAATCTTGAGTAGTGGTCTACCATGGTCAATGCGTAGGTGTACCCACTTCGGCTAGGGGTGAGCTTGACATGGTCCAGGGCGACCAGTTCCAGCGGCTGATGGGTAACGATGGGATGTAATGGTGCCCTCTGGCTAGTCTCGTCCTTTCTCCTCAGTGTACAAGGACCGCACTCTCGGCACCAGGCTTCCACCGATTCCCGCATCCCACTCCAATAGAACCGCTCCCTCAACAGCATCTCCAGCTTTTTCCACCCGAAGTGGCCAGCACCATCATGGTATGCCCGCAGGACAGTAGCGACCTCAGCTTGAGGAACGATCAACTGGCATATTTTCTCATGGGTCTTTGGGTTGATCAGCTCACGGCACAGCCTCCCTTGGTGTAGGTAGAGCCGTTTTCGTTCTTTCCACAAGCGTTGGGCTTCGGCTGGAGCGCTAGGGTCCATTCCCATGGCGCCTTGTTCCACCAGAGTCTTGACAAGGCGGACAGCCGGCGCTTGGTCCTGGGCGTCCTGCCACTCTTGACTGGGCCGCGGGTCCAGATCCACCCTTTGCTGACATACTTGTACCCTCTCAGGAGGCGGCTGGTGAAACGCAGGCAACTCAATCTCCTCGAGGTCGTCATCCTCGCACCCCTCTTCTGACAAATGGGGCATCCGGGAGAGTGCATCTGCATTGATGTTGACACGACCAGCTCGGTACTTTATGGTGAAATCATAGTTGGCTAACCGGGCTACCCACCGCTGCTCCAGCGCGCCCAACTTGGCCGTGTTCAGGTGAGTCAGCGGATTGTTGTCCGTGAATGCGGTGAATTTTGCTGCCGCCAAATAGTGACGGAACCGCTCCGTGATAGCCCACACCAACGCCAGTAGCTCGAGCTTGAAAGAGCTATAGTTCTCAGGGTTCCTTTCGGTCGGCCGGAGTTTTCGGCTGGCGTAGGCGATCACCTTCTCCTTTCCATCCTGGACCTGGGAGAGGACCGCTCCTAGCCCCACATTACTGGCATCCGTGTGGAGGATGAATGGGCGCCCGTAGTCAGGGTACGCCAGGACCTCTTCTCCGGTCAGGGCCGCCTTCAACTGGCAAAAGGACTCCTCATGCTTGTCCTCCCACGACAGTGGGGCTCCGACGGGTCTACCACCTTTGGTCTGTCCCACGAGGAGATCTTGCATGGGGGCGGCCATCTTCGTGTACCCCTTTATAAAGCGCCGATAGTACCCCACCAGACCCAAAAACTGCCTTACCTCCCTCACGGTAGTGGGCCTCGGCCAGCTTTGGATAGCAGTGATCTTCTCAGGGTCGGGGGCGACACCATCCGCACTCACCACATGCCCTAGATATTGCACCCTGGGTTTCAGCAGGTGGCATTTTGAGGGCTTCAACTTCATCCCGTACTTAGCAAGGGACGCGAACACCTCGGCCAGGTGCTCCAGATGGGCTTCATACGTCTGGGAATAAACAATCACATCATCCAAATACAGCAGGACGGTCTCGAAGTTTAAATGTCCCAAACAGCACTCCATCAGCCGTTGGAAAGTCCCGGGGGCATTGCACAGCCCAAACGGCATGCTATTGAATTCGCAGAGTCCCATCGGGGTGGTGAAGGCGGTCTTCTCCCGGTCCTCCGGGGCCACGGCCACTTGCCAGTATCCGCTGGTGAGGTCAAGGGTCGAGAAGTAGTTTGCAGTTCTCAGTGCAGCCAAAGACTCTTCGATACGAGGCAACGGATAGGCATCTTTATGGGTTATCTGGTTGATCTTCCGGTAGTCCACACACATCCGCATGGTACCATCCTTCTTCTTGACCAGTACCAACGGAGCGGCCCAGGGACTACAGCTGTCCCGAATAACCCCTGCCTCCTTCATATTCTTCAACATATCTTTGGCACACTGGTAATGTGCAGGGGGGATAGGTCTATACCTCTCTTTGATAGGGGGATGTTCTCCCGTGGGAATGTGGTGTTGGACCCCCTTAATCTGCCCAAAGTCTAGGGGGTGCTTACTGAAAACCTGTTCGTACTCTTGCACCACCCCGTGTACCCCTGCCCTGTGATGTGTAGGGGTATCATCAGTGCCTACATGGAGCTGTTGGTGCCACTCCTTTGTGTCCCCCTGGGGTGGGGAAGTGCTGGTGGTAGGTGGGAGCGTGGATGGACTGGCTTCCTGGATAGTGTGAGGGTCCAGGGCGAGCAGCTTGGCAATGGTGGCATACCGGGGGAGCCTGACTTCTTCCTCCCCACAGTTCAACACTCTCACGGGCACTCTCCCTTTCTTCACATCTACCACCCCTCGGGCGGCTACTACAGTGGGCCAGTGCTCGGAAGGCATGGGCTCCATCATCGCAGGGTAGTCACGCCCCTGAGGCCCTACCGCTGCCCTACACCAAATCATCATCTCACTCCTAGGGGGCACAGTCAATGGAGCAACATCCATCACTCTCACTCCACCAATCTCCCCTCCGGTTGAGCTTACATGCTGGCGGTACATCAGGGCGCGGATCTCACGCTGCACAGCCCTCTGCCGGCTCCCCGCCGCCGTAGCGGCTAGCTGTTGCAATAGGTTCAACACATCAGCCATGCAGTGTTCCATCACATTGGTTCCCAGCACTATTTTCGGGTTATGATCACTGGGTTCATTCATGATCACAATCATACCCTGGTGTTGCAGTTCAGCTTGCCCCACTGTCATAGCCACCTGTTTATACCCCACCTGGGTCAATGGAAGTCCATTAGCGGCAATCAAATTTATACTATTGTCTGGGGGCGCCAGCTCGTCTGTGGCCCAATATTGCTGATACAACGTGTACGGTATGGTAGTTACCTGTGATCCAGTGTCCAAGAGAGCCATCACTGGTATGCCGTCCACAGCCACGGGGATGATAGGGCGGGCCCCGACATATCGGTCTCGCCAGTCCGGGGGGCCACGGTGTTCTACTCCTGAGGATTGGCCCGGGGCCCCAGGGGTTGCTCGTTTAACGGGCACTGTCGGTAATAATGGCCCGGTTTACGGCAATTGTAGCAGATTGGAGGTCTGCTCCGCGGGTTGTTAGCGCTTCTCCGTTGCATCCAGGGAACATCTTCGGGACTGTCAGCAAGCTGTATCTGTGCCGGAGGCTGAGATCTGGTCAGAGGTTGTAGCGCAGCAAGGATCTTGGCAAGGTCTCCATCCATGCGACGGACCTGGGCTGCCAGTTCTTCCACTGTGCTGCTCGGGGCTGCAGGTATTAAGGAGGTTGGTTTGGCTGAGGCCGCCACAACGGGAGCTGTCTCGGCAGGCCACGGGACGGGTTCCAGAACTTCAGCAGCTGGGGGCTGTAGTGCTTTGATAGCCCGCTCTTTTAACACAGCAAAGTCCACATCAGGGTGTTCCAGGGCCCACAGCCGGAGTTGTTTACGATCCTCAGGGGACCTCATCCCCTGTGCAAATTGCTCCACTAACATCTTGTTGCTGTCCGCCTCATTAATAGAGTTCACTCGCTTCAGCGTGCGGAGGGCGGTCTGCAGACGTAGAGCATAGTCCCGAATGCTATCCCCAGCTCGTTGCCGGCACTGGTAAAACTGCATCCTCAGCTCAGCTTCGGTCCGGGTCTCGAAGGCAGTCTGTAGCTTCTCGAAGATGGTGGCTACAGAGAGCCGGTCCCCCTCGGCCCAGGTCTCCGCTTCCTGCTCCGCCGCACCGGTTAGCTGGCCTAGCACTATCGCTGCACGTTGCTTATCAGTCAGGGGGTACAGCTCTAGCAACGGGTTAAGCTTTTTCCGGAAGGCCTGTAGGGCATCCGGTTTCCCGTCATACTGCGGTAGCCAGGCAGCTCCGGGCGCATAGGGCAAGGAAAACGGCATGACCTGAGCAAGCGCGGGGGCCGCGGCACCTCCCGCCGGTACGGCCGGGACCTGGGCAGGCCCATTCCCATCTGCGGGTGCCGCTGCGGCTGCGACCACCGCTCCTCCAGCGGCTCCGTCGGGCGCAGACATCTTGTTTCCGTCCCCCTTAGCTCTTTCCGGCCCCTCCTCTCTCGGGGCGGGGTTTTGGCCTTCGCGCCTCTACTGCTCGAGAAGACGCTCGAGCGGGAACTTTTCGCGCCAAAGATGGCGGCTTCTGAAATTTTCCTGCCGGATACCTCCGGCGGTAACAAGGCGCACCTCTACCAGACGGCAGAGCGGTAAGATCCTGTTCGTAGCGCCAAGTTGTCGCGGGCGGGGAGGAGGGTGTCAGCACACCGCGCTCACCCCTTCTGCTCGGGTCCGGCAGCTGCTCCTGGTGGCTCGAGCCGTAGGCCGGATCCCGGGGTTTCTCGAGCGACACTCCTCGCCCGTGAGTGAAAGGGGAGTGTTTGTTGGGTGTGGGGATTGTTATAGTTCGTGACGCCACCCACGGTTGTGGTGATTGCACCACCGCTGCTCAGTGTGGGGGTCCCGGGGATGGTGATGCGGAGCAGCCAGGTGTTGTGTTGCCCCTCCGTGGGTAGGGGTTGGTGATCCCGGGGCCCAGTGAAGAGATGTAAAGTGTAGGGCCTGGAGGGCGCAGGGACGCGGGGGCAGCGCTGTGCCTTGCGGCACTGTGGTACTCACTCAGCCTGAGACTTGGACACAGTTTGTACGGTAAACCAAACGGCTGGTAGGACGGTCCCACAGACGGCTGCACCTGCACTCCCGGTAGGTGACGGTGATGTCTCTCTTCCTTGCACCTGTGTTGACTGATGGTAGCGGTGGATTCCCTCCGGTTACCCGCTCCCCGACTGCAATCTGGGCCGGAGGAGCTCTACACTTTGCCCGCAGGCGCTGGCCCTGGGGAAACTGGTGCCCTGGCGGTGGCGGTGTCTCCCCTGTAATGGTCGGGCTGTTGCCGTCAATCGGGACTTGGTTGCTGGGGGATCTACGTCCCCTTCACTGACGGATTCGGCAAATTTGGCGACTCCTAGCCTTGCCGGGGTCCGAGAGGCCCCTGCCCTGGTGCTGACTGTCCTTCGGAACACTGCTCCAGACCACCGGGCACACAGCCAACGGGGTCCTTCCAGGAACTTCCAAACGGTCCCCCTCCGGACAGTCACCGCCGTCGCTGACCTTGCTGTTCTAGCCCTACACACAGCTGGGCTCTCAGGCTTTGCACACTCTCTGCTCTGTCACCACTTCTTGCTTTCCTCCTTTACTCCTTTTCTTTCCTCCACTTTCACTTCTTGTTTGTTTACTCTAGCCCTCAGCTAGACTTCACTCTTGCCCTCCCCGGTCTAATCTGCCTGACACTTCCTGCCTCCAGAGCTGCGAGCTCCTTGGTGGGCGGAGCCAACCGCCTGGCCCACCCCCTGGTGTGCATCATCAGACTCCTGGAGGAAGGCAACAAGGATTTCTGGTTCAGCTTAGGTGTGCCTACCTGGGGTGTGGGGTGTGGTGGTGTTGTGACCTGTGTCCCCTGGCTTGCCCAGGGCGACACATATACCTTTCTCCCTGACACTGATATAAGCCATACACCATGACCTGTGTTCTGTGCCCAGCTCGTGCGTTGTGCTAATAGCCAGGCGCAATGCTCGAGCTGCGTGCAATCCACAGGCCTGTTCACTGCCATTCCACACCCATTATGTCACACACACGCCCCTTGAGGTTTCCACGTCACTTTACCACCTCCTCTGCTCTCTGCCCGGTGGTCCGCCCCCTGCGCATGCGCGGTACTGGCAACGGTACTGCGCATGCGCGGCGTGCGCTCCACGGGCAGCACACTGCGTTCCACGTCCAGGAAGTGGGACGGGTGGTGCTGATCGGTATGTACTATATAAGGCTGCCGTATCATGGTATGTTGCACACGATCCAGGGGCCTATACCCTATGCCAGCATCATACAGGTATGTGTTATACTATGGTCCACTCTGACTGGCACTTTATAAGATTTCCACTGATATCGATCTATGCTTCCTCCCAGATTCTCTCTTTCTCACTCCAACTGGGAACATGTTGCATGTTGTTTCATATACCTCAGGTATGTGTTTCTACCAGTGCTCTTCTACCTAAACTTCCTTTTCATTTGAGTTACACTCTTTATATGGTTTTTCACAGAATTTTAAAGGGACATGCGCACTTTTTCCCTATGAAAATAGTACCTAATAGCTATTGTCTAAAAACGCTGCAAAAAGGTAGTATGGAGATTTCATCCTTTGCATCCCTTGATAATTGTATCTTATACTGATTTTACAATCTCATATATGATCTTGTTCTCGTATATCTTTCATCTCTAGCATTTATCTTTTGGAGGCAACTGAGAATCTCTCAGTGAGGGAATCAGAATAATCCCAAACATTTGCTTCTATGGTCACTGTCCAATAATCCAGGTAGTGTGCTTCTCTTATACAAAACTATTCTATGCTTTCTTTGCACACCTTAATAATAATGTTATCATTGATCTTCATTTAGAAACAACCATTGATACATGTCATTTCAAGTCCTGTGGTAACTACCACCCTTTTCATTGTCGACTGACATATACATGAGGTACAGACATATTTTTTTGAAATCATTTTGTGGATACGTTATGTAATGGAAAGGTATTGTTCCTGGATGACTGTTTCACATAGTTTCCTTTATTTTATACTTAGGATCACAATTTTTTGATCCCATTATACTTATTGGCGATGACCATTTATCATTGAGCGTATACCCTCGCATTGTTGATATAGGTGGGTGCTTGCTGTACTTGTATTATTACCATTATGCATTCTCTCAGCTGGATAGGTCTCTGTATACTTTATGAATTTTTCCTTTTTTGCACATCCTCATGTTTATTATGTGCATTACATGACTAAATTTACGATGCATGTTGTGTATGAAATCACATTATCTATGTTATACTTTGTATTAATTTTATTTCTTTTTTCTGTACATATTTCCTGTGATCTTAGATAAATTGATCCTTGATAACGACCAAAACTGTACGGTCGAAACGTTGGATGAATTATCGTCAACTTTGTGCACGAATAAATTGATTTAGCATTCAAAGAATTGCTTCACATGTCATGAATTTTTTCAGTGTGCCAGAATTATTACTATATTGATTGTCTACTATTTTTTCTTGGCACCTACTTACATTATTGTGAGCCAGACATATTCGCTTACTATACCCGCAGTGGATGTCATCGGCCGTACCCACAGTGGACGTCACCGGTCATACCCGTAGTGGACGTCACTGGCCTTACCCGCAGTGAACGTCTCCGTTCCACCTGCTGTGATCATCTCCGGTGCCACACCCGTGTTCTGCCTGCTGCGGACGTCATATCCGAGCTACGCCTGGCCGTACAGAGACTCCTACCACCGGTTCCTGGCTGCCGTGCCTCTAGGCCTTCTGGGGAGGCACCGCACGGTCCCTGTATAGGGGTTTGCTGCTGGTCGCCTTCTCAGGGGAGTCCGGGGCACAGTCCAGTGAGTCCACCTCCGGACGTTCGCCGCTCCTCGGTGAGCGTAACACTAACTGTACGACAAAACAAGAATAATCATAAAGGAAGTAAAAGGGTGAGACACAGGACTAAGGAAGTCTTCACACAGTAAGTGGGAAGATGGGGGAAAACTGAAGAAGCCCAAAAGACTATGGAATACCTGGAAATACCCCAAATCTAAAATGTAACAAAATGGGAAGAATAATGGGAAGGAAAACTCGCAAACAAATTGCAGGGAAAAGCAATAAAGATTATTCAGCAAGATTATCCTTAATTGAAGAGCTGAGACTACAAACATCCATATATCTAGCAATATAGTCAGAAATGAATGCACATGCATGGTGGTTATAAATAGCCCCTCCCAGGATGTGATGGGGCAATAAAACAAGGAAGTAAACAACTGAATAGAAATTAAAATGAAAGACAAGAGACCCATCAGAAATAATACAGAGACAAATCAGGTTGTGGTCCAACAGAAAGGGAACCATACCACATATCCAGAGATCACCTGATTGAGCCCCAGAGTTGAGCTATGACACACTTTGTGTGACTGCAGACTTGTGAATCCTCCCAGCACACACACTGTGTATTGCAAGGATTTGCCAATTTCTGAGCCGGGAATGGTGGTCATATAACCGCAATTATGTGTAGTGGGTGAGCCTACCCCCTACAGGAGGGAGTGGAGATAACCCGGAATTGTAATTGATAAAAATGTTTTTATTGTTAATGCATTGCTGTAGTGGGTTCCCCTAGTGGCCGGGTGGGACGGCTGTCACCACAGAAACAGGGCAGAGGAAAGGAGGAACCGGCAGCAGAAAGGGGAGGGAGGTGAAGTGTTGGTTAGAAAAAGTGCAGAGTCACAGTCAGTTGGATCCGGGACATGAGAGGGTGAAGATCAAGGGGCAGAGTGTGAGGGCTGTTAAGCGGGGACGCCGGAGAGAACGGGAGTGGACGCAACCTCGGAGAGTGAAGCAGCCGGTGTGGGTCCGGTGTGTGTGTAACCGACAGTGGGAGCCCGGTGAAGCGGAGTAATCAGGGCACATCCCCACGTGAGGGAGCGTCAGGGCAGGTTGTCCCCCAGCCTCAGGAAGTGTTTTATCTATGTAACAGCCGGATGGTGACCTCGAGTGTTAAATAAAAGATGTTTTCTGCTTTCACATCATTCTGCCTGAAGACTGTCTGTACGCCGAGCAACACCTGTACCACCACCACACTCTGCCCCATCAAGTCAGCCCCTGTCCTGAAGGTAGTGTTGGAGCCAGGGGAAAGCCTGGAAAATCTCGCCACGACTACACAGCCCGAGGCTCCCCTGGCCCATCACTTCATATGCAATATGCATATTCTCATCAGAACACAACTAGTGGGTGCAGCCTTGCTCAATATAAGTGTATTGGATGAGGCTGTGCCCACTAGGCGGGGTGTGACTTCACTCACTGCACTTGTATTTAGGGGGGCCATGCGCACTAGTCAGGTTTTGGCTGGGAATATGGTATTAGCATAATTGCTTCCTGCTACCATCTTAGCTGCGCAACAGAGGAAAAACCAAGGGAGATGTTCAGGAAGGCCTTGGAAATTGGGAGAGGGGTCACCACCTCACACTCTATTGTGACTGATCCCTGAGCTCTCTAACATTCCAGGATGGGTCCTTCTCCCCTTGTACCATCAAATCCCTTGGCCCTTGCTGACCCTGAATTTATACTTGCTAGTGAGTAGGTCAGCGAAACACTGGTCCCACTGCTATAATAAAACAACATGAGGAAGGTAAGGCAAACAGATGGAGAAAGACAAAACAGAAAGGACTCCACGGCTTCTCCAGCAAGAAACTTTGCAGCTGCAACTGAAATTGGACCACAGCTATGCAGAGAGGCTCTCCTTCAATGTGGTCAGGATAATCTATCACCGGCATGGAGTAAAGCCAGGAGTCGGAAGATATAGCGAAAGGACGTGATGACAAAATGCTGCAGCTGTGATTAAGGCTAAGCAGGGAAAAAGTCTATAACCTTTTAGCATCAACAGAAAGTAAATCCACTCCAACACAAGATGGAACCTGTGGATGTGACAGACTCGTGACAGAAACGCTGCAGAAAGTCTGCAACTTCAAAAACTCACCAATTACTAATAGGGGGAACATAGCCTAACTGGGGATAATATGCAAATGTGCCGCCCCCGTGGAAGCAGCCGAGCTGCTCGGATCCAGGTTCTCAATGGCTCGAGGGGGTCGTGCGGCCACTCAAATGAAAGGGGTATTTACAAGGGATTATAGAGTTCATGACGCTACCCGTGGTGCGCGGTAACTAGGGTGAATACCGCCACTGCCGTTGGGGAGTACCCAGGCCGGGGTGATGACGGGGGACAGCCAGGTGTTGTGACCCTCCACGGGTAGGGGGGAATGCCCCGGGACTCGGTGTGGGGATAAGGCCGTGGGATGCAGGGATCACTCTTGTACTCCCTTAGTCCATTAAGCAGACACCGACAACTGGGTAAACCAAGTCTCTGGACACTGCTGCTGCTGAGGGGAGCTAGTTCGGGTCTCGTCCCTAATGGTGCTGCCTGGTGATCCTTGACCTGCCTCCTGGCACTAAGTTTACTTCTCTGGTGGTCCCGGTAGTATGGAACTTGCCGGGTCCCGCTCCCCACTTTGGTTAAGTATGGGAGTTTTCTCTCAGGGCTCACGCTTGGGATTTTCTGGACCGTTTTGGAAAGTCCTATCCCCCTCGTTGCACTAGTGCCCCAATTTTGGAGCTGTTGGGATCGAATCTTGAAGGCTTTGTTATCCACGGGTAAATTATCGGGTTGCATGCAGCTACTCCCCGACCTAGGGTCCACGTACTCCGTCGTGCCTTGGTCCCAGGACGGTGATGGTGCAAGGCCGCCGGCTGTCCTGCTCGACAGATCCGAACCCCTTGTCATGATCCCCTGCGACTGGGGGTCCAGCTGCAACCTAGACAGTTTCGTTATGGGAGTCCCCGCTCCCGACCTCCTCAGAGCTCCTCTCAGCTCGAGGGCTACTCTCTCACCACCACTCACTACCTCTCTCTCTGACTCACTGACTACACTCCGCCCCTCCCCTTCCCTGACCCCCCAGGTGGGCGACTCTATTTCACTCAAGCCGTCCACTGGTGGGTGTAGTGCAGGGTGTATCTAGGATTTGATTAGCTGATGTAGGCAACACCATTTGGTTATGGACCCATAACCAAGAGGGAGGTGGATACTGCACGGGAGGGTAGATTGTGCAATACCCTGTGATGACCTGATAGTCCAGGGGCGTCACACAAAATACAGAAAAAAAGGAAAATCAAGAAAAAAAATTTAAAAAAACAAACACTTTCTAGCCATGATGGAAAAAAAACAAAACAAAAACATGCTGGATAAATATTTTGTAAAAATAATTGTAACTGAGAGGACAACACAATCTAAAAGGTATTCTAGTAGCCCTGTATACTTGTATAGTGTTACAAAATTGTGAAAAACAGATTAATATTTCCTTTTTTTTCTTTACATTTATTTATTAATATTTAAATATCAGAATTTGTGGGGGCTGGGCTATGGAGACTGTAATAGGGAGCATCATACTGAACGTGGGATTGTGGGGGCCCTCATACTGAGTGAGGGGCTTTGGTGCCATTTTTCTATGTGAGGGGGTATAGGGGCATCATACTGAGTTGGTGAGTGGGGACCATCATACTGAGTAGGGGTTGCACAGTGGAGGCTATTATTCTGAGTCAGGGGTTGTGGTGATATCATACCGAGTGGGGGCTTTAATACTCAGTGGGCAACTGTGGAAGCCACCATATTGCGTGGGCCCGTAAGTGAGTGGGTATAGGGGCATCATACTGAGCTGGTGAGTGAGGAACATCATACTGAGTGGGGTTTGGGCAGTGGAGGCTATATTTCTGAGTCAGGGGTTTGCGGTGACATCATACCAAGTGAGGGCTATAATACTCAGTGGGCAACTGTGGAAGCCATCATATTGAGTGGACATGTAAGTGAGCGGGTATAGGGGCATCATACTAAGTTGGTGAGTGGGGAACATCATACTGAGTGGGGTTTGGGCAGTGGAGGCTATATTTCTGAGTCAGGGGTTTGCGATGACATCATACCAAGTGAGGGCTATAATACTCAGTGGGCAACTGTGGAAGCCATCATATTGAGTGGGCATGTAAGTGAGCGGGTATAGGGGCATCATACTGAGTTGGTAAGTGGGGATCATCATATTGACTGGGCGTTGGATTAGTGGAGGCTATTATTCTAAGTCAGGGGTTGGTAGTGACATCATACTCTGCTCTGTGGCCTCCCTTCTAACAGTCTCCCACCCCTACAATCTATTCTAACCTATGGTGACCGGCTAATCCACCTGTCCCCCCGCTACTCCCTGATCTCTCCTCTCTGCCAATCCCTTCACTGGCTTCCCATTGCCCAACGACTCCAGTTCAAAACACTAACCATGACATACAAAGCCATCCACAACCTGTCTCCTCCCTACATCTGTGACCTAGTCTCCCGGTACTTACCTGCACATAACCTTCGATCCTCACAAGATTTCCTCCTCTGCTCCCCTCTCATCTCCTCTTCCCACCATCGCATCCAAGATTTCTCCCATACCTCCCCCATACTCTGGAATGCTCTGCCACAACACATCAGACTCTCGCCTACCTTGGCAAGTTTCAAAAGGAATCTGAAGACCCACCTTTTCCGACAAGCCTACAACCTACAATAACCCTCAGTCTGATATAACGCCACACAACCAGCTCTACCATCACCTACTGTATCCTCACCTATCCCTTGTAGACTGTGAGCCCTCGCCGGCAGGGACCTCTCTCCTCCTGTATCTGTCTGTGTCTTGTATTGTTTATGATTATTGTACTTGTCCCTATTATGTACACCCCTTTCACATGTAAAGCGCCATGGAATTGATGGCGCTATAATAATAAATAATAATAATAATACCGAATAGGGGCTATAATACTCAGTGGGCAACTGTGGAGGCCATCATATTCAGTGGGGATGTGGGAGTATCATACTGTGGGGCCATCATACTGTGTATGGGGCTGTTTGGGCATAAGACTGACAGGCCAACATAGTGTGTGTGTGTCACTTTGAGGACATTATAAATGGGGGGCACCTTAGATGTATAATGCTGTGGGGTTAGTTGTGTTGAGGGCACCATGGGGGTATTAAACTTTGCTGGAGTCACTGTGGAGTCCTCATATTGTGTGTGTGGGAGGGGGGGGGGTCTGTACAGTGATATTGTGTGTGGGACATTTTTTATTCCGTGTGCGTGGTGGCATTTTTGGGAGCATCATACAATATAATGGCTATAAAAGAGGGTATCGTGGTCAAGATCACTAAAGGGGCTTCAATGGGGACATTACTGTGTATGCGCCATAATACATGTGTCTCTCCCTGTTTATTAAAGCTGACAGATATGACCCTGCCTATGCCATAAATATTTTGAGGGGGTGCGGGGGAGGCTCCAATTAAATTTTTTATATGGGCCCCTTTGATTTCTATGCACACCCCTACTTCTACTGATGATTTTGGAATAGAAAAAAATAATAAAAGTGAAGTTACTGTTAATGAGTACGGTATTTTTCTATGCCGTTTTACAGTTTATATTTTGCTGATTTTTTTTTCACTTGTCATGAAGATGTAATACCCATTTTCGTACCAGTAATCGGTCTTACTTGAAATGACAGGTCAGTGAGCAGGAAATGTAGACAGCCGTGCATCAGGTGTGCGTTCTGCATCTCTGCCATTATGACAAATGAGACTTACTTAGCCAGGGCCAGGAATAACAGAGTTGTCAATGCTGTTTTCAGGCCTGCACAGCTGATTATTTTGGACTAGCAGGGCACAAAACATATATTTATATTACTCTGTATGAAGATTTATTAAATGTAATGTTTTATATCTTTGTATGCAAATAACTGATTTTCTACTAAATAAAATACAAAATTCATTACAGTATATATATTTTATATCACTAGCGGACACAGAAGAGGGCCCCTGTGCAAGGACAGTATATGTGCCCTTTTCAGCCCAAAAGTTTATCATAATGCACAGTTCCCCCTATTTTGAAGGTAAAAATTGGCCCCCACATCTCTTAGGCTCCAGTGCAGCTGCACAGGTTGCATCAATGATATGTATGTGCAGCGCACCAGGGGCAGGTGGTTAACCCACTTGTTGCCGGCCCGTTGCGGGTCGGGTCAGGCGATGTCACAGGTGGCCTTGCCCGGTTCCGTTGCACCAAGGCGTGCAGTAAAAGGAAGGGAAAGCAGGGTGATTGGGAAAATTTGTCGTGACTCCACCTGTAGTATGCGGCCAGGGATTAGCCGCCGCTGCAGAATGCCTCACCGGGGCAGGTGTTATGGCAGCCGGGATGGTGTCGCTCTCCACAGGCGAAACAGGCCCCGGGTGGATGACGAGGACAGTAGTCCACGGGAGCGCCGACGCGTGGGACGATAGCAAAGACAGGGATGACACAGGGGGCTGCGGTTCAAAGATCTCTTTACTCACAGTTCGTAAGATGCCCTGGAGGTGCCGCTCTCCATCGCGATGGGCCTCAGCCGGTGCCGGTTAAATCAGAGGCAATCGCAGGTGTCTGTGGAGTGTGACACCTTCCTTCCTTGCGCTTGGTTGTGGATCCCTGTGGCTTGAAGCGGCTTGGGGACCCCAGTGTCTCTGTTAAGTGTCCCATCCTGTATGCAGGTGGCACGGATCTTCGCCGTGGGGCCTGCCTGCAATTCCAACCCTGGATGCTATGTGTCACTGTGCTTTGAGAAACTTGGTGGTGGGCGATGGGACTTGAAATCCTCATCACTTGCAGATTCTAGCAGACAACATAAAGAATGATCTGCCCTAGGGCTTCTGCACCCTGTCAGCACTGGCACTGTGGGAACGGATAGGCTCTACCTCCAGCTACCATGTTCTCCTCTGTCTCACCATCTCCACCGGTTGCCTCTCGCCCTCTTCCAGTCTGGTCGGTTCCACCGAGAAGCACTCCTTCTAAGTACCGTGATGTTCAAAGTCTCAGACTATTCTAAACTGAAACTGTTTGTGTCTTCCTACTCCCTCAGTCAGCCCCCACCTTTTTCATGACTTATAGTGTCTGTTGCCCTGGTAACCAGGAATTTCCCAAGCTGGCTGGCTTCTTGAGTTGTGTAACTATCTGAATCACTGACTGGATGTTGTATAAGTGAAAAATACCAGTGATTAATCTCTTCTTACCCGGATGAGCATTGCACTTTAAGTCAGATGCAATACACTGTTGCGACTGAGCCTCAGGGGCGCCACATATGCACGTACCTTTGTCCGCGATGAACGCTAAGCTGAATGCCCCGCACTTCTAGTCATGCGCAGTATGAAGCCAGGTGTACGTGTCCGGCTTCAGACAGGTCTACTGCGCATGACTGGAAGTGCAGGGCATTCAGCTGAGCGTTCACCGCGGACTCAGGTACTGGCTGCAGTAGTCACATATCCACCCAAATGGGGTAGAAAGTACAAAGGCCACTATGTAATCCAGAAAGCATAGTAACTGGAGCTAAAGGGGATCATTAAAGTGAATTTTACACAATTCTGAGCATTTTTTTTAAAAATCAGTTGGCGGACAATCTCTTTACATGGCTCAATGCAACACTGACTGAGAAATAAAGAATACACTGACATTAGTCTCCCATTGTTGTGCAGAAATTTCACATACGGATAGTCTGCAGTCTGAACCTTGTAAAGCCCACCACTTCATCTGCATCTGCATTCATCAAGAAGCAATTACAGGTATACCATGGATCACAGTCTCGCTAAAGGCTTTTGTCTGTATCCTCATTGATCCGTTTTTTACATGTACTAGTACTGCATTCAAAAAGTAATTTTCCTGGTGATGATATGTCAAAGTAGAAAAATCACAATGGAACACAAAACACCATTCCCTGGAAAAAAAAAACGAAAAGCAAAGAGTCGGACTGTCTCCATGGCAAAATCCATAACAGATTTTCACAATATTTAACCCTGTTTCCTCTATTGTTCCATGCTTTAGAATCCACTCGGAACATTTTATATATGGCTCTGAAAACACAGGGTTCAAGCACTACATCAGAGCTATACATCTGGAATATTTCTCAAAGAATCGAATGTATGCCACTCTTCAACTGTTCAGGGTCATAAATCATCCATTAGCCAAGAAGTTAAAGGACCACTCCAGCAGGTTGGTTTTATTTTAAGCTCTGGAGTGGCACTTTAACCCCTTCACCACACGGCAATTTTTCATTTTTCTCTCCTCTTCTTCTAAGAGCCATCATTTTTTTTTAATTTACCAGCATTATGAGGGATTGTTTTGAGTGGGACAAGTTATACTTTTGAATGAAACCATTCATTTTACCATATAGTGTACCATAAAATGGGAAAAAATTTCCAAGTGAGGTGAAATTGTAAAAAAAAAGTTCAATTCCACAATTGTATTTTGATTTTTTTTTTTTTGTTTTTTTTTTATCATGTTCACTATATGGGAAAACTGACATGGCAATTACATGTCATTCACCAGACCAGTACGAGTTTGTATACACCAAATATGTATAGTTGTTTTTTTTTTTTATTTAATTGGTGAAAAAAAATCTGAAATTTGTAAAAAAAAAATAAAAAAATATGGCACTTTTGTCACCATTTTACAAGAACCGTAAATTTTTACAAGAACCGTCATTTTTCGGCATCTGGGGCTGTGTGATGGCTTATTTTTTGCTCCCTGAGCTGACGTTTTTACAAATACCATTTTTGTTTAGACATGATGTTTTGATCGTATCTTATTGCAATATAGTCTGCGATCACGTCAAGGGGGTGAAGGGGTTAAGAGGTTGGTTAATATCACATAGTCTGACATGAGGGAGAGAGTAAGATTTTGGAAAAAGTTCTCTACATTATGTTTCATTTAAAACCTAGAAATAGGGTTTGTGTAATATACTGGGGAGAATGATGGGCTCCTAACCCTTAGGGGTACTTTGCACACTACGACATCGCAGCTGCGATTTCGGTGGGGTCAAATCGAAAGTGACGCACATCCGGCATCGCTATTGACATCGGAGTGTGTAAATCGTTTTTGATACGATTAACGAGCGCAAAAGCGTCGAAATCGTATCATCGGTGTAGTGTCGGTCATTTCCATAATGTCGCGGCAGCGACAGGTACGATGTTGTTCCTCGTTCCTGTGGCAGCACACATCGCTGTGTGAGAAGCTGCAGGAGCAAGGAACATCTCCTTACCTGCATCCCGCGGCTCACGCCGGCTATGCGGAAGGACAGAGGTGGGCAGGATGTTTACGTCCCGCTCATCTCCGCCCCTCTGCTTCTATTGGCCGCCTGCCGTGTGACGCCACTGTGACGCCGCACGACCCGCCCCCTTAGGAAGGAGACGGGTCGCCGGCCAGAGCGACGTCGCAGGGCAGGTAACTGCATGTGAAGCTGCCGTAGCGATAATGTTCGCTACGGCAGCTATCACAAGATATCGCAGCTGCGACGGGGGCGGGTACTATAGCGCTCGGCATCGCTACCATCAGCTTGCGATGTCATAGTGTGCAAAGTACCCCTTAGGCCGGCGTCACACGGTACGATCTATCGTGCGATCGCACAAGCGATCGTATCCGCCCCCGTCGTTTGTGCGTCATGGGCAATTAGTTGCCTGTGGCGCACAAAGTCGTTAACACCCTGTCACACCCACTTACCTCCTGGACGACGTCGCTGTGGCCGGCGAACATCCTCTTTCTGAAGGGGGAGGGACATTCGGCGTCACAGCGACGTCACACAGCGGCTGGCCAATAGAAGCGGAGGGGCAGAGATGAGCGGGACGTAACATCCCGCCTACCTCTGTACTTCCGCATTGCCGGCGGCCGCAGGTAAGCTATGTTCGTTGTTCCCGGGGTGTCACACGGAGCGATGTGTGCTGCCTCGGGAACGATGAACAACTGGAGCACAGAAGGAGGACCAACATTTTGAAAATGAACGACGTGTCAACGAGCAACGATAAGGTGAGTATTTTTGCTCGTTCACAGTCATTCGTAGCTTTCACACACTACGATATGTCTAACGATGCCGGATGTGCGTCACGGAATCCGTGACCCCGACGACATATCGCCCGATATTTCGTAGCGTGTGACGCCGCCCTTACTGTCCAACTTTAGAGCTGCCTAATGCGCTAAGACAAGTTCTTAAAAAGGTTATCCACTAACTAACTAATTTCATTTTTTATTCATCAATTGTGCTATAATGTGCTACTAAATGCATCCATACTCTTATTATAGTAATCTTTTCTCAGGGAGATAGCGTCACTTGGTGTCTCCAAGCAGTAGCTCTAATGTTTACATCAAGTAAACATCAAGGCCCATCAAGTATTACTGTAGCCTGTTTACCCTCTCCCTTCTCCACCCTGTGCTGCTGAAGATATTGGAAGATACCAAGTGTCAGAGCAGCCCAGGGTAGGTAACAGCCCATATGGCAATAGCCTGATGGCCAGTATAGCTGTGCCACTGTGTTTGTTATGCAAATTTTAGCGCTTTCCAGCTGTCTGCATGTGCAATTCACTAGGTGTCTGCCCCTGCTGTTTGCTGTTACAGCTGAATGAAACTGTTAGTTCAGCTTGTATAAGGCAAGCCTGAAGCCTGTGTACATGACGCGTCCTACGTCATACACACTCGCCAGTCCCGCGCAGGCGCACCACAATACTTTGATCTGCCCTGCTGAGGGCAGGTTAAAGTGCACCTGTGCAAGACCTCAATGCCGGTGAGTGTGGATGACGTAGGACGCGTCATGCACCCCGGCTTCAGAAGAAGGTCGACAAAGATGGCCGGAACAGGATGCACCGGCACCGGAGAATGGAGACGTCCATATGACCCAACTTCACCGCATGTTAGAATGCTGTATATAAGAGCCCACTAGTGGTGGCCGCAGCTTATAGACCCCAAATCTGCTGACAGGTTCCCTTTAAGCAAGTGCATTGTATTTTGTTACATGAGGTTAAAATCTGCATATATTGTATTCATTGCAAGTAACCAAGCCAAAGACTGAATGCACAGTATTAATGTATATTTGACATTGTGCTAGTTATTACGGTGAGGTAAAACATTTCAATTTTTTTTTTCACGTCCTTATAATCAACAACAACAAACAGCAGAAACGCACAGAACCACCATAACAGATTCCAGTACAAAGAGTCACAGGATCAGGACAGGCCATTCTGTGTAGTGACAACATTTTAGTGAGGTTACAAAATGTAGTAAAAAAATAAAAACTAAATTATATCCATATGACCAGTTGGCCAATGGCACCCCTGTATTTAAAGTTTTAAAAAGTTTTACAAGGCACCACACAACAATTTCAAATAACGCAAAATATCCGAGACTTCCATGACTTTTGTTTTTTGTACTGTGTAAACTCAGAGATGTTAAGGCATGTATATGTGCAAAATATAACACTACAAATCAGACTGGCATTGACAATTGACACAGCTTACGGGACAATCCGCTCTGCTTTATAATACACGGTGACATTATAGTAGACTCAGTACAGCGACCATGTTCACTGAGACAAGCTAAATATGGCCCTTCGTTAGATCATTTCTGTTGTTTTCTAATTTAATAAATAGACCATCTTCCCGCTAGGTGATTTTTTCCCTTTATTTCCTAGCAGTAAAGAGAGTTTAAAAGTAAGAGTAGACCTTTGTATATGTCTATATAATTGTGCCAAAATCAGTCTTTTATTCGAAATCTGTCTTCATGTAGAAAAGTCCATATCAAGGTGTTCACCAATTCTGCTTGATCTTGCTGAAGCCAATGGCTACCTTGTGACAATACTGATAACTGAAAGTAATTCTTCACATAGACTCTTGTTAGTTCTGCCATCTCCACTTCAACAAAGGCATCATGTTCTCCCCATAATAGCAGAGTTGGCATGGTGACCTGGTGATGTTTTAGTGGTAGGCAGCTATAGGAAGGAAATAGAAAATAAAACATTTGCGTAAAAATTATTCATGAATATAATAAAATATTAATGTTCATAGTTGAAACGTTTATCTGTCACACCAGAGTGTACAGACTAACAGTGTTCAACGCAATGCAAGGGTAACAACGGTTAAGGAATAGAAGGGAAGCCCTGGCAATAGGGAGAGGGGACTCCTCCTGCAGCTCACCTTAGTCTGTACCCTAAGTTCCCTAATGTCCTTATACAGGCCCTTTTCCCCATCGTTGGCTGTGAACTCACCCTGGCTAGTGAGAAGGCCAGTGAGAGCACTAGTCACGCCACTACAATAATACAACACCAGGTAAGGGAGACAGACAGGGGGAAAAAGACAAAAAAAGGATAACACTCCAAGTTTCTTCAATGCAGCAAAACGCCAATGCTGGAATATTCACGACTCCTCAGCTTCTTTCAGAGACAGACTCCTTCCAAAGCGGTCAGCTTAAGAATGAGATTTTATAACTGGGGTTGGATGGTAAGATACATGACTTTTTATAGTGAAGGGGTGTGGTCACAAAAGAGCTGTACCTGGGATTAAGGTTACAAAGGACAGTCAGAAAGGAAAGAGTGCTTAACCTCTGCAGCACTAAAATAAAGTAGATTTCACTCAACTACAAGTAGTGGATCTGTGAGCAATAAGGTGTTGTAACATTCTGATCTCAGATTTGCAAGAGATCTTCCCAGAGACACACTCATGACAATAAAGGACATTAATGTGACACACCTCAAAAATACTGGAAGTGGTTATCCATTGAAAATAAACAAGAGGGTGTAATTAGAAAATCTGAAGCAGGACTAGTTTGGGGGATGCGATGTGTCATTGGACTAGTTATGATTCATATGTATATACAATGCTGCATACTGAACGTAAATTTCTCAAACATTCCTGCATTAATAAGCACATAAAATTTCTTATTACAATAAAAGAAAAATCTAATGTTCTAGCAGTTGAGGATACAGATATGGGACCTGACAAGTTTCCTTTAGGGTACGCTCACATGAGCATATGACTCGCATTGCACTCTGACCAATGTTAGTCAATGAGTTGGAGCAGATGGTGAGTTTGCAGATAAGTTCTCCATTTGAATTTCTCTGTTCTGTTTTCCTTGTATATTCTTTAGGTCATAATGGGGTTGACTAGTGCTCATCCCATCCGGTCACTACCTAGGGCCTATTTCAGGGTCAGCCAGGGTCTAGGTATACTGATCTGCGTAAATGTGTGGAATCTATCTATCTACGTTAGGACGTTAGGGGGGGCATGGGCCAGTGGTAGATTTTACAAGGGGTCACTATCTTCCCACTTCCCTAGAGACAGGGTTCCCCCCCCCTCCCTCCTTTTCGCCATTCATCTGGCATTGCCCAATACCAAGCGTGACAATAGTTCAGTAGAATGACTGTTATAGTCATGTTGGAGTCAAATATAATTGGCCTAACTATGGAATAAAGTGATAAAATAACTCACCTAAATATATTACGATAATGGTTTAAAGGGCCACTGAGGGCTCCTGGCTGTGAAAATACATAAAGATATGCCTCCATGTCCTCCACTGTGAACCTGGAGTTGTGCCTTTTAATTCCGGTTGATTCACTAGTGAACAAATCTTTAAGGATCTATAAAAGAAGAAAAAAGTACGAATGCAATATCACATCGCATTTGGGAACACAGTAATGTATATCTTCTATACATATGTTAGCTCACTTTTTAAAGTGCATCTCTCACCTACATACAGTGGAGGGAACCATTGTGTAGGCTCAATCAGTATTCATGAGAATGCAGCCTATCAAGTCACTAGGAACCAGTGAACTCATTGAGTAACCCCATCTACAAGAACAACAGCAGTTCATCATATTTAGGATCGATCATTGGTCTAGGTAAGTGAAGCCAAAACAGCATTAGGTGTATTCTAGTAACAGAATGGTTTTTTTTCCTAAAATATCTGCAATATTGTTTATCTTATGTGTTGTGTGGCTAATGAGGGCTTACATTATCATAAATTATATATTATCAGTATTCTATTGCCAAAACCCATAAAGATTTATAACGTAGTGTAAGTAAAATATATCTTTGTACCGTGTTAGCCAGTAGAGATAAAAAAAATTGTTTAAAAGAACAGAGAGTCCTCAGTGGTTGATACCTTTTAATGGCTAACTGAAAAGATGGTAATAATTGCAAGCTTTCGAGACTACTCAGGTCTCTTCATCAGGCATGGTATAACACAAAATCTGAAGAGTCACATATTTATACACAACAGGACTTAGAATAGTGCAGTAAAAAAAAAAAAAAAAAAAAAAGAACAAGTTATATGAAACAGAACTATCTCTATGGCAGGGGGCAAACTGTTGTGGGGCCATAAATACTGCTGCAGTTCAGTGTGAAAGTTTTATTGTCCTTTGATAAGGGTCTGGTCCAGGGCTGGGACACGCTCGGATGGTCAGAGGAGCACATCTTTTAACTGATGTAAAAAGACATGAATCCATGAGACACATTCATTCCTTCTCTGAATGTGTCAAAGGTCATCATAAGTTTGTACTCCCATAGTCTCCTATCTCTCTGGGACTTGAAGTTTCCTTTCAATACCAGCAATTTCATGTCCATGATGCTGTGGTCTGGGTTACAAAAATGTTTGGCCACAGGTAGATCCATCCTTTTTTCCCTAATTGTGTGGCGGTGAGAATTCATCCTTGTCCTGAGCTGTTGTCCGGTCTCCCCTACATACAGACCCCCAGTTGGACATTTGGTACATATAATTAAGTACACCACATTGGTTGTGGTGCAGCTGAAGGTACCTGGGATCTTGTAGTCCTGATGTGATCTGGGAATCTTTATCTTGTCCGTTGTCAATATTAATGGACAGGTCTTGCATTTTTTCTGGTTGCAGGGAAATGTTCCTGTTGATGTTGGAGAGGACAGGGAGCTTCTGACAATGATGCTTCTTAGATTTGGGGGCTGTCTAAAACACAGAAGTGGGGGGTCTGGAAAAATAGATTTTAACCGGGCATCTTTTTGCAGTAATGGTTGTAGTTTCCGTGCAGCTCCTCTAAACACCTCCAGATGTGGATTGTAGGTGACTACAAGAGGGACCCGGTTGTTCTCTTCTTTGGTTTTATAATGTAGAAGATGGTTTCTTGATATTCTGGTGGCTCTTATAATCTGGTTTTCAATTGTTCTTGGGTGGTAGCCTTGATTCAGAAAGGTTTTTCTGAGGCCCTCAAGGTGATTGTCTCTATCTGTACTGTTGGAACATATCCGATTGTACCTGATAGCCTGGCTGTATACAATAGAGTTTTTTATGTGTTTTGGATGAAAACTGTCCCATTTCAGGTATGTTGGACGGTCAATTGGCTTCTTGTACAGGGATGTCTGTATTTCATTGTTCCGTAGTTTAATGATGGTGTCCAAGAAGTTGATTTCCGTGCAGGAGTAGTTGAGTGTTAGGTTGATGGTGGGATGAAACTGATTAAATTGTTCATGGAAGGTCTTCAGCTGCTGCTCAGACTCTGTCCAGATAATTAAAATATCATCAATGTAACGGTAGTAGGCCAGAGGCCTGATAGGACAAGAGGATAAAAAGTCACTCTCAAGCTTGGCCATGAAAAGATTTGCATATTGTGGTGCCATTTTGCTTCCCATTGCAGTCCCAGTCTCCTGTAGATATATGTCATTGTCAAATGCAAAGTAATTATGGGTGAGGATGAATTTTGTAAGCTTCACCACAGAATTGGCATCAGTTCCTGTATTTTCCAGGAAAATTTTGCAAGCATTTAATCCATCCTGGTGTGGAATATTCGAGTACAAGGATTCCACATCCATAGTGGCAAGGATGGTTCCCTCTGGAAGAGGACCTATTGCTGATAGTTTTTTCAATAGGTCAGTAGTGTCCTGGATGTAGCTGGTTGTATCCCTTACCAAGGGTTTAAGGATACCCTCTACCCATCCAGAGACTTGTTCAGTGAGGGTGCCCACACATGAAATGATGGGTCTTCCTGGGTTTCCAGATTTGTGAATTTTGGGAAGCATGTAGAATGTGCCTATTCTTGGACTCACCGGTATCAGTTCATCAGTTCTTATGGATATGTCAGGCAGACAAGAGGCCAACTTGTTAAGTTCCTTGTAATAGTCCTGTGTAGGGTCAGACTCCAATTTCTTATAGTAGCGTGTGTCCATCAGTTGTCTGTGTGCTTCCTTCATGTAGTCTGATTTGTTCATCATGACTATTGCACCCCCCTTGTCTGCAGGTTTAATGATGATTTCTTTGTTGGTTTTCAAAGATTTTATGGCCCTTCTCTCCTGGGCACTGATGTTGGATGGTTGCCTCCTGTGTGTGTCTAGGAAAGTGGATTTTACCAAATGTCTGAAAGTGTCTATATAGTTATCCAGATGAGGGTTGCGTCCTGGTGGAGGTGTCCAATCTGATCTTTTCCTGGTTGTCAAGATCCGTCTTCCTTCAGTCTGGGAGGATTCTGAAACATCTGCATCGCTAAAATATTCCCTCAGACGTAGTCTCCTGAAGTAATCTTAAAAGATTACTTCAGGAGACTACGTCTGAGGGAATATTTTAGCGATGCAGATGTTTCAGAATCCTCCCAGACTGAAGGAAGACGGATCTTGACAACCAGGAAAAGATCAGATTGGACACCTCCACCAGGACGCAACCCTCATCTGGATAACTATATAGACACTTTCAGACATTTGGTAAAATCCACTTTCCTAGACACACACAGGAGGCAACCATCCAACATCAGTGCCCAGGAGAGAAGGGCCATAAAATCTTTGAAAACCAACAAAGAAATCATCATTAAACCTGCAGACAAGGGGGGTGCAATAGTCATGATGAACAAATCAGACTACATGAAGGAAGCACACAGACAACTGATGGACACACGCTACTATAAGAAATTGGAGTCTGACCCTACACAGGACTATTACAAGGAACTTAACAAGTTGGCCTCTTGTCTGCCTGACATATCCATAAGAACTGATGAACTGATACCGGTGAGTCCAAGAATAGGCACATTCTACATGCTTCCCAAAATTCACAAATCTGGAAACCCAGGAAGACCCATCATTTCATGTGTGGGCACCCTCACTGAACAAGTCTCTGGATGGGTAGAGGGTATCCTTAAACCCTTGGTAAGGGATACAACCAGCTACATCCAGGACACTACTGACCTATTGAAAAAACTATCAGCAATAGGTCCTCTTCCAGAGGGAACCATCCTTGCCACTATGGATGTGGAATCCTTGTACTCGAATATTCCACACCAGGATGGATTAAATGCTTGCAAAATTTTCCTGGAAAATACAGGAACTGATGCCAATTCTGTGGTGAAGCTTACAAAATTCATCCTCACCCATAATTACTTTGCATTTGACAATGACATATATCTACAGGAGACTGGGACTGCAATGGGAAGCAAAATGGCACCACAATATGCAAATCTTTTCATGGCCAAGCTTGAGAGTGACTTTTTATCCTCTTGTCCTATCAGGCCTCTGGCCTACTACCGTTACATTGATGATATTTTAATTATCTGGACAGAGTCTGAGCAGCAGCTGAAGACCTTCCATGAACAATTTAATCAGTTTCATCCCACCATCAACCTAACACTCAACTACTCCTGCACGGAAATCAACTTCTTGGACACCATCATTAAACTACGGAACAATGAAATACAGACATCCCTGTACAAGAAGCCAATTGACCGTCCAACATACCTGAAATGGGACAGTTTTCATCCAAAACACATAAAAAACTCTATTGTATACAGCCAGGCTATCAGGTACAATCGGATATGTTCCAACAGTACAGATAGAGACAATCACCTTGAGGGCCTCAGAAAAACCTTTCTGAATCAAGGCTACCACCCAAGAACAATTGAAAACCAGATTATAAGAGCCACCAGAATATCAAGAAACCATCTTCTACATTATAAAACCAAAGAAGAGAACAACCGGGTCCCTCTTGTAGTCACCTACAATCCACATCTGGAGGTGTTTAGAGGAGCTGCACGGAAACTACAACCATTACTGCAAAAAGATGCCCGGTTAAAATCTATTTTTCCAGACCCCCCACTTCTGTGTTTTAGACAGCCCCCAAATCTAAGAAGCATCATTGTCAGAAGCTCCCTGTCCTCTCCAACATCAACAGGAACATTTCCCTGCAACCAGAAAAAATGCAAGACCTGTCCATTAATATTGACAACGGACAAGATAAAGATTCCCAGATCACATCAGGACTACAAGATCCCAGGTACCTTCAGCTGCACCACAACCAATGTGGTGTACTTAATTATATGTACCAAATGTCCAACTGGGGGTCTGTATGTAGGGGAGACCGGACAACAGCTCAGGACAAGGATGAATTCTCACCGCCACACAATTAAGGGAAAAAAGGATGGATCTACCTGTGGCCAAACATTTTTGTAACCCAGACCACAGCATCATGGACATGAAATTGCTGGTATTGAAAGGAAACTTCAAGTCCCAGAGAGATAGGAGACTATGGGAGTACAAACTTATGATGACCTTTGACACATTCAGAGAAGGAATGAATGTGTCTCATGGATTCATGTCTTTTTACATCAGTTAAAAGATGTGCTCCTCTGACCATCCGAGCGTGTCCCAGCCCTGGACCAGACCCTTATCAAAGGACAATAAAACTTTCACACTGAACTGCAGCAGTATTTATGGCCCCACAACAGTTTGCCCCCTGCCATAGAGATAGTTCTGTTTCATATAACTTGTTCTTTTTTTTTTTTTTTTTTTTTACTGCACTATTCTAAGTCCTGTTGTGTATAAATATGTGACTCTTCAGATTTTGTGTTATACCATGCCTGATGAAGAGACCTGAGTAGTCTCGAAAGCTTGCAATTATTACCATCTTTTCAGTTAGCCATTAAAAGGTATCAACCACTGAGGACTCTCTGTTCTTTTAAACAATTTTTTTTTAACGTAGTGTAGAAATTTAGTGCACTCTTGATACTCGCAGCTATTTCTCGCTTGTGGATTATCTCTTTTGATCACGCTCTTTATACACTAATTATCTTATAAATTTCCTTCCACTACATTAATGCTACACCTGATAATAAGAATATATAGAATATACAACCACATTATTTAATGGAGGGGGCATACATCTGTTAACAGAACACAAAATGCTGCAACTTGCAATTTGATTATAGGAGCATTTCAATACAAAAAATACAAAAGTCACTAGACTTGAAGTTTCCCTAGTATTGCAACATACTAAGCATTCTTTGGTGGTTCTCTTAGCTCAGGGGTGGGGAACCTTTTTAATGCCGAGGGCCATTTGGAATTTTCTACCAACCTTCGGGGGCCGCACAAAACTATCAACTTAAAATTACCCTGCTATACTTAGTCAAACAATTAACTCATCGTGGCGGCTGAAGCTTCTTGTTTTTGGTGCGGCTATATTATTCAATATTGATCTTATTGCTTCTCACAACTGTTTTTCCACGTTTGTGTCAGCTGGGACTGCTGTAAATACATCACAGGAGATGCTGAGGGCATATACATCACAGGAGATGCTGAGGGCATATACATCACAGGAGATGCTGAGGGCATATACATCACAGGAGATGCTGAGGGCATATACATCACAGGAGATGCTGAGGGCATATACATCACTGGGGAGGGCTGGAAGGAATATACATTGCTGGGAGGACTAGACATCACTGGGGAGGGCTGGGAGGACTAGACATCACTGGGGAGGGCTAGGAGGACTAGACATCACTGGGGAGGGCTGGGAGGACTAGACATCACTGTGGAGGGCTGGGAGGACTAGACATCACTGTGGAGGGCTGGGAGGACTAGACATCACTGGGGAGGGCTGGGAGGACTAGACATCACTGGGGAGGGCTGGGAGGACTAGACATCACTGGGAAGGGCTGGGAGGACTAGACATCACTGGGGAGGGCTAGGAGGACTAGACATCACTGGGGAGGGCTGGGAGGACTAGACATCACTGTGGAGGGCTGGGAGGACTAGACATCACTGTGGAGGACTGGGAGGACTAGACATCACTGGGGAGGACTGGGAGGACTAGACATCACTGGGGAGGGCTGGGAGGACTAGACATCACTGGGGAGGGCTGGGAGGACTAGACATCACTGGGGAGGGCTAGGAGGACTAGACATCACTGGGGAGGGCTGGGAGGACTAGACATCACTGTGGAGGGCTAGGAGGACTAGACATCACTGGGGAGGGCTGGGAGGACTAGACATCACTGTGGAGGGCTGGGAGGACTAGACATCACTGTGGAGGGCTGGGAGGACTAGACATCACTGGGGAGGGCTGGGAGGACTAGACATCACTGGGGAGGGCTGGGAGGACTAGACATCACTGCGGAGGGCTGCGAGGACTAGACATCACTGGGGAGGGCTGCGAGGACTAGACATCACTGGGGAGGGCTGCGAGGACTAGACATCACTGGGGAGGGCTGCGAGGACTAGACATCACTGGGGAGGGCTGCGAGGACTAGACATCACTGGGGAGGGCTGGGAGGACTAGACATCACTGTGGAGGGCTGGGAGGACTAGACATCACTGTGGAGGACTGGGAGGACTAGACATCACTGGGGAGGGCTGGGAGGACTAGACATCACTGGGGAGGGCTGGGAGGACTAGACATCACTGTGGAGGGCTGGGAGGACTAGACATCACTGGGGAGGGCTGCGAGGACTAGACATCACTGGGGAGGGCTGCGAGGACTAGACATCACTGGGGAGGGCTGGGAGGACTAGACATCACTGGGGAGGGCTGCGAGGACTAGACATCACTGTGGAGGGCTGGGAGGACTAGACATCACTGGGGAGGGCTGCGAGGACTAGACATCACTGGGGAGGGCTGCGAGGACTAGACATCACTGGGGAGGGCTGGGAGGACTAGACATCACTGTGGAGGGCTGGGAGGACTAGACATCACTGTGGAGGACTGGGAGGACTAGACATCACTGGGGAGGGCTGGGAGGACTAGACATCACTGGGGAGGGCTGGGAGGACTAGACATCACTGTGGAGGGCTGGGAGGACTAGACATCACTGGGGAGGGCTGCGAGGACTAGACATCACTGGGGAGGGCTGCGAGGACTAGACATCACTGGGGAGGGCTGGGAGGACTAGACATCACTGGGGAGGGCTGCGAGGACTTGACATCACTGTGGAGGGCTGGGAGGACTAGACATCACTGGGGAGGGCTGCGAGGACTAGACATCACTGGGGAGGATTATATATCACTGGGGAGGATTATATATCACTGGGGAGGATTATATATCACTGGGGAGGATTATATATCACTGGGGAGGATTATATATCACTGGGGAGGATTATATATCACTGGGGAGGATTATATATCACTGGGGAGGATTATATATCACTGGGGAGGATTATATATCACTTGGGAGGGCTGGGAGAAATATAAGGATATTGCTAGGGGTTCTGACATACCAGGGGGGCACAGGCAGCAGTGTGGAGGCCGCAGGGGCATAGGCAGCAGTGTGGAGGCGACAGGGGCACAGGCTGCCGTGGGGAGGCCACAGGGGGACAGGCTGCCGTGGGGGAGAGTGAGGAGCACAGGCTGCCGTGGGGGAGAGTGAGGAGCACAGGCTGCCGTGGGGGAGAGTGAGGAGGATGAGACGCTGCACGGAGCACAGGCTGCAGTGGGAATGCACAAGGAGGACGGGACGCTGCAGTGGGGATGCGCAAGGTGGACGGGACGCTGCACGGAGCACAGGCTGCAGTGGGGATGTGCAGGGGCACACACAGGCATGGGAGCACAAACACACCTGTCGGACGCTGAGGTAGTAGCTTCTCTTCTGTGGAAAAAGAGCGAGTTGAGCGCTTACTCCACCCACAAAGTACGTCCTCACGCTAGCATGAGGACGTAAGCCATACAGGGTTTAAAGGGCCAGCAGCAAGCAAGACGCTGCTGCCTCCCGAGCTCTGTGGACTGTGGAATGTGCCCGGGGGCCGCAGAAAAGGTCATGGCGGGCCGCATACGGCCCGCGGGCCGGAGGTTCCCCACCCCTGTCTTAGCTCAACAACCTCAGTCTCTATTCCTAATTAGGACATATGTTTATCATATAGGGTGCTCCTTAGCTGAAGACTTGCCTCCATCAGCCAGAGCATCATATATTGCTATAAGAAACACAATCCATGAAACACAATCCATCCATGTACGGTACTACTTCATTTCATTGTTGCATGTAACACTAAAGTTTAGCAGCTAAGGCTGCTTCACACTACATTTTTTTAACATCCGTCATGAACGTTTTTTTGCTGCAAAAGCGGATCCTGTTTTTGCAAAGAAAAACGCATGCAAATGCATGTGTTATTTTGCAGGATCCTGTCACTTTAAGTTTATGGGTGGGCATTGGAGTCATGTGATCGGAAGTGAGGGGAACTGAACGTGAAAGACTGGGAGCCGACATCTGACAGCTGTGGAGGCTCGTAACCAAAGTAAACATCAGGTAACTTGCTTGGATACCCGATATTTACATTGGTTACGAGCATCTGCAGCTGCTCGGAGCCGGTTGCCTGCTCCCTGCACACGTAACCAAGATAAACATCGGGTAACTAAGACCGCGGTTACCCGATGTTTACCTTGGTTACGCGCGTCCTCCGCTCTCAGGCGGGGGAGAGTGGAGAGATAGGGAGGGGGAGAGAGGGAGGTGGAGAGAGAGGGGGAGGGAGGGAGGTAGAGAGAGACTGATCATGACAGGCTGGTTTCTGGGCATGCTCAGTAGAGCAAGCAGGATCCTGTCTATCAGCATGCCAGCGTTCACATGCGTTTGCATGCTGTTTAGTCAGGATCCAGCAATTTGCAGTATTTGGACGCAGCTCAAAAACGCTACAAGTAGCGTTTTTGAAAAAAGTTAAAAAACTGCAAGTCACTGGATCCTCACTATACCGCACGCAAACGCATGTGAACGCGAGTCCATTGCAAATGCATTGAAATGAAAACGCATTTGCACTGGATCCGTTTTTGCGTTAAAAAAACGTTCTTGACGGATGTTAAGAAAACGTAGTGTGAAAGCAGCCTAACACAGCATCTGATGGTAACTGTTTGTTTTTTTAGAAGAAGGATTTATAATATTAAAGAAGTCCGCCATTATGAGACATCTCCTTTAAAGGGATTGTCTACTCCTGAACAACCATTTCTTAACAGCTAAAGTGGCCATAAAAATATTAAAAGCATATATTTACCTCCTGGCCCACCAACGCTCCTTCACAGTTGGCACTATGTTTCCCCACACTCACATGACATTGTTATGTCAATCTGATCGGCTGAAGTGGTCACATGACAAAACAATGTCTCATGACTGCCAGAAGACACAACACCAACATCAAAGGAGTAGTGCTAGTCTGGGAGGGAAGTTAAAGAGGTTTACACTACTAATGTGATCCTTTTTCTTTTATCCTAACTCTTCCTAACAAACACTTTCCTAATATACTTCTGCTATCTACTTTGCTCCTGTAAGCTTATCTCTAAAGCGGGCTTTACACGCTGCGATCTTGCTAGCAAGATCGCAAGCGATCGTACCCGCCCCCGTCGGTTGAGCGGCACGGGCATATCGCTGCCCGTGTCGCAAAACCTCGCATACCCCCGTCACACGGACTTACATGCCCTGCGACGTCACTCTGGCCGGCGAACCACCTCTTTCTTAAGGGGGCGGGTCGTGCGGCGTCCCAGCGACGTCACACGGCAGGCGGCCAATAGAGGCGGAGGAGTGGAGATGAGCGGAATGTAAACATCCCGCCCACCTCCTTCCTTCCGCATTGCCGATGGAGGCAGGTAAGGAGATGTTCCTCGCTCCTGCGGTGTCACACATAGCGATGTGTGCTGCTGCAGAAACGAGGAACAACATTGCTAACATCCTGAAAACGATTTTTTGTTTCAGGACGACCTCTCCACGGCAAACGATTTTGCCCTCTTTTGCGATAGTTTTAGATCGCTTTTAAGTGTTACACGCTGCGATCTCGTTAATGACGCCGGATGTGCGTCACAAACAACGTGACCCCGACGTTAATTCATTACCGATATCGTATTGTGTAATGCCCACTTAAGAGTTTCATAAATACCTTTATTGTTGTTGTAGCTTTGATGTGTAGCACCCCTGAATACATCAGGGTGCTACAGGGAACTGCGTCCTTCCCCCAGGGTGCAGGACCTACCCCCCATGGTTCCAAGTTTCCAGAAACCGGTGTCAGCTCCATCAGCACCACAAATCCCAATCAACACCTCACATCATGACCTGTCATACACACCAGTGGGTTGGTCTAGCTGGAAAAGGGCCACCCACCTAGGGGTCAGGAAGGCTGGTAGGAGGGAAGTAGCAGAGTCTAGTGAGAGCCCTCAAAGTGAGAGGAGCGGGGGAGTGTTAGCTTTCAGGGAGCTAGAAGGACCAAGGTTGGGTCACAGAGTGGTCCGGGACCAGAGGAGTTGGGGACCGGTAGCAGTGACATTGGAAGAGGGTGTGACGGACATAGTCGTGAAGGACTGTCAGCACCAGAAAGCCCAAAAGAACTGACCGGTACCGAGCACGACGGGGTACAGGACCCTAGGTCAGGAGCCGATTCAACATCCTGACAATTGAACTGAGGCAGGCTCCGGATTACTATGTGACACCAGTGAGACTGGGTACGTGGACGGGCTCCCCGCAGTGGCAGCGGCACACAGAGAATTTGGTTTATCTACAGTGTGTGTTTCCTTTATAAACCTCATCCAACACCACAACTACCCACAGTGAATACCCTGGTCCCCTGCACCCTGCTCTCTCAAACAACTACCAACACCCCTGAGCCCGGGGCCTTCCTTACCTGTGGAGGGACTAACATCAGGCTGCTTAACTCCATCTGCCCGGTACTCCTTAAAGCAGCAGTGGTACTCCCATTACCGCAACCCACAGGTGGCGTCACGAACTTCTCCCCTGTAAATAGCTCCTTTTACGGAAAGTGTCCGCCAAGCCGGGTCCGGACCCCTCGAGCCACAACGATCCCGGATCTGAGCAGCCCGACTAACACCGAGGCGGTACAGATGCTTCTGGCTGTAGATCAGAATCAGACCAACTGAGCGGGGCACGTCACTGGTGGGGGCTGGGAGGAGAGTGTAGTGTGCTTTGAGCATGCATGCCTAGACTGCCATTACTCATAAAGAGGCAGCCTCAACCCCACCAGTGATGTGGCCTGCTCAGTTAGTCCAATTCCGTTCTGCAGCGGAAAGGATCAAAGCTACAACAACAAAGGTATTTACGACTCTTTTAGAGATAAGCTTACAGGAGCAGTGTAGATGGCAGAAGTACAGTATATGAGGAAAGTGTTAGTTTGGACGAGTTAGGATAAAAGAAAGGGGATCACATTATTAGTGGAAAACCGCTTTAACACTTTTTTTTATTTAATTTTACTATCGGCATTTTAGCTGTTAAGAAGGGATGGTCCAATAGTGAAAAGCTTTCTAATATACATTACAGAAAAAAATTGTGACAATCAAACTTATCTTTATCACAGGTGTATAAAGGGGTTCTGGAATAATGTAAAATGATGGGTAAGCTGTACACAATGGATCTACCCCTGTCATGTATTGTATGGACACAGGCAGGGCTGTATTTTGCCTTCGTGCTGCCCTAGGCACTTTAAGTGGTCGCGCCCCTTAGTGACAACGTAAAACTGAGTTTTCGCACTCGACATCTGTTTAAGGCAGATCTACTCTGTAAAACACTTTAAAAAGTATAAATGAGAAACAAAGGGCACTAACCCCCCCCAATGGGGATCACCACGGGCACATCAAAACATAGCATGAGTATAAAATATTCCCACCACACCGTCCCCACTTATATACTGTGACTGTCACACTGCCCCTAATAAACTACACACTGCCCTCCCTTATAAATTATACCCACCACACCTTCCTCAATTATGAAATATGATCTGCACATTGACCTCACATCATGCTACCCCCTCCTCACAATGTCCCATGCATGCTGCCCCCTCCTCACAATGTCCCATGCATGCTGCCCCCTCCTCACAATGTCCCATGCATGCTGCCCCCTCCTCACAGTGTCCCATGCATGCTGCCCCCTCCTCACAATGTCCCATGCATGCTGCCCCCTCCTCACAATGTCCCATGCATGCTGCCCCCTCCTCACAATGTCCCATGCATGCTGCTCCCTCCTCACAATGTCCCATGCATGCTGCTCCCTCCTCACAATGTTCCATGCATGCTGCCCCCTCCTCACAATGTCCCATGCATGCTGCTCCCTCCTCACAATGTCCCATGCATGCTGCTCCCTCCTCACAATGTCCCATGCATGCTGCCCCCTCCTCACAGTGTCCCATGCATGCTGCTCCCTCCTCACAATGTCCCATGCATGCTGCCCCCTCCTCACAGTGTCCCATGCATGCTGCTCCATCCTCACAATGTCCCATGCATGCTGCTCCCTCCTCACAATGTCCCATGCATGCTGCCCCCTCCTCACAGGGTCCCATGCATGCTGCCCCCTCCTCACAGTGTCCCATGCATGCTGCTCCCTCCTCACGGTGTCCCATGCATGCTGCTCCCTCCTCACGGTGTCCCATGCATGCTGCTCCATCCTCACAGTGTCCCATGCATGCTGCTCCATCCTCAGTGTCCCATGCATGCTGCTCCATCCTCACAGTGTCCCATGCATGCTGCCCCCTCCTCACAGTGTCCCATGCATGCTGCTCCATCCTCACAGTGTCCCATGCATGCTGATCCCTCCTCACAGTGTCCCATGCATGCTGCTCCATCTTCACAGTGTCCTATGCATGCTGATCCCTCCTCACAGTGTCCCATGCATGCTGATCCCTCCTCAGTGTCCCATGCATGCTGATCCCTCCTCACAGTGTCCCATGCATGCTGATCCCTCCTCACAGTGTCCCATGCATGCTGCTCCATCTTCACAGTGTCCTATGCATGCTGATCCCTCCTCACAGTGTCCCATGCATGCTGATCCCTCCTCAGTGTCCCATGCATGCTGATCCCTCCTCACAGTGTCCCATGCATGCTGATCCCTCCTCACAGTGTCCCATGCATGCTGATCCCTCCTCACAGTGTCCCATGCATGCTGATCCCTCCTCACAGTGTCCCATGCATGCTGCTCCCTCCTCACAATGTCCCATGCATGCTGCTCCCTCTTCACAATGTCCCATGCATGCTGCTCCCTCCTCACAATGTCCCATGCATGCTACTCCCTCCTCACAGGCTCCCATGCATGCTGATCCCTCCTCACAGGGTCCCATGCATGCTGCTCCCTCCTCACAGTGTCCCATGCATGCTGCTCCATCCTCACAGTGTCCCATGCATGCTGCTCCCTCCTCACAATGTCCCATGCATGCTGCCCTCTCCTCACAATGTCCCATGCATGCTGCTCCCTCCTCACAATGTCCCATGCATGCTGCTCCCTCTTCACAATGTCCCATGCATGCTGCTCCCTCCTCACAATGTCCCATGCATGCTACTCCCTCCTCACAGGCTCCCATGCATGCTGATCCCTCCTCACAGGGTCCCATGCATGCTGCTCCCTCCTCACAGTGTCCCATGCATGCTGCTCCATCCTCACAGTGTCCCATGCATGCTGATCCCTCCTCACAGTGTCCCATGCATGCTGCTCCATCTTCACAGTGTCCTATGCATGCTGATCCCTCCTCACAGTGTCCCATGCATGCTGATCCCTCCTCAGTGTCCCATGCATGCTGATCCCTCCTCACAGTGTCCCATGCATGCTGATCCCTCCTCACAGTGTCCCATGCATGCTGATCCCTCCTCACAGTGTCCCATGCATGCTGATCCCTCCTCACAGTGTCCCATGCATGCTGCTCCCTCCTCACAATGTCCCATGCATGCTGCTCCCTCTTCACAATGTCCCATGCATGCTGCTCCCTCCTCACAATGTCCCATGCATGCTACTCCCTCCTCACAGGCTCCCATGCATGCTGATCCCTCCTCACAGGGTCCCATGCATGCTGCTCCCTCCTCACAGTGTCCCATGCATGCTGCTCCATCCTCACAGTGTCCCATGCATGCTGCTCCCTCCTCACAATGTCCCATGCATGCTGCCCTCTCCTCACAATGTCCCATGCATGCTGCTCCCTCCTCACAATGTCCCATGCATGCTGCTCCCTCTTCACAATGTCCCATGCATGCTGCTCCCTCCTCACAATGTCCCATGCATGCTACTCCCTCCTCACAGGCTCCCATGCATGCTGATCCCTCCTCACAGGGTCCCATGCATGCTGCTCCCTCCTCACAGTGTCCCATGCATGCTGCTCCATCCTCACAGTGTCCCATGCATGCTGATCCCTCCTCACAGTGTCCCATGCATGCTGCTCCATCTTCACAGTGTCCTATGCATGCTGATCCCTCCTCACAGTGTCCCATGCATGCTGATCCCTCCTCAGTGTCCCATGCATGCTGATCCCTCCTCACAGTGTCCCATGCATGCTGATCCCTCCTCACAGTGTCCCATGCATGCTGCTCCATCTTCACAGTGTCCTATGCATGCTGATCCCTCCTCACAGTGTCCCATGCATGCTGATCCCTCCTCAGTGTCCCATGCATGCTGATCCCTCCTCACAGTGTCCCATGCATGCTGATCCCTCCTCACAGTGTCCCATGCATGCTGATCCCTCCTCACAGTGTCCCATGCATGCTGATCCCTCCTCACAGTGTCCCATGCATGCTGCTCCCTCCTCACAATGTCCCATGCATGCTGCTCCCTCTTCACAATGTCCCATGCATGCTGCTCCCTCCTCACAATGTCCCATGCATGCTACTCCCTCCTCACAGGCTCCCATGCATGCTGATCCCTCCTCACAGGGTCCCATGCATGCTGCTCCCTCCTCACAGTGTCCCATGCATGCTGCTCCATCCTCACAGTGTCCCATGCATGCTGCTCCATCCTCACAGTGTCCCATGCATGCTGCTCCCTCCTCACAATGTCCCATGCATGCTGCCCTCTCCTCACAATGTCCCATGCATGCTGCTCCCTCCTCACAATGTCCCATTCATGCTGCCCCCTCCTCACAATGTCCCGTGCATGCTGCCCCCTCCTCACAATGTCCCATGCATGCTGCCCTCTCCTCACAATGTCCCATGCATGCTGCTCCCTCCTCACAATGTCCCATTCATGCTGCCCCCTCCTCACAGGGTCCCATGCATGCTGCTCCCTCCTCACAGGGTCCCATGCATGCTGCCCCTCTCCATGAGCTCCTAATGCTGCCTTACTCTTTTCCATAATGACACCTCCATGCTGCCCCATTCATCATACTAAGACCACCACACTAACGCTTATGCTGAGACCCCCCCCACACACACACACTACCCCACTCTTGATATTGACTCCCCTACATTGCTCCACTCCATACTGAGCCCACACATGCTGCCCCTTCTCCATAATGAGCTCCCAATGCTGCCCCCCTCTTATTCTGAGTCCTTACACTCCCCACCCATCGATATTGTCATTGCTCTATCCCTCAACCCTTGTCCTCTGTCTCTAGCATTGGCACCTCTCTCCCATTCCCCCAGCAGCAGCCTCTCTCCCCCGCCTTCAGCATCAGCCTCTCTCTCCCCCAGCCTCCCCCAGCCTCAGCCTCTCTCTCCCCCAGCCTCCCCCAGCCTCAGCCTCTCTCTCCCCCCAGCCTCCCCCCCAGCCTCAGCCTCTCTCTCCCCCAGCCTCCCCCCCAGCCTCAGCCTCTCTCTCCCCCCAGCCTCCCCCCCAGCCTCAGCCTCTCTCTCCCCCCAGCCTCCCCCCCAGCCTCAGCCTCTCTCTCCCCCCAGCCTCCCCCCCAGCCTCAGCCTCTCTCTTCCCAGCCTCCCCCCAGCCTCTCTCTTTTCCCAGCCTCCCCCCAGCCTCAGCCTCTCTCTTCCCAGCCTCCCCCCAGCCTCTCTCTTTTCCCAGCCTCCCCCCAGCCTCAGCCTCTCTCTTCCCAGCCTCCCCCCAGCCTCTCTCTTTTCCCAGCCTCCCCCCAGCCTCAGCCTCTCTCTCTTCCCAGCCTCCCCCCCCAGCCTCAGCCTCTCTCTTCCCAGCCTCCCCCCAGCCTCTCTCTTTTCCCAGCCTCCCACCAGCCTCTCTCTTTTCCCAGCCTCCCCCCAGCCTCTCTCTTTTCCCAGCCTCCCCCCAGCCTCTCTTTTCCCAGCCTCCCCCCAGCCTCTCTCTCTTCACAGCCTCCCCCCCCCCAGCCTCAGCCTCTCTTTTCCCAGCCTCCCCCCAGCCTCTCTCTTTTCCCAGCCTCTCTCTTTTCCCAGCCTCCCTCTTTTCCCAGCCAAAAAGAGGCATCGCAACGATCATCAACTAACCTGTAAGGTGCCCATACATTCTAGGCTCTGCCTTACGCATACCTGCTCCGGTGCCTGCTGCCCTGCTCTGCTATTATCCTCTTCTGGCTGGCTCCAGCTCCAGTCGCGTCCTCCTCCGCGGCGTGTGTTGTCTGCAGAATTGGACGCTGCAGCACGGGGCAGTGAGCTGATTGGCGCGCCCGCGCGCCTCTGACCCGGAAGTGCAGGCGCTGGAACTTCCGGGGTTAATCAGCTCACTATGCCTGGCGCCCTCCGTGTATTAAAGAGACAGAAGCACGCCTTTCCTCTCCCTCTCACCCCCCCCCCCTCCCCCCCGAGAACACAGCGAAGTGCAACGGAGGGAGGGGCGGGGGGCGGCAATGTAAAAAAAAAAAAAAAAAAAAAAAAAAAAAAATGTATATAATTTTTTTTTTTTTTTTTTGCTGCCAGAAACTGCCGCCCCCCCGCAACGTGCCGCCCTAGGCACGGGACCACGGGTGCCTAGTGGCAAATACGGCCCTGGACACAGGCTATGTATGCCTGAACAGGGCCATCATCGCAACTACTGGACTTGTAAGAGGACTACAAAGTTTCATATATAAGATGAAAATTAAGTTCTAAAACTATTACCCAATACTTAGATGCGCAATAAATAATGGCGCAAGGGAAGTATTATTGCGTTATTAGAGTTTATGTTCTCTCCCCTATGAAAACTGGATGACAACTCCTATGGGAGCGGTAAAGTCAATTATTGATTAAAAAAATACTCAATATATATTTACCAATTATATTTTAAAAATTATTTTATGTGGAAATACCCTTTGCCCATGCCAGGTATCTATCTCTTGCAATGTAAAATAATTAGGTGCACATAGATAAATCTAACTGGAAAAATAAACATTCTTTATTCTGGCTTATTCCTTTTGGATTTCAGTGGAACAATGCACAAGACAAAGATATGATTCATGCTTTAGTTTTCTATTTACAACATAATAACATTTAGCAAGAAAAAAATGTAAAGTGGTTGAGATAATGGCCGTGTCATGCCGAAAGCACATTATACATCAATTACGTGTGCTGTAAAAATGGATATGGAGAGGTTGACTAGTCTTGGCACCTGAGTAAATATTCCAATTAATGACATCTTCAATGATATCTATAATGACATCTGGAATGTAAGAGTCTTGGTCAGCTCACCTTGTAATCATTTACAGTATACATGAGTTCAGGAAACCAAGGCAATTGGAAAAAGAAGTAGTAACCAGATTTAATCAATTGTGAAGGGTGCCGTAGAATGTATTCTGAAACAAAAATACCCATGAATTATTTTTTTATACGTCTTTTAGTTCTTTTGGAATATAGAAAATGTAAGAAAACTTGCATATTAGATTAGACAAGAGGATGTGTTGGAATAAGACAGCACAAAGTAACGTCACAATAGTATAACATACATATGCCACCGCCTTCTACCACTTCTGAGACATCGAAATTGCAGAGACCATCGCATGAGTTTGTAGAAAATGGAAGAAATTGCTTAAACTGTAGTCTGTTTAATAGGTGATCCAACACCTCCAATGTTAACTGTGTAAGGTTGTCTTACAAATTTAGACATTTAAAGCATTACCTCTAGAATTTATTAAGACAGGTTAATCCCATTTTAGATATTAATGGCATATGTGCAAGATAAGTCTTAAATGCCTGATAAAAAGGTCTTACCTCTCGGACCTGCACCTGTCTTTATGTCACGCTAGGTACGGGGATGTACCAAGCGCACGGCGAAAGGGAAGGGAAACCCTGTGTCTAGGGAAAGGGAAGATGGTGACCCCTGACCAAACCTACTGCTAGTCCCTTGGGTCCCTCACCACCCTAGATAGGTTCTGCTCCTATGTGCCGAGCCGGAAACCTGACCCTAGGTATCCCTAGTGCTGGACCCTAAATAGGGAACAGATGGGATGAGCTCTTCGTCAACCCCAGTAAACACTAGAGAAGACACAAGAGGGACACACAGGGTGAAAAGCATGAACTACTTATCATTAGATGACTCAGGTAGAAGTTCAGTAAAACTTTCTGCAACGATACCACAGATGAGTACAAGCCACCTGCTTGCAACCAGGGCTTGTATAAACTGAAAAAAATCAGCAACACCAGTCCAAAGAAAGGAAGGGGTATTTAAACACCAAGGGAATACTGATAATCAACAGTTGGGTTGAAGTCGAGCTTCTGCTGGGTCCAAAAGGGAAAGAGCTGAATCACGCAGGAAAACTACCTGTACCAATGAACATACACATACAGTATTATGCTCACCTTATCTTCCGTTCAATCGCCGGCCTCATGGTTCTTGTAGTCCGCCGGTACATCGCGACGAGGGAGGAATCCTTGTGGCGAACTACAAGACCCAGGAGGCCGGCGATGGACCAGAAGGTAAGGTGAGCATAATATGTGGACCTTCCGTTCCATCGCCGGCCTCCTGGGTCCTGTAGTTCGCCGCTCCAGGCTGTGTATCGGCAACCATAGCGACGAGGCAGGAACTTCGGCTGTCAGACGCTACTCAAAGGCAGCGCACTGGCCAATCAGCGGCAAGCGTCTCTTGCCTTTGACGTCAGCGCTCTGGGTGCGGAAGTTCCTCCCTCGTCGTGATGGTTACCAGACACACAGCCCGTACTAGCGAACAGCAAGTCCCAGGAGACCGGCGATGGAACGGAAGGTAAGGTGAGCATAATGTGTGTGTGTGCGTGCGTGTTTGTGTGTGTTTGTGTGTGCTTGTGTGTGTTTGTACGTGTTTGTACGTGTTTGTACGTGTTTGTACGTGTTTGTACGTGTTTGTACGTGTTTGTGCATGTGTGGAATGGCACAATAGGGACATTTAACAAGTTGTGGAACGAATTGTCTGCATTGCAATGATTTCCTATGGGAAATCTTGCTTTGCTGAATGAGTAACTTGGTTAACAAGCGCACTCCCAGAACAGATTGTTCTCGTTAACCAAGGTTCCACTGTATTGAACATATCAACAATTTTCTAAGTAAATATATTTCTAAAGGTGCTATTGACATGATTTTTTCACCACATGTCGGTTACAATTCATCCAATCCACTCATGCAAAGAAATTAAACCATAGATGTCCATCAGTTAAGTTATGTGTAATAATGAGAAATGTACTGAAATGTAACACTTCGCATAAAAGCCTTTTATTGGTGATGACAGCTTCAGGATGGCTCCTGTATGGAGGAACTAGTCGCATGCATTTCTCAGGTGTAATTTTGGCCTAACACTCTTTAAATCCTGAAGGTTCAGTGGGCTCCTTCTATCAACTCTGGGCTTTAGTTCCTTCCATAAATGTTCTATTGGATTCAGGTCAGGCAATAAAGCTGCTAGAATGGCCCAGCCTATTTTCTTTCTATGAAACCAGTTAAGAGTTTCCTTGGCTGTGTGTTTGGCATCATTGTTTTGCTGAAATGTCCACCCTCGTTTCATCTCCATCCTCCCGGTAGAGGGCAGTAGGTGTTTATCAAGAATGTCTCAGTACATTTGTCCATTCATCCTTCTTTCAGTTATATGAAGTTTGCCAGTGCCGTATGCTGAAAAACCACCCCATACCATGAGGTTCCCACCTCTCATCTTCACTGTTAGTATGGTGTTCTGGGGGGCGATTTGCCTCTTGGCCTCCAAGCATGGTGTGCATTATGGCATCCAAAGAGTTCAATTTGGTCTAATCTGACCAGAAAATATTCTCCAAGTATTTCACAAACTGGTCTAAATGTTGTTGAGCAAACTTTAAACATGCTTTTTGTTCAGCAATGGAGTCTTGCGTGGTGATCATGCATACAGGTCGTGGAGGTAGAGTGCATTATTTATTTTCTTTGAAACAATTGTACCTGCTGATTCCAGGTCTTTCTGTAGCTCTCCACAGGTGGTCCTTGGCTCTTTAACAACCCCATTGATAATTCATTTTACTACTCCTCTGTCTGAAATCTTGCAGGGAGCACCTGGTCGTGGCAGGTTTATTCTGAAATGATGTTTTTTCCATTTTTGGATTATGGCCTTAACAGTGCTGACTGGAACCTTTGGTAGTTTAGAAATCTTCTGTAACCAATGTCATCATTATATTTTGCAACAATAAGGTTGTGACGGTCTTGAGACAGCTCATTGGTTTTACCAATCATAAGATGTTTCTCTTGTGGCACCTTAGAAATCAGACACCTTTTTATAGACCATCACTTGAACCATCTGATATTATTGGCAGGATTGCTTTTTAATTACTAATAGATTTCAGATGGTGTCATGAGTTTTACATGGCTTTTTGCACCTCTTTTTCATCATGTGTTAAATACATTTTCAATGTGTAACTTCTCATTATTACCGACATCTATGGTTTGATTAATTTGCCTGTGTGGATGGGATAGGTTGTTATTGACATCTGGTGAGAATTTCATGTCAATAGCACCTTTAGAAATATTTTTACTTAAAAAAAATTGGTGACATTTTCAATACTTATTTCACTTGTTGTATAATGCATGCATTTGGAAAAAAGCAGCTTTCTTTTTTTTGTTCAACTTTTTATTTTGAAAAAGGTTTTTTAAAACATATTGTACAACAAACAAGAAAAGAATAACACACAGATATGCAGTTACACGAATAGATACACCATTTCACATGCATGTTCATTAATGGACTATATCACCAATGATCCAAGCGTCAAATAAAAGGTGGAAGGTGTCCCCTGATACCGGTCTAAACCCCGAACATGCATCGCTTCATTCCTGTATCCGACCCTACATCTGGTATGTGTCCACTAAAGCATCCCAAAGAGACCATGTCACTGTGAACCTATCCATTGTATTATGGAGCTGCGCCGTGAGCCTTTCCATATTCCTAACATCCTTTATTCTGGCATATAGATCTGAGACAAAAGGCGGGGCTACCCTTCTCCAGAACAGTGAAATCAGACATTTGGCCGCAGTAAGGACATGGAGTAAAAGCTGTAGTTCAGGTTTGCTAAGAGAAGACGGGAGGGCATTCAGCAGGTACACTACCGGGTCTCTGGTCACGCTACCCCCCACCAACCTACCAATCAAGGATTCCACTTCCTCCCAAAAGCCTTCAATGATCGGGCATGTCCAGAATATATGGTACTGGGACGCTCCCCCACGGCCACATCTCCAACACACATCTGGACAGGCACGGTTAAATTTGTGTAGGAGTTCTGGTGTGTGGTACCATGTCATAAGGATCTTTACTTGGTTTTCCTTATAAAGAGTGCAAATCGAGGACCTAAATGTCCTAGCCCATATGACTGACCAAAGTGCATCTGAAATAGGGCGTCCAACCCATCCCTCCCATCTCCTCATGTATGAGTGCTTCAATACTTCCGGCGGGTCCCCGACTATCAGTATGTTATAAATGGCCGAGATCAGTCCCCTGGTTGAAGTCCTGCCTGAACAAAGGATTTCGAATGCTGTGGGACGCCGCACCCCCGCCCGTCCCATAATGTCTGTGAAAAAAAGTGATACCTGTTGGTATGAGGAATACAGGCGAAGGGGTAAGTTATATTGATATCGTAAATCTGAAAATGACTTTAATTTCAGCGTAGCCGGGTTGACCAGGTCTCGAAAACAGTAGAGGCCCGCCTTCGCCCACTGCCCCATCACCCCCGGGTTCATGCCCTTTGTCAGATGTGGTGTGAACAAGAAAGGGGTCAACAGGGAAGACTGTGAGGCCAGCTGGAACTTCATTCTACACCGCCGCCACACCTCCCTTGTAAATGCCATCGGACCCAGGAGCTCTCTGGATGGGGTTTCACTAGGACGTCCCCATATTAGAGAGCTAGGGTGGAAAGGTGCCATCCAAAGCTTCTCTATCTCCGTCCACCTGTTATAAGCCGGTAAAGTCGTCCATGACACCAGGCTACGCAAGTGTGCGGCATAGTAATAAAGCTCAAGATTAGGACACGCCAAGCCCCCTTTTGTACGTGGTGCGCATAATACTGAATCTGGGATGCGGTGCCTTTCTGAGTGCCATATAAATTGCAAGAGTTTTGATTGGACTTTTTTCAGTACCCCCAGGGGAACCCACACCGGGAGTGTTGCAAACATATACAGAAATTTAGGGATAACTGACATTTTAATTGTAGCGATTTTACCCAAAAAGGAAATCTGAAGTGACGACCATTTTTTCAGACTATTTTCCACTTCGCGTATCAGGGGAGGGAAATTGGCTTGGTATAATGTTTTATAACTAGGGGTTATTTTGACTCCTAAATATCGCAGGGAATCTGAACGCCAGGAATATTTGAAATGTTGTTTAAGGATCTGTAATTTAGTGTCTGGGATGTTAAGCGGCAAGGCCTCTGTTTTGTCGGAGTTAAGTTTATAACCCGAGAGTCTAGCGTATTGAGTTAGTGCTGCGTGTAAGTTTGGTAGGGAAATGACGGGATTAGTCAGGGACAACAGAACATCATCCGCAAATAGGGCCACTTTAAAGGATTTATCCCGAACCTTGACCCCCATAATGTCCGGATTAAGTCGGATATGTGCTGCCAGTGGTTCAATGCTTAGGACATATAGCAAAGGGGACAGAGGGCAGCCCTGCCTAGTTCCATTTTGAATGGGCAGGGTATTAGAGTGTGCATGAGGAAGGCGAATCGTCGCCGCAGGGAGAGAATACAGACCCCGCAGGGCTGAGACAAATGGTCCCGACAGGCCGAAGTGGTCCAATACAGAAAACATAAAGGACCAATCCAGCCTATCGAAAGCCTTCTCCGCGTCTAGTCCCAAAAGATGTGCCTCCACTCCCTCCCTATTCACCACCTCCACCAGATCCAGGATCCTCCGGGTGTTGTCCCCCGCCTGACGGTAGCGAACGAAACCTACTTGGTCTTTATGGACCAGCTGTGGGATCCAGTTATTTAGCCGGTCCGCCAACAGTTTGGTGAATATTTTAAGATCAGAGTTTAAAAGGCTAATAGGGCGATAGCTCGCACATTCCATGGGGTCCCTACCCGCTTTAGGTATGACAGTTATGTAAGAGTGTAAAAAAGTATTTGGGATGTCCTCACCCTTCATGAAAAGATTAAAAAGATGAGCCAAATGAGGCGACAGTTCTCCCAGGAAGGTTTTATAGTATAGGTAAGTAAACCCATCAGGGCCCGGAGCCTTGTGGTTAGGGAGATCTTTAACAATCTGATGGATCTCATCCGGAGTTATTTCTCGATTGAGATCCTCCAGAGCCTCCTGGGAAAGTTTTGGTAGGTGACATTCAGCCAAATAATCATTCATTATTGTTGTTCTATCTGGGTGGGACATTGGTAGTGACGGAGGGATAGAGTACAAGGATGTGTAGTATGCGTGAAAAAGTTGTGCAATTTTTATGGGATCATAATGAGGGGTACCCAAAGTATGGAAAAAAGCAGCTTTCTAATATGATTTGATGGAAATTTATTAAGACCTAGTTCTAACTAGGTTGGAGAAAAATTGTACAATTTCATTAGGAGGCATAAGCCAATAGACTTGTTAGATCCTTGTCCTTGTTATTCGCCTGCTTTTATGTGCACTATACTCTACACCAGGTTTTGCCTAGTGTCCTGAGATTTAGTAAAAAGTGCTGAGTGATGTAATACAAGTTAAACGTTTCACTTTTTGCACACATTTTTTTACTTTCTTTACACTTGGAATCTGTTGCAAGATGCTTAATAAATCTCCCCTTTGTCTTTAAAATTTACACCGTTAATATCTTCCCTTGCAGTTGGTGAAAAGAAACATTGAGAAGCTGAAACGTCCTCCTGACAGGTCCCCGTTAATGGCCTACGAGTTGTTATAGAGTATCAGCCTATAGTCTATGGTTGCAGAGTGTATCACTAAACTAAACTACTAAACCATATCTTGTATACTAAACCATAGTTGTTATGGCCACTGTATAGCAGATTCTTTTTAGAAATAAATCATAGTAATAATATTGGCCAGCTATTTTGACAGCACCATGTATTATGCACATGAAACCATGTTTTGCAGAACGATGTATTTTAGTATGATTTATAATGGCATATGGTACTATGTATTGTGGGCACAATTTTTTATGGCACATGTCATATTGTCTTATGGCACCATGTATTATGGCACATGGCAAAAATGTATTAAGGCACATGGCACGATGTATTATGGCTAGAGATGGGTGGACCCATGGAAGTTCGGATTCTGCAAGTTCAGCCGGACTTTAGATAAAGTTCTGTTCTGAACCCAAACTTGACCTGAACATCATTGGAAGTCACTGATTAGGCAGTTCAGCTCTCCACCCACATACTGCCGTTCTGCATTAGAGGAAGCAGTCAGACAGTGAGGGGGAATGCAGTTACAGCCGCCACTCTCAATACATAGAGTGATGACAGAACCCCCGCCGGCGCCGTCTCCATGATTGAAACGGAATGCTGCCTGGAGGATTAAAGTTAATTTCCTCCCAGAAGCAAGGTTTAATGTACAGGTTCAGAACGCTATTAACCTTTAGTTTAACCCCATATCTGCAGGTTAGTAGCATTTTTCTACATGACATTCTCTTTAATGCAAGGAGAGTTTGGGACTCTGCAGTTATGAAGTCAGCAGAGCATTGGTGACTTATGCAATGTGTCCCATATCCCTCTCTGTAACTTTACATGTTCTTCATGTCATGGCTGAGTTGTTTACTTCAATTATACCGCTGATAGTTGATGGTAGAATATCTAGAAGGAGAGAAATCTCACAGGCTGGTTTATTATACTGGGGACATCCTATTACAGAATCACGCTGATGTGCAGCCCCTGCAGCGGTCCAACCGCTCGGATCTCGGGGTTGCTGTGGCTCGAGGGTCTCCGGACCCGGGGGCTCGCGGCCATATCAAATGCAAAGGGGGTATTTACAGGGGATAAGATGGTTCGCGGTAAGGGGAGTACTGCCGCTGCCAATGGGAGTACCCGGGGAAGATGGAGTGGGGCAGCCAGATGACATTCCCTCCACGGGTAGGGGAGGCCCCGGGACTCTGGATGGTGAAGGTGTAGGGGAGCACAGTGCAGGTTGGAAGCAGGGGAGGACAGCGTACTCACTCAGGCAGTGTTGGTAGTGATGCGACCGCAAAGCAGACTCTGACACAAAGGTAAACCAAGTTTCTGGGCGCCGCTGCCTCTCTGGGGGAGCCCGTCCAGGAATCTGCCCCCTTGCACTAATGTTAGATGTTTTCCTGTGACCCCTCGGCTTGAAGCTTTCAGGGTCCCGCTCCCGACACTTAAGTAGAGGAGCAGTGCTCTCGATGGCTGGCACTTGGGATTTCAGTGGGCTGCATGGGTTGGAAAGCCCTATCCCCCTCGTGGTGTTGGTGCCTTCGATCTCTGAGCTCTTGGGGACAGTTCATAGAGTTACTATCCTCTCCAGGTTAATTATCAGGTTGCGTGAAGCTACTCCTTGATCTAGGGTTCAGTACCCCGCCATGCTCGGTACCAGTTCGGTTACTAGGTACTCCAGTGCAGACTGTTCTCCAAAACTAAGTCTGGCTCCTTTTTCCAATACCCTGCGACCAGGTCTCCAACTCCTCCGGTCCCAGATCACCGTCTGCGATCTAGCCAACAACTCCCCCTAGCTCCTCACTGTCTGAGGGCTACCACTCAGCTCCTGGGAGCTGCTCGCCTCAGCTCCTCACTCTTCGGGAGCTACTCCAGAACTCACTCTGCCCCTCCCACCAGTCTGTCTGACTCCTAGGCGGGTGGCCCTATTCCAGCTAGACCATCCACTGGTGTACCTGACAGGGTGTGGTGTAAGGTGTCTAGGATTTGAATGCTGATGGAGCAACACCAAAGGTTAGGATCCCAGAACACAACGGTGGCCCGGTATTCTCAGGCTGGGGAGGGCGAGGGCCAGGGTTAATGCCCCCCCGCCCCGCAGCCGAGAATATCAGACTGCAGCTGCCCCGAAACTGTCGCATCCATTATGCGACAGTCCCGAAGTGTCCCCGGCTCTTCCAGATTGCCATGATGCGGTGGCAATCCAGGTAATAACAAATTAAATGTCAGCGGATCGCTGCCATTTAATTCCAGGCTTAATCATGGCAGCGTCTATGAGACAGCTTTCATGATTAACCCGTAAGTAAAGTGAATAAACACACACACCGAAAAATCCTTTATTTTAAATAAAAAAGCATAAAAGCCCCCTCCTTCACCCTTTTATTTACCCCCCCAAACACACAGCTCTGGCGTAATCCATTCAGGTCCCACAACGCTTGCAGACTGCTGCAGCCGCGTCTGACACACTGTACTGAATGCAGCCTCGTAACGAGCCTACAGAGGTAACCACAGGTCATTTCTCACGGTCGGTAATGTGAACACACTACCGCTCGTGAGAACTGCAGTGTGTCCTCACAGGGAGTCTTTTGATTGATCTGTCCTCTATCTATTGATTATCTATCCCTCGATCTATCTATCTATCTATCTATCTATCTACCGTATCTATCTACCGTATCTATCTATTGATTATCTCTCTCTCGCTCTATCTATCCATACATCTATCTATCCATTATCTATCTATCTATCTATCTATCCATCTATCTCTCTATCTATCTCAGAAGGAAATGACCTTTTTTTTTCAATGTGCTTTATTGCATTGAATGCATTAAAACACATGTACCAACCCACGGATAAACCGCACCAAAACCGCAACAAAACGCATGCGGATTTCAGTGCGGTTTTTTTGCGTTTTTTTTTTCTGCGGGTGCGGAAATCTTTCAGCGCCTGCGGAATTTTCTTAAGAAAATTCCATTTTCTAGTGCGCACAGGGCCTTAAAGAAGCCTTGATGGAAACAGTGGACGCTGTTGGCTAGACCATATCCTTTTCACTGATCAAGAAATTTTGTAAGCTTTATGTAATATGGAGTTGCACACACTGTTCAATGGAGTACTCACGCACTTGCTGCCTCTTGAAGGTAGGACAAAGGAACACAGTTCAGTAAAAAGTCCAACAGTTTTTGAAACGCCACATAAACTGCTCTTCTGATAAATAACAATAAATCAGCTTTCCAGCAGCTTTCCAGCAACTTAAACATACACGGGTTTTCCAGTCCGTTTAACTGTGGACTTACAGTGATCACACTGACCCCGGTCAGGAATTAATCCAGTGATCTGTTCCTCTCAGGAGATTTAGCAGTCTCTCCACACACTCACTAATGTGAGACCACACACCCCTCAGCAGGTTTTTTCACGGAAGCATGGCAGCTTCCTCACACTGACTCCTGTCAGCCTCACAAAGGACATCTCCCAGAGGCTCCTTCCTACAGCCCAGCACTATTCCTGCTGGCTGCAGTCTCTCTCCAGTCTCCACGTGTCAAACACACTGACTTCATTTTACACAGCATGTGACCTGTCAGCCACATGTCAAACACACCCATGTGTGGTGTATGCAGGTTACCAGACCCACCCATCTCTCCAGCCACCTGTGATCCTCACCCTGTGAATACTACAGCAAAACATGTGGCACTAAAAGTACAAACACTCCTGAGGATCACATTACTTATGTGGTACATACCGGCCATTAATAATGTAGCCGGTCGCCTTCTCACAGTAATAAAGGCTTATTCCCAAAATGGGCAAGTTATCTGCTATCTTCAAGGCATGGAATGACCTGCTGATACCTCTGATCCTGAGAACAGGGCTCCCAATGCAACCATAGGATGGTGAGGTGGCCACACATTCATGCCACCACTCCAGTGGAGATGACCTAGTACAACGCCCAGCTATAGCAGTTCTATGTAAAATGAATGTGTAGATCAGGGGTGGGCAATTAAATTTCTCATGGGGCCGCATGAGAACTTGGGATCCTTTTAGAGGGCCGGACTAATATAATTAACTCAATTCTACCCAATACTGTATATATTATATATATATACACATACACACACACACACACACACACTGTGGCGCCCCTGACCTGGTCAGGCACCACTGAGTACTGCACCCATGCTGGGGACAGTACAATACAGGTAATCCAGAAGGCTGACCGGGGTGTGGAACACAGGCGCATAGTGACCAGGTCTCACACATGTACCCATGAGAGGACCCCTGGGGATCCCAGGAGGGGGCAAGCCTTCACCTTCACTGGAATAGTGGAGGGGGTAGAGCCTCCATCTCCTCTCAAGGGGTGTGGTGGAGAGTCTGGTTGCTAGGTGGCGTAGGCAAGAACAGGAGAGGAGGGGCAGTGAGTCAGTTAGAGAGAGAACTCCATAGGGCTCAGGAAGGAGCAGACCTGTGGGGCTTGTGCTGTCTAACAGCGCCCGCGCAGTGGCTATTGACGGGGGAGAACGGTCAACTAGGAGTGCTACCTGAAAGCCAGCTTCAGCTAGGGAGTGCAACGGAGTGGGAAGTAAGGAGACTGCTAGAGAGCACCAGGCCCAACCGGGCGGCAGATCCCGAAGCGAGGATAGATCCACCTTTCCCTGCTAAACCTGCCGGTGTGGGGCTCTCAAAGCCCACACCACAACACCACAAAAGCCGCAGCCACGTAACCACAGTGAGGGCCCATAGGTCACAGGAGGCAAGCAGCTGGAGTGGCCTGGTCCGGGGAACAAGCATACGGCGAACGAAGGGGAGAGAGAGAGGCTGCAGCATCTTCCCTGGGTGACCCCCATAGGGACTAAAAGTCGGGGTCACCCCAAACCACCAAGGGCTAAGGAAGGCGAGTCAGTAGTCACCCTCATAAAGTCAGCCTGAAGGATACCTGGTTCCCACCTGGTTCATCCCAGCTACGCCCGGGTTACTCACCCTGCCATCAAATGTGAGTAAAAACCCTAAAAGACATCCTGCCTGTGTGGTCATTCTGCGACTTGTGGTACTACAAACCTACACAGGGCCCTGGGGCTTGCCTCACTCTCAGGAGGCTACTACATCCGACTGCACCCACCATCAGCCCCAGGCGTCCCCTAATCTGCAGTGGCGGTCCCCACTGACCGCAATACTGAGAGTGGCGTCACGATCAAAACAGAAGATTTCCTACCAGTGACGGAGATCCAGCAACGTGGAGTCCCTGAAGGTAACGCACCGAAACCGACACAACACCTGCGGGGCTTCACATCTGGCGTCACGAACAGGATAAGGACTAGACCTGTTCAGACAGGTGACCATGTGCCTGGGCGGTCCGCTTGGAAAATTGGAAGCGCCGCCATATTGCCACCATGAAAAGCGCGCTGAAAAACAACAGCAGCCCGCGCTGGAAGAAGTTACCGCCCACGAAGAGGTGTGGCTACCCAGAGATCCCCTGCAGAGTCCTGACCTCGCTGATGAAGAGAGCGGAAGCGTCCAGAGACGGCGGAGCAGAGAAGAAGCCAGTAGCGTGCTAGAGGAAATGGAGTCCAGACGTGGATACCCAGAGCCAGGCACTGCTGCCTGGTGGTGCCGGGAGCTTGCTATTTTCTGCGACCAGCTGGAGGCCAGGATTGTGCGACGGCTCAGAGAAGAACGCACGGAGCTTCTGGAGATGGCGGCGGCGGTTCGGACCTACGAGGAGGGAGCCGCGCGACGCATGCCAGACCGAGCGGCGACGACTCAGACCCCGATGGTGCCACCGATGGGTGAGTCCAGGGATGCCCCGGCCAGCGCAAGTGCCCCGACCCCTGCTGCCACGCCCGCGGTCCCAGAAGAGGCGCCCGGCGCGGCGCCACCGGACCAGGCCGCAGCCACGCTAGATGCGGCCCGCCAAATCCAGGCCGCCGCAGCCATGCCCCGCCTGTCCCGCAAGGGTCCGACTACCACTGCGATACTGATCCGTGCCGCAGGTGTGACGCTGACCCAGGCTGCCACCCTGCTGAGCCCCGTCCGCCAAGACCCCACCGCAGCAGCGACGCTCGTCCGCGCCGCAAGTGAGATGCTGAACCAGGCCGCAGCCACGCCAGGTGCGGCCCATCAAGCCCCGATCACTGCAGCGACGCCCAGCTCAGCCTGCACCGAGCCCTCTGCAACAGCGACGCTGATCCAGGCCGCCGCCATGCCAGGCGCGGCCCGCCAAGACCAGGCCGCCGCAGCGATGCCCTGCCCGGCCCGCCAAGACCAGGCCGCCGCCATGCCAGGCGCGGCCCGCCAAGACCAGGCCGCCGCAGCGATGCCCTGCCCGGCCCGCCAAGACCAGGCCGCCGCCATGCCAGGCGCGGCCCGCCAAGAACAGACCACCTCATCATTTTCCCCGGCCTGTAAGGCCAGAGCAGATACCGCTCCCCGGTCTGAGGAAGTCCCTACTAGGAAATCCCTGATAGGTGAAGACTCCGCATACTGGCAGCTGAAGGCTGACCTGGAGGCCAAGTTCCCACAGGAGATGGTGGACAGATACATGCTCCCTCCGCACACCCCTAAGGCAACCCCTGCAGCAACCACGCTGAAGAGTCCACCGCCTGGGCCAGCTGAGGAACACTCATCCCCAGCGCTGCCACAACCAGAGTGCAGCGAAGAACTAAGGGGGAGAGAAGGCCAGGAAGCTGAGGAGCTGACTCCGGAGCCACCAGCAGTGGATCTATACTCAGAGCCGGAGATGTTACCCTATTCACGTTGGGATGAGGAAGACCTGACACCGTCCGCTGACGAAGATCTGCCTAAAAGTCTCGCCTGGGAGCCTGCAGGCATGAACCCAGCCCGCAAGACACGGCGCAGCAGAGCAAAGTATCCTCCAACACCACAGTCTCCAGAGCAGAGAGAAGTCACAGCCAGAGACCTGCAAGAAAAACGAGCCCTGAGAAGATCCAAAGCCCAGGTCAGAGGACCCCTTTGCAGAGGAGTTGTGGAGGACTTCAATTTGAAAAGCGGATACGGCTTTATTGTAGCAAGAGGAATAAAAGAGGGCATATTTGTGAATCGGAGAGATGTTCAAGCCCACCTGCCCAGAGGACATTCAGGCAGAAATTTGAAAATTGGAGACGCAGTACAGTTCACCTTGCATCAAGGAGAAAGGGGCTACTATGCCTTAGACGTAGCACCATGTCCCAAAGACAGAGATAAAGAAACAGATGCAGAAAAGGAAACAGATGAAGATCTAGAAAGAAAAGACAAAGAGCCTACAGATGAAACTACCTCAGAGGATGACAAAGAGCAAGAAAACAGCAGGTGCCGTAGCCCAATAGGCCAAAGCCCTGGTACCGAGGAGTAAAGTAAAGAAAGAAGTACCGAAAGTTTGACCAGTTTGACAAGTTGAAAAGTTTGCAACGTTATTGTTTAAGCATGTGCCCACAAAAACTATTGTGAGAAATAAACTTTAAGGCTATGAACTTGCTATAGCCACAAACTCTCGCAGTGTAAATAGTTACACCAGTGGCACCGCCACCAGAGCCAGCCTGTTTAGGGGCTTGGCTCGTCTGCAACCAGGAGGAGTCCGTCCGTATATAGGGCCTTGGCTCACTTGCGACCAGAGAGCACGCCTGTTTATGGGGCCTTGGCTCACCACCACAAAGAGGGTACCTGGTCAGCACCAACTGTGGAGGCCGCCTCTACATCCTGCCAGAAGGGGCTGAAGGCGCGGATCCACCAGGCCAGGTAGACCCTGAAACCACCAGCCCATGAAAGCCGCCTCTACATCCTGCCAGAAGTGGCTGAAGTCGCGGCCAACGGGAGAGGAAGATTGGAGGAAAGGTCTGGGGAAACGGATGGCCCAGACCTGGTTACCAACAGGACCGGTGACCTGCCTCCTGAGAGGGTTTTGGGTGGGTTAACGGACTTGTGGGTGGAGGGTGGTGATGTCTGATACCTGGTGGTTTTAAAAATGTTTTACATGTTTTAATGTTTTATGCATTTTAAAATGTTGTCTTGCAGCCCGAGGACGTGCTGGTGATAACTAAGGGGGAATGTGGCGCCCCTGACCTGGTCAGGCACCACTGAGTACTGCACCCATGCTGGGGACAGTACAATACAGGTAATCCAGAAGGCTGATCGGGGTGTGGAACACAGGCGCATAGTGACCAGGTCTCACACATGTACCCATGAGAGGACCCCTGGGGATCCCAGGAGGGGGCAAGCCTTCACCTTCACTGGAATAGTGGAGGGGGTAGAGCCTCCATCTCCTCTCAAGGGGTGTGGTGGAGAGTCTGGTTGCTAGGTGGCGTAGGCAAGAACAGGAGAGGAGGGGCAGTGAGTCAGTTAGAGAGAGAACTCCATAGGGCTCAGGAAGGAGCAGACCTGTGGGGCTTGTGCTGTCTAACAGCGCCCGCGCAGTGGCTATTGACGGGGGAGAACGGTCAACTAGGAGTGCTACCTGAAAGCCAGCTTCAGCTAGGGAGTGCAACGGAGTGGGAAGTAAGGAGACTGCTAGAGAGCACCAGGCCCAACCGGGCGGCAGATCCCGAAGCGAGGATAGATCCACCTTTCCCTGCTAAACCTGCCGGTGTGGGGCTCTCAAAGCCCACACCACAACACCACAAAAGCCGCAGCCACGTAACCACAGTGAGGGCCCATAGGTCACAGGAGGCAAGCAGCTGGAGTGGCCTGGTCCGGGGAACAAGCATACGGCGAACGAAGGGGAGAGAGAGAGGCTGCAGCATCTTCCCTGGGTGACCCCCATAGGGACTAAAAGTCGGGGTCACCCCAAACCACCAAGGGCTAAGGAAGGCGAGTCAGTAGTCACCCTCATAAAGTCAGCCTGAAGGATACCTGGTTCCCACCTGGTTCATCCCAGCTACGCCCGGGTTACTCACCCTGCCATCAAATGTGAGTAAAAACCCTAAAAGACATCCTGCCTGTGTGGTCATTCTGCGACTTGTGGTACTACAAACCTACACAGGGCCCTGGGGCTTGCCTCACTCTCAGGAGGCTACTACATCCGACTGCACCCACCATCAGCCCCAGGCGTCCCCTAATCTGCAGTGGCGGTCCCCACTGACCGCAATACTGAGAGTGGCGTCACGATCAAAACAGAAGATTTCCTACCAGTGACGGAGATCCAGCAACGTGGAGTCCCTGAAGGTAACGCACCGAAACCGACACAACACCTGCGGGGCTTCACAACACTACATCATTATATACTGCACCTGTAATAAATTACATCACTATATACTGCACCTGTAATACATTACATCACTATATACTGCACCTGTAATACATTACAGCACCTATATACTGCACCTGTAATAAACAACATCACTATATACTGCACCTGTAATAAACAACATCACTATATACTGTCCCTGTAATATATGACATCACTATATACTGCACCTGTAATAAACGACATCACTATATACTGCACCTGTAATATATTACATCACTATATACTGCACCTGTAATATATTACATCACTATATACTGCACCTGTAATACATGACATCACTATATACTGCACCTGTAATAAACGACATCACTATATACTGCACCTGTAATATATTACATCACTATATACTGCACCTGTAATAAACTACATCACTATATACTGCACCTGTAATAAACGACATCACTATATACTGCACCTGTAATAAACGACATCACTATATACGGCACCTGTAATATATTACAGCACTATATACTGCACCTGTAATACATTACATCACTATATACTGCACCTGTAATACATTACAGCACTATATACTGCACCTGTAATACATTACATCACTATATACTGCACCTGTAATACATTACAGCACTATATACTGCACCTGTAATACATTACATCACTATATACTGCACCTGTAATACATTACAGCACTATATACTGCACCTGTAATACATTACATCACTATATACTGCACCTGTAATATATTACATCACTATATACTGCACCTGTAATAAACTACATCACTATATACTGCACCTGTAATAAACGACATCACTATATACTGCACCTGTAATAAACGACATCACTATATACGGCACCTGTAATATATTACAGCACTATATACTGCACCTGTAATACATTACATCACTATATACTGCACCTGTAATACATTACAGCACTATATACTGCACCTGTAATACATTACATCACTATATACTGCACCTGTAATACATTACAGCACTATATACTGCCCCTGTAATACATTACATCACTATATACTGCACCTGTAATACATTACATCACTATATACTGCACCTGTAATACATTACAGCACTATATACTGCACCTGTAATACATTACATCACTATATACTGCACCTGTAATATATTACATCACTATATACTGCACCTGTAATAAACTACATCACTATATACTGCACCTGTAATAAACGACATCACTATATACTGCACCTGTAATAAACGACATCACTATATACGGCACCTGTAATATATTACAGCACTATATACTGCACCTGTAATACATTACAGCACTATATACTGCACCTGTAATACATTACAGCACTATATACTGCACCTGTAATACATTACAGCACTATATACTGCACCTGTAATACATTACAGCACTATATACTGCACCTGTAATACATTACAGCACTATATACTGCACCTGTAATACATTACATCACTATATACTGCACCTGTAATACATTACAGCACTATATACTGCACCTGTAATACATTACAGCACTATATACTGCACCTGTAATACATTACATCACTATATAATGCACCTGTAATATATTACATCACTATATACTGCACCTGTAATACATTATATCACTATATACTGCACCTGTAATACATTACAGCACTATATACTGCACCTGTAATACATTACAGCACTATATACTGCACCTGTAATACATTACAGCACTATATACTGCACCTGTAATACATTACAGCACTATATACTGCACCTGTAATACATTACAGCACTATATACTGCACCTGTAATACATTACAGCACTATATACTGCACCTGTAAAACTACATCATTACATTCCCATATACTACATCACTACACCCAAATATTACACCAGTTACCCCTGCAATTGTCCCCCCCCCCTCAGGTTATTAGTGACCACTCACCTCTCCCTCCTCAGGCACCTTCGTACGGGTCCCCCGCTGAGCTGCTTCTTCCCGGGTACGGGCCCTGACTGTGCTGCTGCTCCTCTCTGTACAGGCACCGGCTGGTGCTGCTTCTCTTGCCGGGCGGGAACTTTTCAAATGACACACACGCGCTGTACTGCCGACATCAGCGCGTGTGTCACAGAGAAAACTGCCGGGCAAGGAACAGAGGACCGATCCTGAAGCTCCGCACAGTGTAGCAGCGGAACGCAGGAATCTGTCCTCTGTTTCCTGCCCGGCAGCTTTCTCTGTGACACACACGCGCGCTGATGTCGTCAGTACGGCGAGCGTGTGTCATTTGAAAAGTTCCTGCCCGGCAGGAAAAGCAGCACCACGTCTTCATCTCTGATCTAATGGGCGGGCCGTTCACAGACAGTAGGCGGGCCGGATGTGGCCCGCGGGCCGCCCCTTGCCCAGGTCTGGTGTAGATGCTCTATTCCAGTACATCAGGGCCCTGTTCTCTGGATAAATTAAGGATCCCTGCGAACAAGTGGATAGGTGATAGGAATAGCCCTTTAATACATATGGGACAAATCATCTATATATATAATTGCCTTATTCTGTCTGTCTGTCTGTCTGTCTATCTGTCTGTCTGTCTGTCATGCTCCAAAATTGTGTCCTTACGGTGACACAAAGCTGATTGGCCGCTGGGCTCGCCATGGCCCCGCCCCCCCACACGGATTGGCCGCTCGCCCAGGCTGCGCCCCCACACGGATTGGCCAGCCGCTCGCCCAGGCTCCGCCCCCCCCACAGATTGGCCTCTCGCCCCGGCACCCTGCAGGCATTGGCAATTCAGCCACGCCACGCCCCGCCCCCCTCACGCAATGCACGTTAGCTCTGGCCCCACCCCCTCCCTCCCCCCGCGCATTTCTCTAACTGACACGGCTGTCACGGAGGTGAGTACGGTACTCCCTATCCCCCCCCAACCCCCCCCCCGGCCCCCGCTCCCAAAGGGGTGGTGTGGATACTCGCATGGTTACAAGCGCTGTCACGGAGGTGAGTACTGTACTCCCTCCCCCTCCCCCGGCCCCCGCTCCCACGGCAGTGGTGGGAGTGGTGTGGATACGTTGGTAACCATGCTCGCATGGTTACAAGCCCATCAAGGTCCTGCTGCGCCGGAAGGTCCACACGCACACACACAAACATACACACACATCAGATCACACTCACACTCACTCTCATACACACCTCACACACACCTCACATCGCATCCACATACTCACGACATCCTGGGATATCGCTTGCTTCTCGGCGGCGAAAATGTGCTGTTGTGATCTTCCAGGACCTGACGGAGGATCACATGGCCAGAAGCATGTGATATCCCCGGATGTTGTGAGTATGAGCGCGTAAGTGAGATATCGTCAGTGTCTGTGTGTGTGAGTGGATGCGATCCGGTGTGTGTGAGTGGATGCGATCGGGTGTGTGTGAGTTGATGCGATCGGGTGTGTGTGAGTGGATGCGATCGGGTGTGTGTGTGAGTGGATGCGATCGGGTGTGTGTGTGAGTGGATGCGATCGGGTGTGTGTGTGAGTGGATGCGATCGGGTGTGTGTGTGAGTGGATGCGATCGGGTGTGTGTGTGAGTGGATGCGATCGGGTGTGTGTGTGAGTGGATGCGATCGGGTGTGTGTGTGAGTGCATACGATCGGGTGTGTGAGTGTCAGCAGAGGAGCAGGGCGTGCTGGAGGAGGCTGGGAGCAGAGAGGCTGATCATGGGAAGAGGGAAATGCTGATGCTGAAGGAAGCTGGGATGGGAAGGCTGGGAAGAAGGAGGCTGGGAGGAGAGAGGCTGATCCTAGGGAAGGCTGGGGAGAGGACGCTGATGCTGAGGGAGGCTGGAAGGAGAGAGGCTGATGCTGAGGGAGGCTGGGACGAGGGAGGCTGATGCTTAGGGAAGCTGATGCTGGAAGAGGCTGGAAGAACAGAGGCTGATGCTGGTGGAGGCTGATGCTTAGGGAGGCTGATGCTAGGGGAGACTGGGAGAGGAAGGCTGATGCTGAGGGAGGCTGGGAGGGGGAGGCTGGGAGGAAGGAGGCTGGGAGGAGAGAGGCTGATCCTTGGGAAGGCTGCGAAAGAGAGGCTGATGCTGAGGGAGGCTGAAAGGAGAGAGCCTGATGCTAGGGACAGAGACGCTGATGCTGGGAGGAGAGAGGCTGATGCTGCGGGCAGAGAGGCTGATGATGCGGGTACAGAGGCTGATGCTGGCGCAGCATGGCGGATGGAGCACGTTTGGTAATGCGCAGCATGGCGGATGGAGCACGTTTGGGAGTGCGCAGCATGGCGGATGGAGTACGTTTGGGAGTGCGCAGCATGGCGGATGGAGCACGTTTGGGAGTGCGCAGCATGGCGGATGGAGCACGTTTGGGAGTGCGCAGCATGGCGGATGCAGCACGATGGCGAGTGCGGAGTATGGCGGATGGAGCATGTTTGGGAGTGCGCAGCATGGTGGATGGACCACGTTTGGGAGTCCGCAGCATGGCGGATGGAGCACGTTTGAGAGTGCGCAGCATGGGAGATGGAGCACGATGGGGGGTGCGCAGCATAGGGGATGGAGCACGATAGGGAGTGCACTGCATGGGGGATGGAGCACGATAGGGAGTGCCCAGCATGGCGGATGGAGCACGTTTGGGAGTGCGCAGCATGGCGGATGGAGCACGTTTGGGAGTGCGCGGCATGGCGGATGGAGCACGTTTGAGAGTGCGCAGCATGGATGATGGAGCACGATGGGGGGTGCGCAGCATAGGAGATAGAGCACGATGGGAAGTGCGCTGCATGGGGCATGGAGCACGATGGGGAGTGTGGAGTATGGCGGATGGAGCACGTTTGGGAGTGCGCAGCATGGTGGATGGAGCACATTTGGGAGTGCGCAGCATGGCGGATGGAGCACGTTTAGGAGTGCGCAGCATGGGAGATGGAGCACGATGGGGAGTGCGCAGCGTGGCGGATGGAGCACGATGGGGAGTGCGCAGCATAGGGAATGGAGCACGATGGGGAGTGCGCAGCATGGCGGATGGAGCACGTTTGGGAGTGCGCAGCATGGCGGATGGAGCACGTTTGGGAGTGCGCAGGATGGGAGATGTAGCACGATGGGGGGTGCGCAGCATAGGGGATGGAGCACGATGGAGAGTGCACACCTCCCCCCAACACACACACACGCGCGCGCGCGCACTGCACAACACACCACACACACACACTGGAAACCACAAACAACTGCCCTACACAGACACCCACACACAGACAACGCTGCACACACAAATATACGCACATACCGCACATATATATAACAAAAATCATACATGAACTACACAATACGTAAATTCTAGAATACCCGATGCGTAGAATCGGGCCACCTTCTAGTCCTATATAATTGCCATTGATTTTGTACACTTGTGGAGGGGCAATCATTGCCACGTGTGCCTTTCCTGTGCCATTGTGCACGTAATGATGTCCTTGTCTGAGGACTATGACATTTGAGGCTCAGACACAAGAGGCTCAAGTGGATTTGGGCATTTGGTCCAGTGTTTTCCTAGCTGTCGGGGGAGATGGAATATCTTGTCATCTATTGTATAACACCGGCGAGATGGAAAGCTGCAGCCATTGTTACATTCGGCATGCAGTGTTTTCCGGTGTGCTGTGCGTTTGTAATAATCTCACAGTGATGCACATTACATTACAAGTGATGCTGGTCATGCTGCGTTACTGACAGTCTGATAAATAATACACTGTAAGCCATGAAAGTCTCAGACAGTTACTACTGCCTAAGGAAAATATAATTTATTCTCAGACATGTTCCCAGAGACTCGGAAGATGCATTTCTTATTTATTGGTTTATTTCCCTCAGCACAAGAGCAGCAGCCGTTCCTCCATATATCCACAAGACTTCCCGAGATCACAAAAATATGAGCATTAATATCGAGGGGCAGCTAGTGTATTGACAATTCATCTACTGACAGCTATTGTGTCTGCTCTAATGCTGCAGGCATATTGCCGAGCAAAAAAATCCAAGTATGTATTGCATCATGTTGATGGTCGGGAAAAACAAAATAAATCCTTGTGCCCTACATGATGCCATCTGTGTAGGCAGGTGTAATCTGGTAGGAGATGTATGTGTTATATTTCCTTTCAACCAGATGAGTCCTCTCATAACCACTATGTTGTTTTTTCTCCATCACAAAGCTATGTGACTCCGGTAGAAGAATGCACTATCCTACAAATAATACACTGTATGTACATTTGCATTTATCTCTTCATTTATGGAATAATACGGAGCTTTTAGTATTTTAAATATTTAAAGTAAATATTCATCTTTATAAGAAACCTATCAACAGGCTAATATATACGGCTGTATACATTTTGTTTTGATTTTTTTTAAGATCCAATGTGCCAGTCATGAAAAATCTAGTGCATACAAATGTATTGACCCCCAAGTGCATTGACACCCCCAGTGCACTTGCATGCTGATTTTTATATGGCTTCTTTGCTAGATTTCCCATGTCTGGTGCATTATATTTATTCAGAAAAACAAATTTATTGGGGGGGTCAAATGCCAACATTAAGAGATACAATCATATGAAAAAGTTTGGGCACCCCTATTAATGTTAACCTTTTTTCTTTATACCAATTTGGGTTTTTGCAACAGCTATTTCAGTTTCATATATCTAATAACTGATGGACTGAGTAATATTTCTGGATTGAAATGAGGTTTATTGTACTAACAGAAAATGTGCAATCCGCATTTAAACAAAATTTGACCGGTGCAAAAGTATGGGCACCCTTATCAATTTCTTGATTTGAACACTCCTAACTACTTTTTACTGACTTACTAAAGCACTAAATTGGTTTTGTAACCTCATTGAGCTTTGAACTTCATAGGCAGGTGTATCCAATCATGAGAAAAGGTATTTAAGGTGGCCACTTGCAAGTTGTTCTCCTATTTGAATCTCCTATGAAGTGTGGCATCATGGGCTCCTCAAAACAACTCTCAAATGATCTGAAAACAAAGATTATTCAACATAGTTGTTCTGGGGAAGGATACAAAAAGTTGTCTCAGAGATTTAAACTGTCAGTTTCCACTGTGAGGAACATAGTAAGGAAATGGAAGAACACAGGTACAGTTCTTGTTACGCCCAGAAGTGGCAGGCCAAGAAAAATATCAGAAAGGCAGAGAAGAAGAATGGTGAGAACAGTCAAGGACAATCCACAGACCACCTCCAAAGACCTGCAGCATCATCTTGCTGCAGATGGTGTCAATGTGCATCGGTCAACAATACAGCGCACTTTGCACAAGGAGAAGCTGTATGGGAGAGTGATGCGAAAGAAGCCGTTTCTGCAAGCACGCCACAAACAGAGTCGCCTGAGGTATGCAAAAGCACATTTGGACAAGCCAGTTACATTTTGGAAGAAGGTCCTGTCGACTGATGAAACAAAGATTGAGTTATTTGGTCATACAAAAAGGCGTTATGCATGGAGGCAAAAAAACACGGCAGTCCAAGAAAAGCACTTGCTACGTACAGTCAAATTTGGTGGAGGTTCCATCATGCTTTGGGGCTGTGTGGCCAATGTCGGCACCGGGAATCTTGTTAAAGTTGAGGGTCGCATGGATTCAACTCAGTATCAGCAGATTCTTGACAATAATGTGCAAGAATCAGTGACGAAGTTGAAGTTACGCAGGGGATGGATATTTCAGCAAGACAATGATCCAAAACACCGCTCCAAATCTACTCAGGCATTCATGCAGAGGAACAATTACAATGGCCATCCCAGTCCCCAGACCTGAATATCATTGAACATCCCATTCCCTGTAGACTGTGACCCCTCGTGGGCAGGGTCCTCTCTCCTCCTATACCAGTCTGTTTTGTACTGTTAATGATTGCTGTACGTATACCCTCTTTTACTTGTAAAGCGCCATGGAATAAATGGCGCTATAATAATAAATAATAATAATAATCTGTGGGATGATTTGAAGCGTGCTGTCCATGCTCGGCGACCATCAAACTTAACTGAACTGGAATTGTTTTGTAAACAGGAATGGTCAAATATACCTTCATCCAGGATCCAGGAACTCATTAAAAGCTACAGGAAGCGACTAGAGGCTGTTATTTTTGCAAAAGGAGGATCTACAAAATATTAATGTCACTTTTATGTTGAGGTGGCCATACTTTTGCACCGGTCAAATTTTGTTTAAATGCGGATTGCACATTTTCTGTTAGTTGGCCAAACTTTTTCATATGACTGTACGCCTTGACGTTGGCTGTTGGGCTCACATAAAACTGGCAATTTTTATATGCGAAGTATCTATATTTGTATTTTTCTTAGCAGTGATGCATGTTTATATTACTATATTCGTTGTTAACAAAGCTTAGCATTTCAGAGTGCAATTGTCTCTTTATTTGTTAATATACCTCCTGCTCAGTATGTTCCTGTTCACACTTGTTAGGAGCTGCCATTGGTCTTTTTACTTAGATTATTGTGTCATGCCTTCTAAATGAGCACTCCTACTCATCAGCCTCAGGCGATTTCAATTTTTTATTAGCAGGTTCCTATCCACCCATAAATTAGAGGTTTTTGAACCTAAAGAGAGGCATTATAGTAGATAGAAACCCAATATTAAGAGACACGCTTTGACGTTGGCTGTTGGGTTCACGTAAAACTGGCCATTTTCTATGCTAAGTATCTCAATTTTTATGTTTTTTTCTTAACAGTAACGCAGGTTTTTATTCCTATATTCATTGTTAACAAATCTTATCCTTTCTGAGTGCAACTGTCTCTTTATTTGTAAATATATCTCATGCTCAGTATGCACCTGTTTACACTTACATGTTAGGAAGTGCCATCAGTCTTTTTTTACTTAGCTTATAGGGCATTCCTTCTGATTGAGCACTACTATTGATCAGCCTCAGGCAATTTTAAATTTTTATTAGCAGGTTCCTATACAGCCATAAATTAGAGGGGGTTTTTTCACCCCAAAGAGAGGCATTATAGTAAATAGGGACCCAACATTAAGAGATACGCCTTGATATTGGCTGTTGGGCTCACATAAAACTGGCCATTCTTATATGCTAAGTATCTAAATTTTTATGTTTTTTCTGAGCAGTAATACAGGTTTTTAATTACGGCTGTATAGTTTTTACCAATAAAAATTATACTTTTTTTCAAAGATCTTATGTGGCAGTCTTATGAAATCTTGTGCATCCAAGTGCATTGACACCCTCAGTGCACTTGCATAAGGCTTCTTTGCTACATTTCTCATGACTGGTATATTGTATTTATACAAAGAAAGACATTTTTTGGGGGGTTAAATACCAACATTAAGAGATATGCCTTGACGTTGGCTGTTGGGTTCACATAAAACTGGACATTTTTTTATGCTAAGTATCTAAATTTTTATCTTAACGGTTATGCATATTTATATTCCTATATTCATTGTTGACAAATCCTAGCATTTCAGAGTGCAATTGTCTCTTTATTTGTTAATATATCTCATGCTCAGTATGCACCTGTTCACACTTACATGTTTGGAAGTGCCATCAGTCTTTTTCCTTATCAAATGCAAACACAGTCATACCAGTACTTGCATATGTAAGGGTCCCTATAAACATCCTGGTGTCCATTTTTATGTACTAAATATTTTTTTTTTTTTTTTTTATGTACAGTTATCTTTAGAAATATTGAAACAATATTTGTATGCAGGGCTCAATATCCACAGCAAATTATTGTTTTTCTCAGCATCACCAGATGTACATTGAGCTCATTATTTCATTAAATAAAGCAAAAAAAACAACCCATACAAAAAAATCAGTATGTAAGCTGCCTCTTCTGGCAACTGCAGCGAGCTATAATTTAATTATTTAAATGGAAATATCAGCTTTCTCATGTTGCCCTGACAGACTCCTTTAGGCTATGCGTGCATGGTGAGTATTTGCACCAAATCTGCATCTCTTGGCAGAAAAAGACGCGCTTTTGGTGTGTTTTTTATGCATTTTTATGCATGAGTTTTCCAAGCATTCTGGGGTGGAAAAATGCAGCAAAAAAAACGCTGCAGAAACACTAATAGAATTGACATGCTGCTGATTTATTTCTGCACCAAATCTGCAAGGAAAAAAAAAAAGCAACATGTGCACAACACTTCAGTATTGTCAATGACTTTGCTGGCAAAAGGATTTGCATGTGACAAAATTGCATAAAAAATGTTAAAAATATGTGATAAAAATGCACTGTGTGCACACAGCCTTAATGCATAAAGCTATGTAGTAAAAAGAGGAGCTAGTGGAGACCTGTCAGTCAGGAAAATCCGGGAGAACCCTGCGGACTTCTCATTTACTTCCTGTAATGTGGGAATTTATCTGTATACCATGACTCGGGTTGCATGAAAAGGCTGTCACAGATTACTGTGTAAGGGGGCTAAGCACCTGAACAACCTTTATCACCTACCCACAGAACAGGTGATAGGCCTAATACACACGGCGAGAAAAACGGTGCTGTCACGCTTCCCGGTCCCCGTGCCCCGCTCTCCGGTCCCCGTGGCCCGCTCCCCGCTTCCCGGCGGCGTCCCCGACTCACCACTCCGGTCCCGGCCTCCTCTTCCTCGCCTGCGCCCTCCATGCGTCCAGCTCCCCGCTCTCGGCGCTCCTCAGCGACGTGGGATACCCTGCCGGGCACCCCTGCTTCCTCTGCACCGCTCCCTGGACTGGCTTCTGGCACACGGGCCTCGCGCATGCGCATTAGGGCGCGCGCGCGGTCATTGACCCTTTCTTAAAGGGCCAGCACCTTGAAACAGGAAATTGCATAGACAGGTACAGGGTATATTAGGATTCTCTTTCCTGGTGGGCGGGGCCTGTTCTACGTGTTTAGTAAGCTAGGAGTTCAGGTCCCCGTATTGCTTTGCCCTGTATTAACCCTGTCTGTCTCGCAAAGCCTGTCCTGCCACGCCAGCCGCTCTGAACCACGTCCATTCCAGTACCCTGACGGTGACTCCGGCGGATGTTCCACCACCTCTGCAGCTCCGCCAGTCTCCAGTCCCTGGCTCCGTTGGGTGACCCGTTCCATCGCTCAGCAGGTTCCGGATCCCGCCTGACCCTTCAACCCGGCCTTGGACCCTGAGCCTCGTCACCCGGACTACCGTCCAGAACTCCGTGTGCTCAGCAACATCCACTTTTCCAGCTCCCCTACGGACTGTCTGGCTACCAATAGTGCTTCGGCTGCCGTGCATCAAGACCCTCTGGCGGGGTGACCGGCCTGGCTGCCTCCTCAGGGGAAACCGGTGTACGGTCCAGTGTTTCCACCACCCGAACGTAACAGCTAGAACAGGCCATGGATCCCGCCGAGGCACTAGCGGCCTTGCAGCAGGAACTCGTACGACAGTGCGAGACCCAGACCCGCATGCTGGCCTTCATGTCCTCTGTGGATACCCGCCTGAACACGCTACAAGCAACGGCCACGTCCTTGGCATCTCTGGCTTCCACTGCACAATCCACGGCCGCAGTTCTCGTGGCAGCCTCCTCGGATACTTCCAAACTTCGTTTGGCCTCACCACCCCGGTACGCTGGAGATCCCAAGACCTGCAGGGGATTCATAAACCAATGCTCCCTCCATTTCAAGCTGCTGCCGCACCTTTTTGCCTCTGACCAAGCCAAGGTCGCGTTCGTGATGTCCCATCTAGAGGGAGAGGCACTGGCCTGGATGAACCCCTTGTGGAAGAAGGAGGATCCGGTAACCACCGACATCCAGGAGTTCCTGCAGGCTTTTCGTAGCACCTTTGACGAGCCCGGACGCGCCTCCGCGTCTGCCTCATCCCTCCTCCGGCTACGTCAGGAGACTCTGACGGTGGGCCAATATGCTATTCGTTTTCGCACCTTGGCCTCGGAATTAGGGTGGAACAATGAGGCCCTAACCGCCGCCTTCTGGGAGGGACTCTCGGGTCGTATTAAAGATGAGCTGGCTGGTCGTGACGTGCCTTCCACCCTGGATGCCCTGATTGCTCTAGCGACTCGAGTGGATCTTCGCTTTCAGGAACGATCCAAAGAGGTGTCCCGCGAGAGGCGTCCGATAAGGCACTCCTCCCCACCACAGAAGTCCATCGCTCCCCAGTTGGCGTCACCTGGCGCGTCTACCTACGAGCCCATGCAGATTGACCGTCTGAGGCAGTCTGAGCAACGCAGAGCAGAACGACTAGCAAAGGGTCTCTGCTTCTATTGCGGTGATGGCACACACCTGCTACGTTCTTGTCCCGAGAAGCCGGGAAACTCCAAAGCCTAGGCTTGGTAGGAGAGGCCACCCTAGGTGCTGGGACTCTCTCAGACTCCGTTACATGGACTATTCAAGTCACTACAGAAGAGACCCGGTTCACCGCAGAGGCGTATCTCGATTCCAGAGCAGCAGGCAACTTGATCCAGCAGGCCACGGTGGATAAGTACCAGGTGCCTGTTCTCCCACTGGAAAAACCGCTGGTGATCGCCTCTGTAGATGGGAGACCCCTCTCTGACACCATCTCACTGATCACCAAGCCTGTGGAATTACGGATCGGTGCCCTGCACACCGAGAAGATCACCTTCTACGTCCTCCCGCGCATGTCTCATCAGATCCTGCTGGGACTCCCATGGTTACGGGCACACGAACCGTCGGTCAGCTGGAGGACAGGTGAAGTTACCCGATGGGGCTCCTCGTGTCACGAGAGATGTCTGAAATCCATCCAGCCCATCCGACGACCTCCGGTTCCAGAGTCTCTACCAGGACTTTTGCACCGGTCAAATTTTGTTTAAATGCGGATTGCACATTTTCTGTTAGTTGGCCAAACTTTTTCATATGACTACTTTTGCACCGGTCAAATTTTGTTTAAATGCGGATTGCACATTTTCTGTTAGTTGGCCAAACTTTTTCATATGACTGTACGCCTTGACGTTGGCTGTTGGGCTCACATAAAACTGGCAATTTTTATATGCGAAGTATCTATATTTGTATTTTTCTTAGCAGTGATGCATGTTTATATTACTATATTCGTTGTTAACAAAGCTTAGCATTTCAGAGTGCAATTGTCTCTTTATTTGTTAATATACCTCCTGCTCAGTATGTTCCTGTTCACACTTGTTAGGAGCTGCCATTGGTCTTTTTACTTAGATTATTGTGTCATGCCTTCTAAATGAGCACTCCTACTCATCAGCCTCAGGCGATTTCAATTTTTTATTAGCAGGTTCCTATCCACCCATAAATTAGAGGTTTTTGAACCTAAAGAGAGGCATTATAGTAGATAGAAACCCAATATTAAGAGACACGCTTTGACGTTGGCTGTTGGGTTCACGTAAAACTGGCCATTTTCTATGCTAAGTATCTCAATTTTTATGTTTTTTTCTTAACAGTAACGCAGGTTTTTATTCCTATATTCATTGTTAACAAATCTTATCCTTTCTGAGTGCAACTGTCTCTTTATTTGTAAATATATCTCATGCTCAGTATGCACCTGTTTACACTTACATGTTAGGAAGTGCCATCAGTCTTTTTTTACTTAGCTTATAGGGCATTCCTTCTGATTGAGCACTACTATTGATCAGCCTCAGGCAATTTTAAATTTTTATTAGCAGGTTCCTATACAGCCATAAATTAGAGGGGGTTTTTTCACCCCAAAGAGAGGCATTATAGTAAATAGGGACCCAACATTAAGAGATACGCCTTGATATTGGCTGTTGGGCTCACATAAAACTGGCCATTCTTATATGCTAAGTATCTAAATTTTTATGTTTTTTCTGAGCAGTAATACAGGTTTTTAATTACGGCTGTATAGTTTTTACCAATAAAAATTATACTTTTTTTCAAAGATCTTATGTGGCAGTCTTATGAAATCTTGTGCATCCAAGTGCATTGACACCCTCAGTGCACTTGCATAAGGCTTCTTTGCTACATTTCTCATGACTGGTATATTGTATTTATACAAAGAAAGACATTTTTTGGGGGGTTAAATACCAACATTAAGAGATATGCCTTGACGTTGGCTGTTGGGTTCACATAAAACTGGACATTTTTTTATGCTAAGTATCTAAATTTTTATCTTAACGGTTATGCATATTTATATTCCTATATTCATTGTTGACAAATCCTAGCATTTCAGAGTGCAATTGTCTCTTTATTTGTTAATATATCTCATGCTCAGTATGCACCTGTTCACACTTACATGTTTGGAAGTGCCATCAGTCTTTTTCCTTATCAAATGCAAACACAGTCATACCAGTACTTGCATATGTAAGGGTCCCTATAAACATCCTGGTGTCCATTTTTATGTACTAAATATTTTTTTTTTTTTTTTTTATGTACAGTTATCTTTAGAAATATTGAAACAATATTTGTATGCAGGGCTCAATATCCACAGCAAATTATTGTTTTTCTCAGCATCACCAGATGTACATTGAGCTCATTATTTCATTAAATAAAGCAAAAAAAACAACCCATACAAAAAAATCAGTATGTAAGCTGCCTCTTCTGGCAACTGCAGCGAGCTATAATTTAATTATTTAAATGGAAATATCAGCTTTCTCATGTTGCCCTGACAGACTCCTTTAGGCTATGCGTGCATGGTGAGTATTTGCACCAAATCTGCATCTCTTGGCAGAAAAAGACGCGCTTTTGGTGTGTTTTTTATGCATTTTTATGCATGAGTTTTCCAAGCATTCTGGGGTGGAAAAATGCAGCAAAAAAAACGCTGCAGAAACACTAATAGAATTGACATGCTGCTGATTTATTTCTGCACCAAATCTGCAAGGAAAAAAAAAAAGCAACATGTGCACAACACTTCAGTATTGTCAATGACTTTGCTGGCAAAAGGATTTGCATGTGACAAAATTGCATAAAAAATGTTAAAAATATGTGATAAAAATGCACTGTGTGCACACAGCCTTAATGCATAAAGCTATGTAGTAAAAAGAGGAGCTAGTGGAGACCTGTCAGTCAGGAAAATCCGGGAGAACCCTGCGGACTTCTCATTTACTTCCTGTAATGTGGGAATTTATCTGTATACCATGACTCGGGTTGCATGAAAAGGCTGTCACAGATTACTGTGTAAGGGGGCTAAGCACCTGAACAACCTTTATCACCTACCCACAGAACAGGTGATAGGCCTAATACACACGGCGAGAAAAACGGTGCTGTCACGCTTCCCGGTCCCCGTGCCCCGCTCTCCGGTCCCCGTGGCCCGCTCCCCGCTTCCCGGCGGCGTCCCCGACTCACCACTCCGGTCCCGGCCTCCTCTTCCTCGCCTGCGCCCTCCATGCGTCCAGCTCCCCGCTCTCGGCGCTCCTCAGCGACGTGGGATACCCTGCCGGGCACCCCTGCTTCCTCTGCACCGCTCCCTGGACTGGCTTCTGGCACACGGGCCTCGCGCATGCGCATTAGGGCGCGCGCGCGGTCATTGACCCTTTCTTAAAGGGCCAGCACCTTGAAACAGGAAATTGCATAGACAGGTACAGGGTATATTAGGATTCTCTTTCCTGGTGGGCGGGGCCTGTTCTACGTGTTTAGTAAGCTAGGAGTTCAGGTCCCCGTATTGCTTTGCCCTGTATTAACCCTGTCTGTCTCGCAAAGCCTGTCCTGCCACGCCAGCCGCTCTGAACCACGTCCATTCCAGTACCCTGACGGTGACTCCGGCGGATGTTCCACCACCTCTGCAGCTCCGCCAGTCTCCAGTCCCTGGCTCCGTTGGGTGACCCGTTCCATCGCTCAGCAGGTTCCGGATCCCGCCTGACCCTTCAACCCGGCCTTGGACCCTGAGCCTCGTCACCCGGACTACCGTCCAGAACTCCGTGTGCTCAGCAACATCCACTTTTCCAGCTCCCCTACGGACTGTCTGGCTACCAATAGTGCTTCGGCTGCCGTGCATCAAGACCCTCTGGCGGGGTGACCGGCCTGGCTGCCTCCTCAGGGGAAACCGGTGTACGGTCCAGTGTTTCCACCACCCGAACGTAACAGCTAGAACAGGCCATGGATCCCGCCGAGGCACTAGCGGCCTTGCAGCAGGAACTCGTACGACAGTGCGAGACCCAGACCCGCATGCTGGCCTTCATGTCCTCTGTGGATACCCGCCTGAACACGCTACAAGCAACGGCCACGTCCTTGGCATCTCTGGCTTCCACTGCACAATCCACGGCCGCAGTTCTCGTGGCAGCCTCCTCGGATACTTCCAAACTTCGTTTGGCCTCACCACCCCGGTACGCTGGAGATCCCAAGACCTGCAGGGGATTCATAAACCAATGCTCCCTCCATTTCAAGCTGCTGCCGCACCTTTTTGCCTCTGACCAAGCCAAGGTCGCGTTCGTGATGTCCCATCTAGAGGGAGAGGCACTGGCCTGGATGAACCCCTTGTGGAAGAAGGAGGATCCGGTAACCACCGACATCCAGGAGTTCCTGCAGGCTTTTCGTAGCACCTTTGACGAGCCCGGACGCGCCTCCGCGTCTGCCTCATCCCTCCTCCGGCTACGTCAGGAGACTCTGACGGTGGGCCAATATGCTATTCGTTTTCGCACCTTGGCCTCGGAATTAGGGTGGAACAATGAGGCCCTAACCGCCGCCTTCTGGGAGGGACTCTCGGGTCGTATTAAAGATGAGCTGGCTGGTCGTGACGTGCCTTCCACCCTGGATGCCCTGATTGCTCTAGCGACTCGAGTGGATCTTCGTTTTCAGGAACGATCCAAAGAGGTGTCCCGCGAGAGGCGTCCGATAAGGCACTCCTCCCCACCACAGAAGTCCATCGCTCCCCAGTTGGCGTCACCTGGCGCGTCTACCTACGAGCCCATGCAGATTGACCGTCTGAGGCAGTCTGAGCAACGCAGAGCAGAACGACTAGCAAAGGGTCTCTGCTTCTATTGCGGTGATGGCACACACCTGCTACGTTCTTGTCCCGAGAAGCCGGGAAACTCCAAAGCCTAGGCTTGGTAGGAGAGGCCACCCTAGGTGCTGGGACTCTCTCAGACTCCGTTACATGGACTATTCAAGTCACTACAGAAGAGACCCGGTTCACCGCAGAGGCGTATCTCGATTCCAGAGCAGCAGGCAACTTGATCCAGCAGGCCACGGTGGATAAGTACCAGGTGCCTGTTCTCCCACTGGAAAAACCGCTGGTGATCGCCTCTGTAGATGGGAGACCCCTCTCTGACACCATCTCACTGATCACCAAGCCTGTGGAATTACGGATCGGTGCCCTGCACACCGAGAAGATCACCTTCTACGTCCTCCCGCGCATGTCTCATCAGATCCTGCTGGGACTCCCATGGTTACGGGCACACGAACCGTCGGTCAGCTGGAGGACAGGTGAAGTTACCCGATGGGGCTCCTCGTGTCACGAGAGATGTCTGAAATCCATCCAGCCCATCCGACGACCTCCGGTTCCAGAGTCTCTACCAGGACTGCCTTCTGCCTACTGGTCCTTCTCGGACGTTTTTGATAAAAAGGAGTCAGAGGTACTACCGCCTCATCGTCCCTATGACTGTGCCATCGAGTTACTGCCAGGAACTACGCCTCCTAGAGGAAGGATCTACCCCTTGTCCCCTGCGGAAACACGGGCCATGTCTGCCTATATCACCGAGAGCCTGGCTAAGGGGTTCATTCGGAGATCTTCGTCCCCTGCCGGAGCAGGTTTTTTCTTCGTCAAGAAGAAGGAAGGTGATCTGCGCCCTTGCATTGACTACCGGGGATTAAACCAGATCACCGTAAAAAACAAATACCCTCTGCCACTTATCCCCGAACTATTCGATCGGCTCCGAGGAGCTCGTGTATTCACCAAGTTGGACCTCCATGGGGCCTATAACCTGGTTCGCATTCGCTCTGGAGACGAATGGAAGACCGCGTTCAACACTCGGGATGGGCACTACGAGTATTGTGTCATGCCCTTTGGCCTGTGTAATGCTCCGGCAGTCTTCCAAGAATTGATGAACGACGTGTTCAGAGATCTCCTCTATGTCTGTGTCGTGGTATATCTGGATGACATCCTGGTCTTCTCTCCGGACCTACAGACCCACAGAGAGAACGTGCAGCTAGTTCTCCAGAGGCTTTGGGAGAACCGTCTGTACGCCAAGTACGAGAAGTGCGTCTTTGAAAAGTCGTCCCTTCCCTTCCTGGGTTATGTAATCTCGGACACAGGCCTGCAGATGGACCCAAAGAAAGTGTCTGCCATCCTCAACTGGCCTCCTCCTTCCGGACTGAAGGCTATCCAACGCTTCCTTGGCTTTGCAAACTATTATCGTCAATTTATCCCGCACTTCTCTGCCCTGACTGCGCCTCTCTCTGCCTTGACTAAGAAGGGAGCTAATCCTAAGGACTGGCCACCGGCGGCCGATGCCGCGTTCTGCTCCTTGAAACAGGCGTTTGCTTCTTCCCCGGTTCTCCATCGCCCTGAATTGAACCGACAGTTCACCTTAGAGGTGGATGCCTCCTCCTCAGGAGCCGGGGCAGTGTTGCTGCAGAACTCCTCCTCCGGAAAGATGGTCACTTGCGGATTCTTCTCCAAGAGCTTCTCGGCACCCGAACGCAACTACACCATCGGGGATCGGGAGCTACTGGCCATTAAGCTGGCCTTGGAGGAATGGCGCTACCTCCTGGAAGGAGCAGTATACCCTGTGAACATATACATGGACCACAAGAATCTGGAGTACCTGCGGTCAGCCCAAAGACTGAACCCGCGACAAGCCCGCTGGTCCTTGTTTTTTGCTCGATTTGATTTCCAACTCCATTTTCGGCCTGCGGATAAGAACGTGCGGGCAGACGCTTTGTCCAGGTCCTTCGTGCCCATGGAGTTGGAGGAGGAGACGTTCCAGCCCATCATCAACCCCAGTAAAGTCATTCCGGTGGCTCCTGTCGCTCTGACTCAGATACCCCCTGGCAAAACCTATGTCTCAGATACTGACAGAAAGAGAGTCCTGCAATGGGGCCATGCCTCGAAGATCGCCGGCCATGCTGGTCAGAAGAAGACTTGGAGTACGATTGTCCGTCACTACTGGTGGCCGTCCCTCCGTAAAGACGTCGCAACCTTCGTCTCAGCCTGTCCATCCTGTGCCCGGAACAAGACACCCAAGCACCTACCATATGGACGTCTTCTGCCTCTGCCCATTCCTTCCGTTCCATGGCAACATATTGCAATGGACTTCATTACGGACTTACCCTCATCCTCCGGATACACGGTCATATGGGTTGTGGTGGACCGTTTCTCAAAGATGGCTCACTTCGTTCCCATGGCCGGGCTGCCCTCTGCCCAGGAGCTAGCTGACTCCTTCATACAACACATATTCCGATTGCATGGCTTTCCCGCACACATTGTGTCCGACAGAGGAACTCAGTTTACCTCGCGCTTCTGGAGGGCTCTCTGCAAACATCTGGGAGTGACCTTGGACTTTTCTTCGGCCTACCATCCTCAGTCGAATGGCCAAGTGGAACGGGTCAATCAGATCCTGACTGCCTTCCTGCGCCACTACGTCAACATCCATCATGACGATTGGTCCACGCTCCTACCTTGGGCTGAATTCTCCCACAACCAACACATCAGCGAGTCCACCTCCAGCTCTCCCTTCCAGGTCGTTTACGGACTTCAGCCTTCTGTCCCGTTGCCAGTATCCTTGGCTTCCGATGTCCCCGCAGCAGATGCTCTGGTTCGGGACTTCTCAGCTATATGGAACTTTGTCAAGTCTTCCCTAGAACGTGCTTCTTTGCGGATGAAGAGACATGCGGGCAAGAGGTGCCTGGATCCCCCGTGTTTCTCCCCAGGGGATCTGGTCTGGCTTGCATCCAGATATGTCCGATTGAAGTTACCATCGTACAAGTTGGGTCCTCGTTACATCGGGCCGTTTAAAGTCATCAGCAAGATCAATGCAGTCTCCTACAAGCTGCAGCTCCCGGCCACGATGCGGATACCCAACTCCTTCCATGTCTCCTTGCTCAAGCCTGTCGTCCTTGGTCCCTTCTCCGCTGCTGCCAGTCCTGCTTCTCCTCCTGTCGCTGACGATGACATCTATGCGGTAAGGGATATCATGGCCATGAAGACCGTACGAGGTCGGCAATACTTCCTGGTGGACTGGGCGGGTTATGGTCCCGAGGATAGGTCCTGGGAGCCCCGGGAGAACGTTGGCACTCCTCTGATTCGTGCTTTCCTGTCTGGTTGCGGGGAGGGGGGCGTGGGGGAGGGGGTACTGTCACGCTTCCCGGTCCCCGTGCCCTGCTCTCCGGTCCCCGTGGCCCGCTCCCCGCTTCCCGGCGGCGTCCCCGACTCACCACTCCGGTCCCGGCCTCCTCTTCCTCGCCTGCGCCCTCCATGCGTCCAGCTTCCCGCTCCCGGCGCTCCTCAGCGACGTGGGATACCCTGCCGGGCACCCCTGCTTCCTCTGCACCGCTCCCTGGACTGGCTTCTGGCACACGGGCCTTGCGCATGCGCATTAGGGCGCGCGCGCGGTCATTGACCCTTTCTTAAAGGGCCAGCACCTTGAAACAGGAAATTGCATAGACAGGTACAGGGTATATTAGGATTCTCTTTCCTGGTGGGCGGGGCCTGTTCTACGTGTTTAGTAAGCTAGGAGTTCAGGTCCCCGTATTGCTTTGGCCTGTATTAACCCTGTCTGTCTCGCAGAGCCTGTCCTGCCACGCCAGCCGCTCTGAACCACGTCCATTCCAGTACCCTGACGGTGACTCCGGCGGATGTTCCACCACCTCTGCAGCTCCGCCAGTCTCCAGTCCCTGGCTCCGTTGGGTGACCCGTTCCATCGCTCAGCAGGTTCCGGATCCCGCCTGACCCTTCAACCCGGCCTTGGACCCTGAGCCTCGTCACCCAGACTACCGTCCAGAACTCCGTGTGCTCAGCAACATCCACTTTTCCAGCTCCCCTACGGACTGTCTGGCTACCAATAGTGCTTCGGCTGCCGTGCATCAAGACCCTGTGGCGGGGTGACCGGCCTGGCTGCCTCCTCAGGGGAAACCGGTGTATGGTCCAGTGTTTCCACCACCCGGACGTAACAGGTGCTAATGGAATGCGATAAAAAAGCGCATTCCACTCGGACCAATATTACTCTATGGGGCAGCTCCCATGAGTGATTATTTTCTGAGCCCTAATCGGACCCAGAAAACAGTCACAGCATGGTGCGGGTGTAATGCGATCCTGTTTCACTCGCACCCATTCAAATCTAAGGGGCGAAAGAAACATCGCACTCCACTCACGTTACACCGGTGTAATGCGAGAGCAGTACAAGAATCACAATAGCTGGCAACTGCCGCTCCCCTCCGCAGCGTCGGCCTTCCCCTCTGCAGCTGTGGTTTGATTGCACGATCGGACCACAGTCGCATGACCCTTGCATGACACTTGGCTCCCGCTGTGCTGCGAGCGTGAGCTGAGTGTCATGCGAGTACTCGCACATAACCCCGTGTAGCCTCAGCCATAAATGCACAATTGTGGTGGATTCCACCCGAGGGATCCCCACAAATCATGAGAACAGAGGTCTTATGTTCCCTTGGGCATTCCTGTGCACTGCCTCTCAATTCAATGAGACTGATGGAAATAACCAAGTTCTGTGCTCAGGAGTGATGGAGTCATAGTGCACTTACATTTATTGCTTCATTCAAAGGGGGCAAGAGACCCCCATTCTTCTGATCATTGGGAGTCTTAGTGGTAGAATCCCCAAAGATCAAACATATACTAGCTACCCTATGGACTGGTTAAAACTGGTGTTTAAGGGCTAAAGACTTTATTTCTATTTTATGCAGAAAAATAAACATTCGGGAAAAAACTACAACTATGATAATAAAATATTATCAAATAAACAATACAAACAAACAAAAAACACAACAACAACATAATGACCTAAAATCCACATTGTATTAAAATATATTTTCATTTTCTAACCCAATGAACATGTGCTCTTGGCATATGGGAAATAAATGGGATATACTAAATTTAAGGATGGGTGATTAGTACAATGCTCGATGCTCGATACTCGAAACGATGAATGAACACTACAAAGCTCGGCTGATCCTTACTCGAGTCGAACAGGTCCGACGCTCAGAGAGGCTCAACTCAAGTAACGAGTATAATGGAAGTCAATGATTGGGCAGTTCTGCTCTCCGCACACATACAGCAACCTATAGACATTGAGGGAGGGAGGATTTGGGGTTTTTTTTGGACACACTACATCCAAAAAAGTTGTTTTTACCCCCATTTAGAGACTGCAAGTGGCTCTCTTTGGGGCGCCTGCTCATATCATGGAGTGAAACGAGCCTGTGCTTTGTGTTCGATGTTTCATGAAAGACACATCTGAGCACCTCACGATACTTGGCTGAGCACCGTGAGTACCTGAACACCCCAATGCTCGATCGAGTACCAAGCACGCTGGCTCATCATTCATTTAATTCCATTATGTAATGAAAGTCGGAATGTGTATTTTATTTTATTTTTTTAACAAATTTGGATTATTTGGGTGCATTAACACCGTTTTAGGCTATATGCGCACTAGAAAAAGGACTTTTCTTAAGAAAAATCCACACCCTCTGGCAGAATACCGCACCTGCAGCAAAAAACGTGGTAAAACCGCACCTGCGTTTTTGCCACGGTTTTGCCGCGTTTTTTCCGTGGGTTGGTCCCTGCGTTTTTTTATTATTATCTATGGCAAAGACTACCTGCAGAAAAGAAGTGACATGCACATTAATTCCACAGTGGAAATTCCGCTAGTAAATCCGCAGGTATAAGAAAATGCAGTGTGCGCACAGCATTTTTTTATACCCATAGGTTTTGCTGCGGAATGACTGCAGAAATGTTAGACACATTTTCTGCAGCAAATCCATGGCAAATCCGCCGTAAATCCACAGCGTGCGCACATAGCCTTAAAGGTAACCTGACAGCTTATAATTGTGACACTGGTTGTATGATTTTAGCCAGGTATATCTGACTCTGAAATGCTGCACGCAGGGAGAGACCTGTCACTCCAGAACAGTGGGAGAGGCCACCAGAAATCCGCCTATTTGTCTACTCTCCCGTACAGCTCGCAGCCGCAGCGTTAATCATATATGGCTGAAATTGTGCAGCCTGTGTATGATGCACACTTGCAGGCCGTGGATTGTGCTATATGTATCAGCTGTCAGGTTCCCTTCAATGACAGTCATTAGTGATAAAGAAGAAGACTAATCTGGTAAAGAATTATGTAACACAGCCTATATAAAAACACACATCTCTGTGTTTTATCCAACTCACCTGTAAATACAGTTGGATGGGGAAAACTCAAAACGATGAGTTTGGTGACCATCTCCGGATAGCATATAGCTACTAACCAAGCAATCATCCCACCCCAGTCATGGCCTATAAGCACACATTTGGTGTAACCTATAAAAGAACAGATTAAAAAAAATCAATAACATTTTAATTATTAACCTTTAAATTCTAAATTTCATTTTTGCAATTTAGATTTTCCTCCCTTTTTCCCAAGAGACATAACGTTTTTTTCCTGTAGAAATAGCCGTATAAGGGCCAATGTATTTTGGATTCCATTTTTTTGTCTTTCACTGTGCAGTATAATGGACCCTGCAGCTTGATTCTCCAAGTCACTACCATTATGGTGATACCAAACTTTGTAATAGTTTTCTTTACTATTTCAGTTGATTAAAAACAATTGTGAACTTTGTACAAAAAAAAGTTTGGTTTGTGTTTCCATTTTCCAAGATATTTCTCTTTTTTCCTGCTCAGCTGTAGTTTTAAGGTTACAATTCTGGGCTTCATGCAATGTTTTGAAAACCATTCACTTCTTTTAACCTACGTTTCATTGCAAACACTAGAGTATTTTGGAAACAGGTCACAATTATTAAAATCTTCATTTAGGAATGCCAAAATCAAAGGTTGACCAAACATGATCAACTATTCCCAATCTAGCTATGTATGAAAATGAGGTTCTTTTCTCACACATCATCTCATGTAAGAATTGGCTGATAAAAGATAACAGTATGCAGACAGCTCATTTTACTGTACTTAAGGCCTTTTTCACACATTCATTATAACACTGAAATTTTTCACTGTCCGTGTTGAAGGTGTGTATGTGTAGCGCCCCACGGGGCAGGCCGTTAACCTACTTGTTGCCGGGCCGTCAACTGTTGCTTGTCACGGGCGGCCTAGCTCAGCTCCGTTGCGCCGAGGCGTACAGAAGATGGCTTGGGGATAGGATGATGGGGGTAGTGGTGAGGTGTTTGTAGTGACGCCACTGGTGGTATGCGGCCAGGGAATGGGCCGGCGCTGCTGTCGCTGTACTTCGGGGAAGATGGTAGAAACAGCAATGGGTGGTATCGCTCCCCACAGGTGGAGCGGGCCCCAGGGAGAATGATAAGGGGAGTAGTAATGGCGGGCGCCGAAGCACCGAGCGGCGATGCCGGGAATCAAGAGACAGAGTCTATGGTTGCGGTTCCAGGTTGTTTACTCACTCGTTGTGCTGTGCCATTCACCCAGGTAATACGACCCCTGGCAAGTTAAGAGAAGTCACTGGTGTTGGAAAGAAGAAGAAAGTCCCTTGTCAGAGTGGTCCTTGTAGCTGTGAGGCACCTGGGCTGAGCGGTAGTACCCCCAGCCCCAGGCCCTATGAAGATAGAAGGAAGTGGTGTCGTGTCCCAGAACTGATGTCCTGGGTAGACTGACTAGTGATTGTGTGTGTGATGCTCCTCTTCTACCCCCAGGTGGTTGTCCTAGTGACCGGGAATTTCCATGCTTCGTAATACCCAACCCCCTGCCTACCCTAGCACAGCTCCCAGAGAGAGGCTCTTAAGCTTTAGGTAAAGTGTGAATGTGGAACACGGGTGATTAACCCCCTCCTTACCTTAGGTGAATATCACACCCAAAATAAGGTGCAATACTCTGTGGCGACTGAAGCCTCAGGGGCACCACATATGGCCCATTTGTGTGCCGTGATTTTGGCACACGTGTGTTCTCCGTGTACTATCTGTGATAGCACACGGAAAGCAGGAACTTTTTACTCACCTGTCTCCAGTGCTGTTGTCCGTGTTGCTGAATTGATGTCTCCGACACTGCTGTTTCCGGGTCCGCGGTGCAGTGAATATTCATGAACATAATGAGCGGGCATGGAAGCAAGTGACAGCAGCACCAAAGGTAGCAGCGCTGGAGACGGATGAGTATAGAAAATAATTTTATTTCAAAGACACATGTTTTTTTCCAGTACGTGTCACACGGATCACATCAGTGTGTGGTCCGTGTTACATCAGTGCCGACGGAGAAAAAAATGACTTGTTTCCGTGCGAAACACACTGACACACATGTGCTCCATACAGACACACGGTCCTTGTGAAAACACTGAGGTGCGTGCAGACCCATTGATTTTAATGGGTCAGCATATGACCGTGTCCAGTACATATGAAAACAGCGTCATATGTATCGGAATTACTGTCGTGTGAAGTGGGCCTAACCCAGTGAACTAAAAAGTTATTAGACCACAAATGGATAAAATGGGTCACTAACTATGGACTGCGCAAACGAAAATAAGATTAAGATGTCAAAAATGTTACTCTTTACATGGTTCAATGCCTTCAAATATATTGAGGTAATGACTTTTCTGATAGGCAGCAAGACACTTAAGGGGGCTTTACACGGTAGCGATATCGCTAGCAATTTCTAGCGATATCAAGCGTGTAAGTACCCGCTCCCGTCGCGCATGCAATTGTTTGTGATCGCTGCCGTAGCGAACATTATCGCTACGGCAGCGTCACACGTACTTACCTGGTCGTCGTCGTCGCTGTGACTGCCGAACAATCCCTCCTTCAAGGGGGAGGGACGTTCGGCATCACAGCGACATCACCGCAACGTCACTAAGCAGCCAGCCAATCAAAGCGGAGGGGCGGAGATGAGCAGGACGTAACATCCCGCCCACCTCTTCCTTCCGCATGGGGGCCGGCGGCAGGTAAGGAGACGGTCCTCGCTCCTGCGGTATCACACATAGCGATGTGTGGTGCCGCATGAGCGATAAACAACATGGATAAACAACCCTTACCGATTTTTGAGTTTGAGACGACCTCTCCATGGTGAACGATTTTCACCATTTTTGAGGTCGCTAAAGGTCGCTGGTAAGTGTTACACAATACCGTTAATGACGCCAGATGTGCATCACTAACGACGTGATCCCGACGATAAAACATTAACGATATTGTAGCGTGTAAAGCGCCCTTTAGCCAGAAACAGTTCAATTCCATCTATCTTGCCCATAGGGTAAAAGAAGATTTGTTTCTGAGTCAGTTATCACATATTTGCACAAATTAAATATCTTCATGGCTGCTTTTTTGCTTCTTTACATGGTTGGTGGTATTTATTTTTATTTATGCATCTGGTATCAGTTTTCTTTTGTGACCGGAGGAACCGAAGTATTGCATTTTCTTGATTGTGACGCGGTCTCCTCTGATGTGAGACAGAGGTAATGGTCAATGTGGCCATAAACTTGAAAAAAAGAAGTCATTATCACTATATGTCTGAGGAAGGGGACTGAACCCCATAATTTGTAACACTGCTGAAGGTTCAATAAATGTATGCTTGTACTTTTATCATAAATTAATCTTATTTTTGGAAGCTTAATCCATATTATGCATTTTATCCATTTTTTGGCCTAATCTCTTATAGAGCCTTAACTAAATCAGAAAAAGGCAACAACTAGCCCAGTTAACCAAGTCAGACAATATGACTGTTCCGGACGAGTCCCCCCCTAGCAGCGGTGGAACCGCTCGGATCCAGGTGTTGCTACTCGTGGCTCAAGGGTCTCCGGACCTGGGGGCTCGGGGTCACTCCGAAACGTGATGGGGGGTTATTTACAGGGGAGTTAGATAATTTGTGACGCCATCCGTGGTGTGTGGTAATAGGGAGTACCACCGGTGCCGTTGAGAGTACCCGGGGTGATGGAGTGGGGCAGCCGGATGACGTTACACTCCACGGGTAGGGAAAGGCCCCGGGACTCCGAATGGTGGGATGGATCGCAGGGGGAGCGCAGGGTCACTGGTAGCAGGGGTTAATCGGGTACTCACTCAGAAGGAAAGCAGACACTGACAATGTAGTAAACCAAGCCTCTGGGTGCCGCTGACCTCTTGGGGGAGCTTGTCCGGGTTCTGCTCCCTGCAGCACTGCCTGGTGGTCTATAACCTGCCTCCGTGCACAGAATTTGAAAGTGTTCAGGTGGCCCGTAAGCTTGGAGCTGTCAGGGCCCCGCTCTCTACTATTGGTAGCAGAGGAGCTTGATCTCAGGAGCTCATGCTTGGGATTTCAGTGGGCCTCTTTGCTTGGACTGCAGCTGCCGACTGCCCTCCTCAACTAAGCCAGCACCCAGTCCCAATCTCCCGCAACTGGATCTCCGACTCCTCTGGGTCCAGACCAACGTCTGCAACCCAATCTGCGTTTTCCTCTGGGAGCTCCAACTCCCAGCTTCCACACACTTTGCTCCCCTGGAGCCAACTCTCCTGTCACTTCCCACCTCCCTGACCCCTAGGTGGGCAGCCCAATTACAGCTTAGCAGCCCACTGGTGTGCCTGACAGATTGTGGTGCGAGGTGTGATTGGGATTTGTGGATGCTGATGGAGGCAGTGCTGCAAGTTGGGAACCCAGAACCATGGGGGATTTGAGTCCTGCACTGGGAGATAAAGAGTGTGCAGTACCCTGTGACTACCTGACTAGTCCAGGGGCGTCAAAAGACCATGGAAATAGGCGGATACAAGCAATAGAAGGGGGTTCACGTCTGTCAGATTTGACTTAAGCTGGTGTCACACACAGCGACAACGACAACGACGTCGCTGCTACGTCACCATTTTCTGTGACGTTGCAGCGACGTCCCGTCGCTGTCGCTGTGTGTGACATCCAGCAACGACCTGGCCCCTGCTGTGAGGTCGCCGGTCGTTGCTGAATGTCCAGCTTCATTTTTTGGTCGTCACTCTCCCGCTGTGAAACACACATCGCTGTGTGTGACAGCGAGGGAGCGACGAAATGAAGCGAGCAGAGGGAGCAGGAGCCGGCGTCTGGCAGCTGCGGTAAGCTGTAACCAGCGTAAACATCGGGTAACCAAGGGAAGACCTTTCCCTGGTTACCCGATATTTACCTTCGTTACCAGCCTCCGCTCTTGCTGCCAGTGCCGGCTCCTGCTCTGTGCACATGTGGCTGCAGTACACATCGGGTAATTAACCCGATGTATACTGTAGCAAGGAGAGCAAGGAGCCAGCGCTAAGCAGCGCGCGCGGCTCCCTGCTCTCTGCACTGTGGCATGTAGCTGCAGCACACATCGGGTTAATTAACCCGATGTGTACTGTACCTAGGAGAGCAAGGAGCCAGCGCTAAGCGCGGCTCCCTGCTCTCTGCACATGTAGCACAGCGACGTTATGATCGCTGCTGCGTCGCTGTGTTTGACAGCTAAGCAGCGATCATAACAGCAACTTACAAGGTCGCTGTTACGTCACCGAAAATGGTGACGTAACAGCGACGTCGTTGTCGCTGTCGCTTAGTGTGAACCCAGCTTTAGATTTCTGCATAGATTTCGCACTGAATTAGGTGTAAAACCCGAGGACAATCTGCATCTTTTATATGTGAATAAGATTTTTCTAAACCCATTAAAAGCAATGGAAAATCACAGCAGAGAATTTTGGCACCGCTGTAAAATAAAATGCACAGCATACAACAAATTCTGTGTATTCTGCAAGGAAAACCTGAGGACGAGCCCCACTGATTTGGGCTAGTCCTGTGCAGATTTGTGGAAGTTTAAACTGTACGTTAAGAGTCATGTTCACCTTCAGGGCCATATTTTTATTTAGATTGTTATGTTTTGGTTTAAAAATAATTCTTGCATTAGTGTTTCATTAAAGGGGGTTTCCACTTTCAAGAAATTGGACCCCAAATGGTTTAAAATACCTAACACCACAAACAGCGGGTATTGCCCTCCACGGGTCTAGTGTCAGCTTCCTGCCACTGCTCCGTTTTTTTTGATGTTTTGGCTGTGGCGCTGACATGTTGACAGCGCATGAGACCACTAGTGGCTTATGCCGTCTACCTCACTCTACCTGCTGAGCTCAGTGACTGGCTTCAGTGTCAATGTACACTAAACATAATATAAACATACCGCTGCACTCAAAACACAGGGACCAGAGCAGCTTTGGGGAGCCAGAGCTGAACCGGGGAGAGTGAGTACTCGCTCTGTTTTTTTAAGTATTTTAAAGGGTTTGTGGTCTTCAACATCAAAAGCCTATTTAAAAATGTTAAACCATTTGTTTTCTACAGCCTCTATGTATCACAGAAAATAGCAGACTGTTGAAGGAGTTAACTGTGGGTCCATCAGTGAGCTCACTCAGACAGCAGACTTGTAGTTCTTATCTCTACTCTGAACTACTATCTAAGCTAATGCTGGACCACATCAAAATTCAACTCTGATGTGGTCATAAATAATTTTAGAGGCATACAGGAGATAAAAGATAAAACCTACATTCATTGCTATCACAATAAGCTCATTGACGGAATCAGTGTGAACTCACTTTGAGACTGTTGAAGCCAAACACACTAAAAAGAATCTGTCAGGTGATTTTGTAGTACTATATAATGTTATCTTTAAATAGGGCTTAATGAGACCTTTCAGGATCAGTAACTTTTATAGCTCTACCTTATCCTGTTATCCTGCTGAAAAAATTAAATGTCTCATGCACCAAGTAAAGTGTATGTAAATAAAATTTACATATTCACTGCTCCCTCCTTCCCACCTCTCAGTGTATTTACTATCACTGATGAGAGGTGGGAGGAAGTACAGCAAAAGTGCAAATTCAGTTCACATTTACTATCACTGATGCCAGCACTGAGACTGTAGAAGCCAAACATATTAAAGGGAATCTGTCAGGTGATTTTATAGTACATTACTAATGCTATCTTTAAATAGGGCTTAAGGAGCCCTTTCAGGATCAGTAACTTTTATAGCTCTCCCTTATCCTTGTATCCTGCTGTAAGAAATTCAATGTCTCTTGCACCCTAGTAAAGTATGTATGTAAATAAAATTTATATATTAACTGCTCCCCCCTTCCACCTCTCAGTGCTTTCACTATCAGAGCTGAGAGGTGGGAGGGAGTATGGGGGGAAGCAGTGGATATTCAGTTCACATTTACTATCACTGATGCCAACACTGAAAGGTGGGAGGGGAGAGCAGGGCATATGCAGTTTGTTGTATTTACATATGCTTGACTAGTTACTATATCACACTGAATTATTTGGAGCTTACAACAAGATAACAGAATAATATAGAGCAATAAAAGTTACTGATCCTGAAAGGTCTCTTTAAATCCTATTTAAAGATAACATTAGTATTGTACTAGAAAATCAACTGACAGATTTCCTTTAAAATTCTTTACTGAAACCCTTTTCCAACAAATTATTTTTTCCCCAAAAGTAATGGGAAAAAAAATTGCCACAAAAGTCCACATATAAGAAAAAAATATGTCCCAAAGGTGTCCATATCCTTTAGGGTGCCTATACACATTAGATGAACGTCAGACCACCCAATTTGTATAGGAGGGGGATAAATCTTTTGATTATTGAAGATTCTAGAAGTTTTATAAACATGTTTGCAACAACATAGACTTCTATTATATTGTATAACAAAGTAACTGTGCCTTTTCCAATAAGAAGGAGCTCGGAAACCTGGCACATGGTGAAATGAAAATCACTGCAGCTGAGAGGTAATTTATGTCATTTACTTTCCTATTTAGCTATGAGCACCGTCTATTACAATAAGTGACCTCCGAGAGCAATATCTGGCGAACGTTCCAGGTCAGTTATGATGTGAACATCAACCATCATGACTTCTATTCTCAGGATTATGGCCCAGTGACTTCCAAGGAGGATATTATAGGAAACAGAGTTTGCCAGCTGTAAAAAATTCAGCATATTGATGTATGTTTGCTTCCAAGAAACCATTCCCTCTGAAATGTCACTGACTTTATTATACTGAAATCATTTTCTGCATTCTTGTCTAAGAATATATCTTATCTTTTTAGCATAACATGATGATAATTCTTAGGGCTGAATTCCATTGAAACTAAAAGTTCCACTTTTATGGTGTTCATCGAAAAAAGTATATGTAGCAGATCTGGGTTTATGCCCTGCAAACAGTATGGTCCTAATCAGGGCATGAGGACGGTGTAATCAATCAGTGGTAAATGCCAATCAGAAAATAATCTGTTCTGTGAATGTAATTGGAATAATATATATGTGACGCCCTGGGCAAGCCAGGGGTCACAGGTAATGACATCACCACACCCTACACCCCGGTTAGGTACACCTAAGCTAAACCTGAAATCCTTGTTGCCTTCCTCCAGGGGCTGATGTCCACACCAGGGGGTTGGGCCAGGCGGTTGGCTCCACCCACCGAGGAGTTCACAGTCCTGGAGGCGGGAAAACCAGGCAGAACAGTTAGAGATGAGTTTAGGAGGAGAGTGGTAGAGGAGCAAGTGAGAGGAGTTGAAGTGGAAAGAGAAAAAGTGACAGTTTGGAAGCCTGAAGTTGGTCCGGGTGTGTACCCCGGACTGAGACAGCAAGGTTAGCAGACGGCGGTGACCGTCTTCAGTGGAGGCTGATCGGAGGTTGCCGAAAGGACCGTGGACGGGTGGTGGCCCGGCGGTACCGGACCGGTATACAAAGTGAAGCCAGCACCATTGGCAGGGGCCTTTCGGATCGCGGCAAGGCTAGGAGTCGCCGTGAATTTGCTAAATCTGTCAGTGAAGGGGACCCCCGGGTCTCCAAACAACTAAGTCCCGATTGAAGGCAACAGTCCAACCGTATGAGAGAGACACCGCCACCGCCAAGGCACCAGTTTCTCAGGGCCAGCGCCTGCGGGCAAAGAGGGGCTCCTCTGGCCCATATCCAAGTCGGGGAGCGGGTTACCGGTGGGAATCCATCGCTACCAACATTTCACAAGGTGCAGGGAAAGAGACAGTCACCGTTAACTACCGGGGAAAAGCAACAGCAGCTGTCCGTGGGAACCGTCTTTCCAGCCGTGTGTTTTACCGAGAACTGTGTCAACGTCTCAGGCTGAGTGAGTACCACCGTGCCGTACGGCACAGCGCTGCCCCTGCGACCCTGCACCTCATCAGGCCCCGCACCTGGCCTGCCATCCCTCATCCTCCACCCCATCACTGGGCCCCGGGACAACCAACCCCTACCCACGGAGGGGAGAACTAACAACTCTTCTGCTCCCTGTCACCACTCCCGGGATGCCCATACAGAGCAGCGGTGGTGTCCACACAATCACCACAACCGTGGGTGGCGTCACGGACAATAAATCCCCAAAACCAATCCCCTTTTCACTCACGGGTGAGGAGCGCCGCTCGAGTCCCCGGGATCCAGCCCATCGCTCGAGCCACCGAGCAGCAGAGGCCGCAGCAGCGGCAACCGGACCCGAGCAGTGGGAGAGCGCAGCGTCCCCTCCTCCGCCCGCGACAACTTGGCATCACGAACAGGATCTTACCGCTCTGCCGTCTGGTAGAGGTGCGCCTTGTTACCGCCGGAGGTGTCCGGCCAGAAAATTTCAGAAGCCGCCATCTTTGGCGCGAAAAGTTCCCGCTCGAGCGTCTCCTCGAGTAGTGGAGGCGCGAAGGCCAAAATCCCGCCCCGATAGAGGAGGAGCTGGAAAGAGGCTAAGGGGGACGAAATGGCGACTGGTCGCATGTAGCCGCGGCTATAAATGCAGGGACGCCAGGACTCTGCAGCCATCTTGTTCCTGGGAGAGGCCGCCAGCAACATGTGGATGCCGTCCCGAAGCACCGTAGCCCCCGCGCCTGGAACCGCGGCGTGGGTGGAGATCCGGACCGGGCAGCCCTACCAGAGGCTGCAGGTCAAAATGCAGCTCCTCATGGAGGAGTGGGAGACCGACATGGCGGATGTCATAGCGACCGTGCGGAGACGCGAGGAGGAAGCTGCGGAAGGGAGGGTGAGTGACCCACGCCCCGATGCCCTTCAAGGGCCGGTCATCGCGGCTGCGGGACCCGGTCTAAACCCTCTCACCCTGCTACCTCCTTCGCCACCCGTCCCGGAAGCCGTGACCCCGCTACTAGGCCCGCTACCACCGCAACCGGTAGCGATACCCAGCATGTCCGCCCAGGCGGACCGACCTGTAGCCGGAGCCCGTAGCTGACCGGAGGTGCTGCCGTGGAAAGCCCCGAAGCCCGAACCGGAGGCCGGAGCCGATAGCCCGCTCCGTGCCGAAGGCCCAGCAGAGGAAAACCCCTGCGCCCATCCCCCACACCTCGGCTGAGGTTGCGCCGGGTTGCCGCTGCAAGGCGGCGTCCAAGGCCAAGTCACCGCGGGACCTGCCGCCCAGATCACCAGCAGTGGGCAATGTCCAACAGGTCTCGCGGGGCCCGACCCGTGCGCCGGAGCTCGCAGCAGCGCCGTACTGGGACAGGGAGCCGTACGTTGGGCCTGAAAATCGAGGAGAGGGAAAGAAGGAAGGCGGAGATGGTGGCCCGTACGATACAGGAGAAGGAAAGCCTGAGACAAGCGACCTTCCGTGTCCGGGGCCCGCTGTATGAGGGGCAGGTGAGGTGGTTTGATGTCCGCCGGGGCTATGGATTCATCTATGAACCGGGCCTGGAGGCCGAAGTGTTTATAGCCCGGCGGGATGTTAATGCTCACCTGCCAGAAGAGCACCCCGGTCGTAACCTGATGCCGGGCGACTTGGTTCAATACACCTGGCACTGTGGGGAGAGGGGGTGGTTTGCGCTGGATGCGAAGCTGAGGGGCAGCCAGGAGGCCCGTGTGAGCACCGCGCCCCTTCCCCAAAGTGATGCCGAGGACTCGGAGTAGGGCAGTGGAGCACCGTTGCACAGTCCCCGTTGGGACCACCGAAAGAATATGTGTGTTTTGAAGTTTTGAAAAGTTTTTGAAAGTTTTTGAAAATGAGTGATCAACCGAAGTTCACCTGATTGTCTGCAACCGTGATTGAACCGGCCGTTGCCGGCACCGTTGTCCCCGTGGGGACCGATTGAAAAGTTGCGTAAGGGACTCCTTACGGAAAAGCCCGTGAACTTGCAGGGCAACCACAAACTTGTGGAATGTAAATAAATAATGTTTTGTTGCAGCTTCCACTGTTGCCGCCTCCGGAGAGGCAGATTGGATGGAGGGCCCGCAGTGGAGCAGGCTGGGGCCCAGCCACCACCGGAACCGGTGGCTACCCTCTGGAGGTTCCAGGGGCTCCCCATAGACGTGGGTCCCCTGGAAAGGACAGATCCCGCTCGGGTAACTTGGTGCAGGACTGGGGTCAAGGGGTGCTGCCTGTTTCTTAGGGGCAGCATCAGGGCCAGGTTACTTGGGTGGGTGAAAGCGGAAGTCGTAACCGTTAAAACCGTTTGCAACGTTTAAGAAAAGTGCCTCCCATTGTGGGATGATGTTCTTCTACTTGTATGTATGTTTTTATCTTTTTCAGAAAAATAAAACCGGTGTTGGACGGGCAGCCTGCGGACGGTCTGCATTTTGCTAAGGGGGAATGTGACGCCCTGGGCAAGCCAGGGGTCACAGGTAATGACATCACCACACCCTACACCCCGGTTAGATACACCTAAGCTAAACCTGAAATCCTTATTGCCTTCCTCCAGGGGCTGATGTCCACACCAGGGGGTGGGCCAGGCGGTTGGCTCCGCCCACCGAGGAGTTCACAGTCCTGGAGGCGGGAAAACCAGGCAGAACAGTTAGAGATGAGTTTAGGAGAAGAGTGGTAGAGGAGCAAGTGAGAGGAGTTGAAGTGGAAAGAGAAAAAGTGACAGTTTGGAAGCCTGAAGTTGGTCCGGGTGTGTGCCCCGGACTGAGACAGCAAGGTTAGCAGACGGCGGTGACCGTCTGCAGTGGAGGCTGATCGGAGGTTGCCGAAAGGACCGTGGACGGGTGGTGGCACGGCGGTACCGGACCGGTATACAAAGAGAAGCCAGCACCATTGGCAGGGGCCTTTCGGATCCCGGCAAGGCTAGGAGTCGCCGTGAATTTGCCAAATCCGTCAGTGAAGGGGACCCCCGGGTCTCCAAACAACTAAGTCCCGATTAAAGGCAACAGTCCAACCGTATGAGAGAGACACCGCCACCGCCAAGGCACCAGTTTCTCAGGGCCAGCGCCTGCGGGCAAAGAGGGGCTCCTCTGGCCCATATCCAAGTCGGGGAGCGGGTTACCGGTGGGAATCTATCGCTACCAACATTTCACAAGGTGCAGGGAAAGAGACAGTCACCGTTAACTACCGGGGAAAAGCAACAGCAGCCGTCCGTGGGAACCGTCTTTCCAGCCGTGTGTTTTACCGAGAACTGTGTCAACGTCTCAGGCTGAGTGAGTACCACCGTGCCGTACGGCACAACGCTGCCCCCGCGACCCTGCACCTCACCAGGCCCCGCACCTGGCCTGCCATCCCTCATCCTCCACCCCATCACTGGGCCCCGGGACAACCAACCCCTACCCACGGAGGGGAGAACTAACAACTCTGCTGCTCCCTGTCACCGCTCCCGGGATCCCCATACAGAGCAGCGGTGGTGTCCACACAATCACCACAACCGTGGGTGGCGTCACGGACAATAAATCCCCAAAACCAATCCCCTTTTCAATCACGGGCGAGGAGCTCCGCTCGAGTCCCCGGGATCCGGCCCATCGCTCGAGCCACCGAGCAGCAGAGGCCGCAGCAGCAGCGGCAGCCGGACCCGAGCAGTGAGAGAGCGCAGCGTCCCCTCCTCCGCCCGCGACATATACAGCGCCTATATTTGTCATTCTGTATTTTTCTTACCTAAAGAGTCCAAAATTTCTTTGACATCCACAATGATATAGTCTAATTTGTAGTTATCTTTACTGGAAGGTGCATCTGTTTCTCCGTATCCTCGTAAATCAAGAGCTACCACCCGATATTCACGCTTAAATTCTCGTAACTGGTGACGCCATGAATACCTATGATTAGAAGAGGAGACAGAAATAACTTGAATGATAAAGGCAATGATTAAAAGTTTTCCTATTACACTATAAATCCTTATTCAGACCAGTTCATTGTGCCTTTGTTTAATCGTCAATATTCTGGATGTAGCAACCCCTGCAGATTATCATGATTTTCATGTGTACCAGTCACCATTTCTCCAAAAGAGATTAAACAATTTAGCCAGCCCCATTCATGTTACTGGTATTAGGTATTTGTTATTGAGTGGCAAAGCTGTTTAAAGAGTCGTTCCTATTATACAAAGTAATGGCATACTGCTTGGATATGCCATGTACCATTACTTTATGATGAGTGAGTGCTTGTCACAAGGGTCTCCCTTCCTTGGGAGATGTGTACCAATTTTGGGATCTATAGGGGGCTTTACACGCAGCGATATCGCTAGCGAGCGTACCCGCCCCCGTCGTTTGTGCGTCACGGGCAAATCGCTGCCCATGGCGCACAATATCGTTAGGAGCCATCACACGGACTTACCTGCCGAGCGACATCGCTGTGTCCGGCAAACCGCCTCCTTTCTAAGGGGGCGGTTCGTGCGGCGTCACTAAGCGGCCACCCAATAGAAGCGGAGGGGCGGAGATGAGCGGCCGTAACATCCCACCCACCACCTTACTTCCTCATTGCCGGCGGCCGCAAGTAAGCTGTAGTTCGTCGTTCCCGGGGTGTCACATGTAGCGATGTGTGCTGCCGCAGGAACGACGAACAACCTGCATCTTCAACAATCAACGATTTTTTGAAAATGAACGACGTGTCAGCGATGGACGATATGGTGAGTATTTTCCATCGTTAACGGGCGTTCGTTGGTGTCACACGCAACGACGTCGCTAACGATGCCGGATGTGCGTCACGGAATCTGTGACCCCGGCGATATATCGTTAGATACGTCATTTCGTGTAACAGGGCCTTAATTCTCCCATTGCCTTGTGAGGCTACGGGTTTTAAACGTATTTGCTTTCTTTTAGTGATCTCATTTATATGTATAAATATATATGTGTGGTCAATATAAAGGACTGGCACATGACTTATTCCTTCCAAAGACAATACTAAGGACCAGGGGGCACTCACTGAGAGTGGGAGAAAGGCGATTCCAGCAGCTAAATAGGAAAGGGTTCTTTACAGTTAGAGCAGTCAGACTGTGAAATGCCCTACCACAAAAGGTAGTAATGGCAGACACTATTACAACTTTTAACAGGGCTGGACCATTTCCTCAGTACCTCAGTACACACAACATTGTCGGTTATACATGATTTAGTGACAAAAATGTATAATTAATGGGAGGAAGGTTGAACTAGATGGACCTAGATTTTTTTCAACCTAACTATCAATCTAAGGTGTACTTTGCACGTTGCGACATTGCTAGCATCGACTAGCGATGCCGAGCGCGATAGTACCCGCCCCGTCGCACATGCGATATCTTGTGATAGCTGCCGTAGCAAACATTATCGCTACAGCAGCTTCACATGCACTTACTCACACGGCCGGCGGCCAATAGAAGCGGAGGGGCGGAGATGAGCGGGACGTAAACATCCCGCCCACCTCCTTCCTTCCGCATAGCCGGTGGAGGCAGGTAAGGAGACGTTCCTCGCTCCTGCGGCTTCACATACAGCGATGTGTTCTGCCGCAGGAACGAGGAACAACATCGTATCTCCTATTGGTGCGACATTATGAAAATGACCGACGCTACACAGATCACCGATTTTCGACGCTGTTGCGATCCTTTATCGGCGCATCTAGGCTTTACACGTTGCAACGTCGTTACCGGCGCCGGATGTGCGTCACTTTCGATTTGATCCCGACAATATCGCAGTAGCGATGTCGCAGCGTGCAAAGCACCCCTAAGGGTAAAGGATTAATTCCTTGCTGGTAGTTCCATGTTTGTTCAATCTCAGGTGAAGCTGGTTTGTGACCACTTCCCTTTAAATAGTCACATGTTCCATCACCTCATGCCGGTTATAGAATCTCATGATTCTGAACTGACCACAGTGGAAGAAGCAAGTCTCTTGAAGTTGCTGAAGTTGAGTCTCTTAGAGCCCTGGTGTTTGGCTGCAATAATTGATGTATATCTTTTTTGTCCATGTCCCCCTGTCTGTCTTCCTTCCCCTGTGTCTTATTACTGTAATCTAGTGTACTCCCTGGCCTTGGCACTATTCAGTGTGAGTGAAGGGACAGTTAGGGACTAGGATCGTGATGGGGAAGGACTCGTATCGGGATGTTAGGGGTTTAGACACAGTTTAGTGTCAGTAGGTGACCTGTTCCTTGCTCTTTATCATTAGGGCCTTCCTCTGCCTTTCCATCCCCGTTGCAATCTCTGTGTTGTGCCTTGTGTCATGTATTTCCTTGCACGAGCGTGACAGTGCTCCACCTCCAGGACTCCCACTGAGCCTGCAGATGAAAGGGACTCAAATTCTGGTGTATGGCTTCATCCCATTCACCGTTTTTCCTTGAACGGTAGCGCTCTGTTCATCCATAAAAGTAATAACATGTTTTAAATTATTATTTTTATGTGAAATTTATTTTTTTTGTCCAACTAAAGGTTTATTTAAGCTACACAGGTTTAACATCTTAGCATATTACAAGGTTTCTTTGCTTAAACCATGCGGGACCAAAATCCATTATTGATACAATTTCAAACAATAGAAGCATGATTCTGTGGCGGTATATTAAAATAAGCAATACATTTATAAGAATAGACGATGGAAAGATAACACAAGCTCAAAGATAAGACAGAGACATAAGGCGATGGTTACTGGGGAAAAATGGCTCTCAAAGAAGAGGTGCCTGATCTCTGTGGTTCAACAGGTCAGTGTGTGTGTGTGTGTGTGTGTGTGTGTGTGTGTGTGAAATGTAATTTTAAAACATTTATTATAGTAATTATTATATTCTTACAATTTTCCATATCACTGTCTATAAAAAATCAAACTATCTACTAAGGGCCGCTTTACATGCTACGCGATAGCACTCGCCCCTGTCGTAACGATATGTGGTGTTCGCTTCCGTAGCAAACATTATCGCTACGGCAGCGTCATACGCACATACCTGTGGAGGGACATCGCGGTGACCAGCGATCTGCCTCCTTTCTAAGGGGGCGGTTCGTTCAGCGTCACAGCTACGTCACAGCAGCATCACTGAACCGCCGCCCAATAGAAAAGGAGGGGAGGAGATGAGCGGCCAGAACATGCCGCCCACCTCCTTCCTTCCTCATTGCCGGTGGACGCAGGTAAGGAGATGTTTGTCGTTCCAGCGGCATCACACATAGCGATGTGTTCTGCCGCAGGAACGACAAACAACATCGTTACTGCAGCTGCAACGATAATTGGGAAGAGGAGGGCATGTCACCGATGAGCGATTTTAAACGTTTTTGCGACGATTCAAAATCGCTCATGGGTGTCACACGCAACGACATCGCTAAAGCGGCCGGATGTGCGTCACAAATTCCGTCATACAGATCATTATCATTGCAGTCAGGGTTAGAATGAAAGGTGATAACTCCACATACAGAAGACAACATAGGATCCATCATTTACAATAGATGATATCACAGGTATCCCCCGGCTCCTTTCACGATGACTTTTCATTTCCATTGGGCAGCCTGAGGGGAATAGGGCCACCCAGATGGAGGGATGGAAGAGGGAGGGCAGAGTTTTCAGTAGTTGAGTAGTAGTTGAGCAGTGAGACAGCGGTGACAGGACAGGTCACACTGTGGAGCTGGGCTCCTGTACCCGTCCCAGGTGCCAGATGTTGGCCTGGCCAGAAGGAGCTGAAACCCTGGTTGCAGGGGGTAGTGACAGGGGGTACGGTGCTGCTACAGAGAGCAGGCCGGCTTCCTTGTGCTACAACCGAGCAGGGGCCAGGGCATGACAGGGTACGCGGACCCTAGGCGGGAAGAAGCTTCACGCAGCCCAGTAATTCACCCAACGGGAACGGAGTCTTCAGGAACCATTCCCCACCCGCTCCAGAATCGGGGTACTAGCGCAACGAGGGGGATAGGACTTCCCAAAACTGTACAGAAAATCCCAAGCGTGAACCCTGAGAGCAGGCTCACTTGGCTAGCCACACAGGTGAGCGGGACCCGAGTAGTCTTAGGCGAAAGGGATCCACCAAGTTACACACAGTGCCAAGGGACAAGGCTTCAGACCAACCAGCAACACCAAAGGGGTACGGACCCAGCGTGCTCAGCTAAGAGGAACAGGGCATTCAAGAGTTTGGTTTACCTGGTGTCAGTGTCAGTGACTTTGGACTGTGTGAGTACCAGATATCCCTTCACGCCCGACGGGTTCCCCACTCCATCCATCACCGGGCCCCGGGACACCAAACCCCCTACCCACGGAGGGGTTAAACATCCTGCTGCTTCAACATCGTCACCGGGCTCCCCAACAGCAGCGGTGGTCTCTCACATTACCACGTAAGTGGCAAAAAAATTCCCCCTTTTTTTATTTCCGAGGTAGCCGCGCGACCCCGCCTCGGATCCGGAGACCCCTCGAGCCACTGTGGATCCGGGTCCGAGCAGCCCGTCGGCTGTCGCGGGGGGCGGCACAATTACACCCCACCCCTTCTCATTACAGAGATATACATCACCTGATTTACTTAATTGGTAGTTGGCTCTCAAGTCTATACAGCTTGGAGTAGGACAACATGTATAAAAAGTATCATGTGATCAAAATACTCATTTGCCTAATAATTCTGCACACAGTGTAATTTCTCTCTTTTTTAATCTCGTATAAATTGTAATATGAAAAATACAAACATCTAAAACTTTGTTTAAAAAGTACATTTCACAAAAAAAATCAGCAAAATTCATCTTCTCATCACACACTCCCTTTAAAAAGTAACTACTTTAAAGGGAACTAAGCTAACAGCGTGTCTCTTTCATTCTCATTGATTGGGACCCCTGATTTAGGTTTCCCACTTATCATAAAATTATAGCATATCCTAGTATCAATACCATAACTTAGGATCTCTCTTTAATTACCAAAGTTTTCTCTTGAATGTTCTAGTAGAGTTGGTAAATATGATTACAGGTGGGATTCATGGGGATATCAGTTTTCAAAACTCAACCAATGTAACTTTTCAAGAGAACTCAAATATAAATATTTTTAAAAAATTGCAAAAATTTTAATTGTTAATAATTTGTAAATCATTAACTCATTATGAATGATGTAAAGTATTGATCATATTTGAAGAGAAACCTGCTAATTACCCATTTATTCATGAATCACTAATGCTATCCTCACAGATACTTATTTACAAACAACTGTTTCCTGTCCTGGGAATGCAGTTCTCATCATAAGAGAGGATGGCAACCACATCCCCGTGATACCAGTGCTTGGTAGAATCTGTGCCTCTTAAGATCATTGGGGAATTTGGAGGTAAAGGCATCGCTGTCTTCATAACACTTTGCATTTGACCATAGTAATCCATGTATAAAACACTATAATTTATGAATTTTATGGTTTTGAGCACAGAATACCAATCATAGTATAGTATAGCTATAGTAAAAAAAAAAACAAAGCTACCACTCACTATGCACTAAGTAGTGACTGAAGGTGCGTCACCTGCACCCCTATGACTGAAAGCCGGAAGCTGCCGGGAAGAATAAAGATAATTTCCTCCTGGCAGCGTGGCTCTGTGTGGCACCCGCATGGAGTCAGAACTCTATTAACCTGTAAATTAACCACATACACATATCTGCAGGTTCATAGTGATTTTTTTTCCACATGGCAGTTTCCCTTTAATTCTTGCTCCATTGCAACAGACTAGAAATCACAATTTTTTTCAGCTACTATTGACATCCAAAGTCCGGAGGGAGGAGCTAGAATAGGAGGTTCAGGCTGATTATGGTCTCTTGCAACGATATGCAGTAAAGCTAAAACTTTCAATGAGCATGCACTAAAAGTTATCAAATTGGAGGTCAAAAGGAAGGACATCCTGCTGGCCAAGCATTTCCTTCAGTCCCATACAAAAGAAATAAAGCAACTGTTTTCGAGATTAGTGGTGGTCCCAGTGTTTGGCACCCATCCGATAAATATAGCAGTGTAGGTGATAAATCTATTTAATGGAAAAATCCGTTAAAGCCTCTTTGCCCAGACTTCATCCAGAATCTGATAAAGCATGATTTGTCGGATTCATAAATAATTCATTCAGATGTACTGTAGATGTACATACACCTTGATGGTTGTCCTATTAGGGCTCTGTTACGGTTGCTGCGAGCACTGGAGACTATGTCCAGATTTCTTGCTACTGCACATGTGCGAGCGCTGGAGACTAAGTCCAGATTTCTTGCTACTGCACATGTGCGAGCGCTGGAGACTAAGTCCAGATTTCTTGCTACTGCACATATGCGAGCGCTGGAGACTAAGTCCTATCTTGGAGCCATTGCACATGTGCGGGTGACATCATCACTGACACGAGGTCACATGTCTCTGACACCTTCTATGCCGATTGGTCGCTGGTCATGTGCTTGTGACGCCTTGCTCGGTGATAGGCCAGCATGACGTCACTCCTGTCGTTCTGGCAGCGGATTGGCTCTGGTGTCCTCCATCTTGGATGAGGCACAGAGTCTATATAAGACCCTGACACACGCCGCATGGCGCTCAGTCCTCTTGGTTCATGCATAAGAGTAGACGCTCTGTGCGCGTTCCTCTAGACATTCCTCTGTCTATGCTAGGTGAGCGCTACCGGCAGGGTAGCGTTCTTATACCTTACAGCTTCGGCTGCTGTCCGTATCCTTACCTCTTAGGGGAGCGGACATAGGCAGGTGCCTGAGGCACATGGTCTGGCTGGGCCTTGTGATTCGACTCGTAGGTGGACGTTGCCGCTAGGGTAACGTTCCTTATACTGCGTCTGGCAGTTGTTCGTATCCTCGCACACTAGGGGAGCGAACAGAGGTAGGAGCTTTGTGCGGCTTACGCTGCTGTTCGTCTCTTTTGCACCACTAGAAGAGCGGACCTAGGTAGGTGCCATTTCGCAGACATTGCCTTTGTCTCTGTGATTATTAACAGAGATCATTCCACACACCCTCCAAGTAAGGGAGGAATTGCTTTACTTACTTATTATATCCTTCTGTGAGTTAACAGAGGTATTGCACTCTGCCATAGTCTGCAGCAGAGTCTTTGCACGGTGGACCCTGACTGTCTGATACTCCTTTAGGTTATTATCAGACAGCCCCCTGTAACAGGCTCCATATCAAATGGAGCTCAGAAAGGCATGCATCCATGAATCCTGAAGACTAGAGCCAATAGGAAATACAATTTGTTATAAAGCCTTCCCTTTAGGCTAAATTCACAAATCCATGGAAGTGTTATATATTATAATATAAAATAGTATATAAAGCAATGATGATGATATATAATATAATATATGGAGGAATATGGGGTGCATTATAACATATGGGGGCTGCATTATAATACATGGATGACCATGGAGGTGCATTATAATATTTGGAGGACTATGGGGTGCATTATATTATATAGAGGACAATGGGGGTGCATTATAATATATGGAGGACTATGGGTTGTACATTATAATATATGGAGGACTATGGAGTGCATTATATTATATAGAGGACAATGGGGGTGCATTATAATATATGGCGGACTGGGGGGGAATTATATTATATAGAGGATAATGGAGTACATTATAATATATGGAAGACTATGGGGTGCATTATAATATATGGAAGACTATGGGGTGTAGAATATAATATATGGAGGACTATGGGGTGCATTATAATATATAGAGGACTATGGGGTGTACATTACAATATATGGAGGACTATGGGGTGCATTATACTATATGGAGGACTATTGGATGTGCAATATAATACATGGAGGATTATGGTGGGTGAATTATACTATATGGAGGATTATGGGGGTAGTTATTTATGGAGGACTATGTGGGCCAATTATACTATATGGAAGGCTATGTGGGAAACATTATAATATTTGGAGGGCCATGTAGAGGCCAATATACTATTTAGAGGGCTATGTGGGGGCCATTATAATATTTGTTAGGGCTATGAGGGAACCTTTATACTTTATGGAAAGTTATTTGAGAGCCATTATACTGTATGCAAGCAATTATAGAGTGTGAAAGTTTTTGTGGGCTCCATCACACTGGGCAGAGGGCTGTGTGGGGGCCATTATACTGCATGGATATCTGTGAAAGGGGGGGGGGGGGGTGTCACAGTTTGGGATCATACTGTGCTGGAGTAACCATACGTCCCCAGGGTGGCTGAGGGTGGGTACAGTAGGTCATCATACTGTGCATGCATGTGGAGGGTATTGTGGAGGAGTTCACTGTGGGAGTATTGTGCTGCATTTTTGGATCACTTTTGTTGGAATCATACTTCATGGCTGTAATGAAAGGGGAATCTATGGGCTTCAGTTGGAGGACCATTACTTTGTATAGGTTGTGAGATATGTTCTTATGTGACCCAGACAAGTATTACTATTTATTCATTCTTTTTTGGAGGAAGGGAGAAAATTAGAATATCTGCTATGGGGACCTATGATTTCTATGTACATGTACCGCTCCTGCAGCGGTCGAACCGCTCGGATCCGGGTGTCGCTACTCGTGGCTCGAGGGTGTCCGGGCCCGGGTGGGGAGGCTCAGGATCAATTTTAAATGTAAAGGGGGTTATTTACAGGGGATTTGATAGATCGTGACGCCACCCGTGGTGTGCGGTAATAGGGAGTACTGCCGCTGCCGATGGGAGTTTATGGAACGGGGGCAGCTAGATTACGTTTTTCCTCCACTTGTAGGGAAGGCCCCGGGACTGTGGATGGTGGAATGGGTCGCAGGGGAGCGAAGGGGAGCTGGGGCAAGGGGTGATCAGGTACTCACTCAGAAGGAAAGCAGACGCTGACAACGTAGTAAACTAAGTCTCTGGGTGCCGCTGCCCTTTTGGGGGAGCTCGTCCGGGTATCCGTCCCCTGCAGTACTGCCTGATGGTCCTGAGCCTGCCTCCGTGCACAGAATTTTAGTAGTGTGCAAGTGGCCCGTAAGCTTGAAGCTGTCCGGGCCCCGCTCCCTACTATGGGTAGTAAAGGAGCTTGCTCTCAGGAGCTCACGCTTGGGATTTCAGTGGGCTGCTTTGGTTGGAAAGCCCTATCCCCCTCATTGCGCTAGTGCCCCCGATCTCTGAGCTTAGTCCGTAAAGGCCCTGTACTCCGCAGGTTAATTGCCGGGTTGTTTGAAGCCTCTCCCCGACCTAGGATCCAGTAACCCGACGTGCCTTCGTTCCCAGACCGGCTATTGTACTGCTGCTGACCGTCCTCCTAGACTTAGCCAGGCACCCAGTCCCAATCTCTCGCGACCGGGTCTCTGACTCCTCCAGCTCCAGACCACTGTCTGCAACCCAATCTACTTCTCCCCTGGGAGCTCCAACTCCCAGCTTCCTCGAGCTCCTCACTGCTCGAGAGCTACCACTGAACTGACTTGTCACTTCCCTCCCACCTCCCTGCCTGACCCCTAGGTGGGCGGCCTTATTCCAGCTTAGCAGCCCACTGGTGTGTCTGACAGGGTGTTCTGTGAGGTGTGATTGGGATTTTGGATGCTGATAGAGGCATTACTGCAAGTTGGGAACTCAGAACCAAGAGGGGTTGAGTCCTGCACTAGGAGATAAAGAGCGTGCAGTACCCTGTGATGACCTGACTAGTCCAGGGGCATCACTTACACCTCTGATGAGATAGTATAAGATGAAACTTTGATGGGTCATTGAAGCACAAAATCTGTCTTCTATGTGTCATCAGTTTTATAAGGACCCCTTCAGAATTTATTGTCAGAGTCTGATCTACAAGGCGGATGAGAATAGGACATTCTATGAGTCTCACGGCCCGGAGACACAGATCCATTTTTAAAACCGATGTGTGTATGGCTCAGTGAAACTATGGGTGCAGTTTGAAAGGTGCAGCCCGAGTAAAAAACAGACAGCACTAGACGTGCCATGTGAATGTAACCTGAATGAATCGGCCTCGATTCCTGCGCTTGTTTAAAGATACCCATACCAACCCTACACTTAAATTATATATAATATCTAGGAAACGGAGATAATAATAAAGCATTACATTTGCAATACTTTCATTGATTAATTTTGGATTAAATTAAAATTATAACAACTATATGTAAATTATTTTAATTTTCATAGAAGCTTTAAATATCAAAAAGCTTTATCAAGTTTACTTAAAGAAACCCTCCCACCTATACTTTCTTGATTAAATATGTGTATATATTGTAAGAGGGCAGAATTTCAGTAGAGATGGATATTTTATTGCTTGTTTATCTCATGTTATCTCATTTAGTGCCTTAAAATCTGTTCTAGAAATTTCTTTTGCACTTACCATGACTTAACATATGGGGAAACCATTATCAAAAACGTACATTAAATCCTTTAAAAAAAAATAAATAAATATGTTAACTTGCACATATTGTATATTTATGTATATATTTGTAAATATGTATGAGTGTATTTATGTACTCAACGCTCCCGTCGTTTGTGCGTCACGGGCAAATCGCTGCCCGTGGCGCACAATATCGCTAGGCCCCGTCACACATACTTACCTTCCTAGTGACGTCGCTGTGGCCGGCGAACAGCCTCTTTTCTAAGGGGGCGGTTCGTGCGGCGTCACAGAGACGTCACATGGCAGGCGTCCAATAGAAGCGGAGGGGCAGAGAGCAGCCGCATGAAAGACATGCCCACCTCATTGCCGGAGGACGCAAGTACGGCGTTCGTTGTGCCTGGGGTTTCATACGTAGCGATGTGTGCTGCCTCAGGAACGACCAACAACCTGCATCCTGAACCAGCAACGATATTTGGGAAATGAACGATGTGTCAACAATCAACTATTAGGTGAGTAATTTTGATCGTTATCGGTCGCTCGTACGTTTCACACGCAACGACGTCGCTAACGAAGCCGGATGTGCGTCACGAATTCCGTGACGCTAGCGACATCTCGTTAGCGATATCATTGCGTGTAAAGCCCCCTTTGGTCTCATTTAAAGCAGCTGAGCTCTCTCAGAAAGGCTTTGTCTGTGGAGAGAGGAAAAGATCTGTAGCTGCTGGTCAGTGGTATCCTGAGACTGACATAAGAGAAGCTATGTTATTGTTTAGGCGGGGGAGCCTGTGTGATATTAAGGACAATTTATTTAGTATTTTTGGCTCGGTTAGATCTTTTGTGCCCAGGAGAGGCTGTTTTGTTTGGACTGTACGTGGAAGTTTATGAAAATAATAAACTTCAGCTGTCTTGGATATAACTGCATTGCCTGCCTGTGTGAACGCTACCAATTACCAGAGAGCTTACTCCACTACAATACGCATGTAATGTGAATTTATTAATATACTCACGCACCGCTGATCTCTACAGTGTCCATGTCACATCGTCTCTCTGCATCTAGAGACTTGTGACAGGAGCTGGGCCAGAGTCTCTCTTCGCCATCTGAGACTCGTCATATCTATATATATAATTGCCTTATTCTGTCTGTCTGTCTTGCTCCAAAATTGTGTCGTTACAGTGACAGTGTCGTTACAGTGACAACCGTCGGATTGGCTGCTGGGCTTGGCCTGGCCCCCCCCCCCCACGGATTGGCCGCTCGCCTCGGCCTGGCCCCGCCCCCCGCATGGATTGGCCGCTTGCCCCGGCCCTCTGCACGCATCGCCCGCTCGGCCACGCCCCTTCCCCCGAATTCTAATGAAGCCCCGACTCCCAGGTGACTGCTGCAGTGCGCTTCCAGGAGTCCACACCCTCAGCCCAGCCCAGACATAACCGTGCGATGCTGGGATCGTGACGGAGCCGGTGTACGCTGGTAACCATGATACACATCGGGTAACTATAGGAAGCGCTTCCCTTAGTTACCCAATGTGTATCATGGTTACCAACGTACACTGGCTCCCGGTACACATGTGCAGGGAGCCGGCATACGCTGACGCCTCGCCCGCTCGGCCCCGCCCCGACACACGTTTGCCTGCTTGGCCCCGCCCCGGCACACGTTGGCACACTCGGCCCCGCCCCCAGCACACGTTGGCCCGCTCGGCCCCGCCCCCCCAGCGGCCCACTCGGACCCGCCCCCGGTGGCCCGCTCGGCCCCGCCCCCGGCACACATTAGCCCGCTCGGCCCCGCCCCGGCACACGTTGGGCACCTATACACCTCCCCCCCAGGACTATTCCTCCCATTATACTCCTCTTTCCCCAGGAGTACTACTCCCATTATACTCCTCTTTCCCCAGGACTACTACTCCCATTATACTCCTCTTTCCCCAGGACTACTCCTCCCATTATACTCCTCTTTCCCCAGGACTACTCCTATTATAGTCCTCCTATTATACTCCTCTCTGAGTATAATAGGAGGACTATTACAGCATGGGGGATGGAGCATGATGGGGGGTGCGCAGCATGGGGGATAGAGCACGATGGGAGGTGCGCAGCATGGGGGATGGAACACGATGGGGGGTGCGCAGCATGGGGAATGGAGCACGATGGGGGGTGCGCAGCATGGGGGATGGAGCATTATGGGGGTGCGCAGCATGGGGAGTGGAGCACGATGGGGGTTGCGCAGCATGGGGGATGGAGCACGATGGAGGGTGCGCAGCATGGGGGATGCAGCATGATAGGGGGTGCGCAGCATGGGGGATGGAGCACGATGGAGGATGCGTAGCATGGGGGAAGGAGCACGATGGGGGGTGCGCAGCATAGGGGATGGAGCATGATGGGGGTGCACACCTCCCCCGAAAACACACACACACCGCCACACGCGCACCGCACAACACACCACACACACACTGGGAACCACAAACACTGCCCTACACAGACACCCACACACACAGACAACGCCGCACACACACAACACCCAACACACAAACACCGCGGCATACACAAATATACACACATACCGCGCAACACACACACATTGCACAAAACATACCTCCCCCAAAACACACACACGCACCCCACACCCACACAAACCGCGCAACACACACAGCACCACACACAGACAACACTGCAGACACACAACGCTCCACAAACAACGCAACACACACAACGCAACACACAAACAACACCACTCTCACACACCCCCACACCCCCCACACCCAGAACATTTACAGCGCCCTACACAAACACTTGGCAACTACACACAACAACATCTATATATATAACAAAAATCATACATTAACCATACAATAAATTCTAGAATACCCGATGCGTTAGAATCGGGCCACCTTCTAGTTAAACATAATTCCCTTTCCTTTGGAGCTAAAAGAATGAATGTCAGTTTTACTTTCCAGCAGCTTCTGACTCCTGCCCTCAGGTGTTTAAGGTTGGTGACCACTCCCTTCCCCTATATATAGTCACATCTCCCTGTAGAGGGTGTTGGTTATTCTGAATCCATTCTGTAGCTACAGTAGGCCTGGAGGTGGAAGAAGCTGCTGGAGCCCTTGTTGCAGTGAAGTGGTGTAAGGCTACATTCACACATCAGTTTTTTGGCATCAGGCACAATCCGGCATGTGCCTGATGCAACGGAGCCGTCGCAGATTGTGTAAAAACTGATGCTACGGATCCAGCAAAAAACTGATCCTTTTTTTTTTTTCTTTTTCATGCCGAAAGAGAGAGAGCCCATCATCACCGCACACACCGGTACTACCGCCCCCATCATCACCGCACACACCCCGGCACTACCGCTCTCATCATTACCGCACACACCCCAGCACTACCGCTCTCATCATTACCGCACACACCCCAGCACTACCGCACCCATCATCACCGCACACCCCGGCACTACTGCACCCATCATTACCGCACACACCCCGGCACTACCGCACCCATCATCACTGCACACACACGGGCACTACCGCCCCCATCATCCCCACACAGATTCCGGCACTACCGCCCCCATCATCACCACACATACACCAGCACTACTGCACCCATCATCACCGCACACACCCCGGCACTACTGCACCCATCATTACCGCACACACGCCGGCACTACCGCCCCCATCATCACCGCACAAACACCAGCATTACCTGAGTGACGTCCCCGCTGATAGCGCAACTCACTTCAGTTGCTGCGTGGAGCTCACTGGAGCGGCGGTGTACTACGGCCGCTCCTGTCAGCTTCCGATGTAGCAGAGCTGAAAACGTCATGGGACCTCGAGTGGATTACGTTGGACCTGGAGGGGTATTTGGGGGTTAATAAAGTGGTGAATGAGGGTGTTTTTTGTCTTTTATTTCAAATAAAGGATTTTTCGGTGTTTGTGTTTATTTAATTTCACTACAGATTAATCATTGCGGGTGTCTCATAGACGCCTGCCATGATTAACCTAGGACTTAGTGGCAGCTATGGGCTATGCCATTAACTCCTTATTACCTCAATTGCCTCCGCACCAGGGCAATTCGGGATGAGCCGGGTAGAGTCCCGGGACTGTCGCATCTAATGGATCTGTTTTATCAGTTTTTTTCCGAATTGTGCCTGATGGAAAAAAACTGATGTGTGAACGTAATCAAAGCTGCAGTCCTGGTGTCTGACTGTATCTGTGAAGCTGGGCTTTATCCTTTGTTCCTTCCTCTGTCTGTTGTACCTTCCCATCTTGTTCTATTAGTGCAGCAGTGGGACTAGTGATCCTCATGTGCCAGAGTTATTGCAGAGTCTTTCAGGGTTTCAGGTATCCTGCTCGGCGACAGGTGTGGAACCTGTATAGGGACTAGCTAGGAGTTCAGGGTGCAGCTGCAGAAGGTGTCCCATCATCTCTCTCTCTAGTGTAGCGCCCCTGAAGCCATCAGGGAGCTAGAAGGTAGTACATCCCCACCAGGATGTAGGGCCTACCCCCTAGGGACGCAAAAAAAACAGTGCCGGTAACACCAAACACTCCAGGTAATCCCTGTTTTTCTCCAATAATCCCCCATAGAATTGTACAAGGCTAGGGTTGGACCAATGGATGGTCGCCTAGAGGTGGAGCCACTCCAGTCCACTAGACAACCAGGTGGGAGGGGCAGACAGTGGAGTTAGATAGTGGAGAGGAGACACAGTAATGGTGGTAGTGGAGGAGTATGTGTCAGAGGAAGTGAAAGTGAGCAGACAGACTGTCAGGAGTGAACCGTGACCTGAGGGCCAGGCGGTTAGTTGCCGGTGGAGTACGGTGGAGTACTCATGGAACTACGCACGAATGGGGTACAGAATCCTAGGTCAGGCAAAAGCTCCAGGCAGACCTGATAACATCTGCACAGTGAAGGGACCATCAAAGACCTCACTGACCTTGAAGTTTGGGACTCAGTAGCAAAGAGAGAACCGGGGACAGGACCAGAGACTCCAACCCCACAGGGTTCACGCTACCGTCATACGGACTGCTGAAGAAAACAACCAGGAGGGGACCCCCAGCCGCTCCACGCCAGAGCAGCCGTAGTTGAGTACATTAATACACACACTACATTACATGTATGTACACACACATTTAATACAAAAAAATAAATGGTAGTGCTTCTTTAACAGATGATGTGTTATAGTTAGATATTGCTTATGTGTACTGAATGGAATATCATATTAAGTCAGATCTCCACAAAACTTTTCATAACTGGGACATCAATATTGAGTCGGTATGAAATTTGTGTTGAGCCCAGCAGGATTCACACTGCAGGCAATAAAATGCTTCTCTGCTTCCGGATTATTACCAGCATCGAAAAATTCTGTAGAAGATTGAGCAGAGAGAGACACATGTAAACAAGCAGGATGACACTACCCTGCGATAGCAATTTTATATGATTGCACAAATCTGATACAGTGACACAAACAACCGCAAATAAGAGAAGTCAAAATGCAGCATTTTATCCACCCATTATTTCTTTACACATATAAGTGAATTTCTTCCTAAAAGGTAAATGTAACTTAGCATAAATAATAAAAAAAAGTTTATAGACGTAAGATTTTTAGAGTGGTTGTCATTTTTTTTTATAAAAATTGAGGTAAAAGCTTTAAAAAAATAAATAAATAAAATAAAAAGAATAAGCATTACTTTTCTGTAGATGCCCTTGCCAATCCATCGCCGCCCCTCAATGTTCTCCGCTGTTCTTTGTTTGCAGGGCTGCAGTGGCAATGTCCGATCTACAACATGTGATCTCTGTAGCCAATCACTCGACTCAGCTGTCATGTTACAAAACCAATAATTGGCTGGAGCAATCATGTTACAGACTTGTCACAGCTGGAGCCCTGCAAATGAAAAGCAGCACAACCCGCGAGGCAGCAACGGATTGGGGTACACAATAGAGCACTCTTTCAGAATTTTTCATGCAAAAGTCACTTGTGGCACATATACCTTTGTGGGTGGTGAGTAAACCAGATTGAGGTACACATTTACCAAATGCATATGTTAAACAGACCCATTGGCATTAATTTACAAATTTAGGCTAACAGACTGTTTGGTTTCCTTCCAGTAGGTATGTTTGCTGTATGGAATATTAAGACATCTAGCAGAAAACATATTCCATTCAATACGTGATTAAGAGACGCGTTTCAGACGTCTTGCGTCCTTATTCATAGTCCAGTGGTGTGAAAGTGTTTGCCCCTTCCTAATTTCTTCTTCTTTTGTATGCTTGTCACTTAAATGTTTCAGATCACCAAACAAATTTAAATATTAAACAAAGAGAACACCAGCAAACACAAAATGCAGTTTATAAATTAAGGTCTTTATTATTAAGGGAAAATTAAATCCAAACATACAGGGTCCTGTGTGAAAACAATGATTGCCCCCCTCCATCCCCTCAAAACATAAATTAACTGTGGTTTATCACATCTTTGGAAAGCGAAGTTAAATATCACTAGCCATGCCCTGACCTGTTTATTGCCACACCTGTGCTCAATCAAGAAATCACTTAAATAGGACCTGCCTGACAAAGTGAAGTAGACCCTCAAAATCTAGACATCATGCTGCGATCCAAAGAAATTCCGGAACAAATGAGAAACAAAGTAATTGAGATCTATCAGTCTGAAAAAGGTTATAAATCCATTTCTAAAGCTTTGGGACTCAGCAAACCACAGTGAGAGCCATTATCCACAAATGATGAAAACATGGAACAGTGGTGGAACTTCCCAAAAATGGCCGGTTGATCAAAATTACCCCAAGAGAGCAGTGACGACTCATCAAAGAGGTCACAAAACACCCCAGAACAACATCCAAAGAACTGCATGCCTCAGTTGCCTCAGGTAAGGTCAGCGTTCACTACTCTACCATAAGACACAGACGGGAGCAAAATTGCCTGCATGACAGAGTTCCAAGACGAAAACCACTGCTGAGAAAAAACATCAGTTTTGATAGAAAACATCTTGATGATCCCCAAGACTTTTGGGAGAATACTCTGTAGACTGACAAGCCAAAAGTTGATCTTTTTGGAAGGTGTATGTCCCATTACATCTGGCGCAGAAGTAACACAGAATTTCAGAAAAGGAAGATCATAGCAACAGTAAAATATGGAGGTGGTAATGTGGTGGTCTGGGGCTGTTTTGCTGCTTCAGGACCTGGAAGACTTGCTGTGGTAAATGGAACCATGAATTCTGCCGTCTACCAAAAAATCCTGAAGAAGAATGTCTTGCCATCTATTCATGACCTCAGCCTGAAGCACACTTGGGTTATGCAGCAGGACAATGATTCAAAACACACCAGAAAGTCCACCTCTGAATGGCTTAAAAAAACAAAATTAAGACTTTGGTGTGGTCTAGTCAAAGTCCTGACCTTAATCCACTTGAGATGCTGTGGCAAGATCTTAAAAAGGTGGCTCATGCTCGGAAACCCTCCAATGTGGCTGAATTACAACAATTCTACAAAGATGCGTTGGCCAAAATTTGTCAAGAGCATTGTAATAAATTCATTGCCAGTTATAGTAAAGGCTTGATTGCAGTTGTTGCTGCTAAGGGTGGCTCATCCAGTTATTAGGTTTAGTGGGCAATCACTTTCACACAGGGCCCTGTAGGTTTGGATTTCTTTAATAATAAAGATCTTCATTTATAAACTACATTTTGTGTTTGTGTTATCTGTTTAAATTTGTTTGGTGATCTGAAAAATGCAAAAGAATAAGAAATCAGGAAGGGGGCAAACACTTTTTCACACAACTGTATATGATGGGTGCCTCAGTAGTACCCATTATTCATCCAAGCCTAATTTTGGGAATTTGGCAACCTGAAATCCAAACTGCACACGCAACGTGAAAGAAACCTTATGTGGACCTATTACCAAGTGAAAAGTGGTCGGAATTGTCTATTTTATTCCTACTACTCCTACTGTTACAATGTGTTCTGTTAATACAAAGCTGGGCAATTAATTTTCCACAGTGGCTACATGAGAGATCTTGACTGGTGTGGAGGCAGAAGCAATAGGATGAAATTAATTCTGCTCAACACTAATATTAACATATTAATTAAAATTATAATTTTATATTAATTGTATCACTTAATTTTGAGCAGAATTAAGTATGCTGACATCCCCTATATACTGTAGCCCACGTTTTGGTACTGAAGCCGCTGCCAAGAGGTGGTTGGGGGGATTATGGGAAGGGGGAGCAGTGAATATTCATTTTCTTTAACAGAGGTGTCACAGGGTCTTTCTCCCATATCACACAATCAACAGAACGAGCGATGAGTGAGCAATCCAAAGCATATTTATTCCATGCAATCCAGAATGTCCATCAAATAATCAACCACACAGAGGGTAAAATATTCAAATAATGGCATAAATGTCCCGGGGATGAGTCACAATCCTCCAGCAGGCCTTTTCCAGGCAAATCGGGGTCTCTCAGTCTCCCTGGGGAGTCAGCCTCTACTCAGGGGATCAATCTTCGTCCTTCTCTCTTCTCCTGCTCAACCAGACTGACAAATCCCCCAGGTAAGCAGAGAGTTTGCAGTAGGTGAATTTCAGGCCACTTCCCCCAGACTAAAGGCTGCTTTACACGCTGCGACATCGCTAGCCGATGCTAGTAATGTTGAGCGTGATAGCACCGGCCTCCATCGTACGGCCGATATGTGGTGATCGCTGCCGTAGCGAACATTATCGCTACGGCAGCGTCACTACTTACCTGCTCTGCGACGTCGCTGTGACCGGCGAACCGCCTCCTTTCTAAGGGGGCGGTTCGTTCAGCGTCACAGCGACGTCACTAAGCGGCCACCCAACCAAAGCGGAGGGGCGGAGATGAGCGGGTCAAACATCCCGCCCACCTCCTTCCTTCCTCATTGCTGGCGGGACGCAGGTAAGGAGAGGTTCCTCGTTCCTGCGGTGTCACACGGAGCGATGTGTGCTGCCACAGAAACGAGGAACAACATCATTACTGCAGCAGCAACGATATTTGGGAAGAGGGGGGCATGTCACCGATTAGAGATTTTGAACGTTTTTGCAACGATTCAAAATCGCTAATAGGTGTCACACACAACGACATTGCTAAAGCGGCCGGATGTGCGTCACAAATTCCGTGACCCCAACGAGATCGCTTTAGCAATCTTGTAGCGTGTAAAGCCACCTTAAGGGTACCGTCACACTAAGCGACGCAACCAGCAATCCCACCAGCGATCTGACCTGGCAGGGATCGTTGGTGTATCGCTACATGGTCGCTGGTGAGCTGTCAATCAGGCAGATCTCCCCAGCGATCAGAGATCAGCCACCAGAGACTTGTGTAACAACGCTGTGCTTCGTAACCATGGTACACATCGGGTTACTAAGCAAAGCGCTTTGCTTGGATACCCGATATGTACCTTGGTTACCAGCATCCGCAGGCTGCCAGAAGCCGGCTCCCTGCTCCCTGCACATTCAGATCGTTGGCTCCCGCTTTCAAACACAGCGATGTGTGCTTCACAGCAGGAGAGCAACACACATGCAATACAAATAAAGGACAGTAAAGTAAAAATACGAGCGTAAAATACGAACCTACACAGCATGATACACAGTACAGCATATCCCACCATCACAACCGGACACAGTGATAACACAGCCACTGGCTTACTGCAGTAACTGGGGCAATCACGTTTTTCCGTTATGTTAATGTTAACTTTACTTTGTGTTTGTGATACAAAAACGCAAATTTATATATATTTTTTTTTTTACTATTTTACTACTATCAAGTCAGCAGTCTTCCCCATGATTGTGTAGCCTACTGAACCAGACTAAGGGACCATTTTAAATACTTAGGAAGTCTTTTATAGGTGTTTTGTGGTAATTATTCTAATTTTCTGAGATAATGACTTTTGGGTTTTCATTGGCTGTAAACCATAATTATCAACATTAACAGAAATAAATGCTTGAAATAGATCCCTCTGTGTGTAATGACTCTAAATAAGCTATGCATTTACCTTTTGATATTGAATTACTTAAATAAATTAACTTTTTGATGATATTCTAATTTATTGAGACGCCCCTATGTGTGTGTGTATATATACGGTATATATATATATATATATATATATATATATATATATATATATATATATATAAAAGTGAGGTGAGGGGTACCGGGCACCGCTGAATCCACTACAAGTAAGCCACTCAATCCTAGTGAACCTGTGAGATCCGGGTGCGTGTCCCAAGGTGTAGACCATAGATATCCAAAAACAGGCAGAAAGGGTCGCATTCCAAAGATCAGGATATAAGGTTCTCTTTAATCCATGTTCATACCAGGGGTACAGGTGGTGGGGGAGGGTGAAGACATGCAGCGCCGGACCAGCTGCATGTCTTCACCCTCCCCCACCACCTGTACCCCTGGTATGAACATGGATTAAAGAGAACCTTATATCCTGATCTTTGGAGTGCGACCTTTTCTGCCTGTTTTTGTATATATATATATATATATATATATATATATATACTGTAAATTGTGGTAGATCCACTCACTCAGCTCCAGTTTGAGGTAGACACGGAAATGCTTCTCCGTTTACGTTTCAGCTGGTTTATTAGGTCTGCTTTCAAACTTAACTTACAGCAAGATGGGCTGCAGTGTGTACATCGCCCTGGCCAAAAACTAGTACTCTAGCAGGATACAGCTAAACCCCCACCAAAGTGGAAGCGTCACAGGTGCAGGAGGAGTGGAAGCGTCACAGGTGCAGGAGGAGCTCCTCCTGCACCTGTGACGCTTCCACTTTGGTGGGGGTTTAGCTGTATCCTGCTAGAGTACTAGTTTTTGGCCAGGGCGATGTACACACTGCAGCCCATCTTGCTGTAAGTTAATACTTAATTTTTGGAGGATATTTTCCTGTTTTTGTTGCTATGTTTATATTCTGCTTTCAAACTTGCGTTGTTTTGCATCCGTCACAATCAGTTGTGTGACGGATGCAATGCATGCGTTGCAGATAGTGGCACAACTGATGTGACTGATGCTGCAAAAAAACAATCCGTTGTCTTTTTTTTTTTTTTTCACTGTTTTACCGGTGGCCGGCTTTTCTGAACGATCAGCTGATCGCCCGGCGGCCGCCTTTTGTGAATGATCAGCTGATCGTTCTTGGTGCTGGAACTGAATTTACAGTCCATCACGGTTTTTTACTCTGCTCATGCTCACAGTAAAAAATTGATCCGCCGCACACAAAAAACGTTACAGTGTGCTTTTCTACCGCCTGAAGGTAAAGTGAGTAAACGACTGATGCAACGCAGGGCCATCAGTCACAATCCGTCGCTAATAGCAGCCTATGGGGAAAAAACGGATTCCTGCAAAATATACCGTAATTCCTCAAGACGACGGATTGTGACTGATGCAAAACAACGCAAGTGTGAAAGCAGCCTAACTTCATAAACCAGCTAGCACAAAGCAAAACAGCTTTACCGGCATAAAAGAAAACAAAAGAACATGCACACAGTACAAATATAGTGCGGGTTCCACCCGCTAAGGTTTGGGGTTCCATGCTGCTCAAACAGAGCCACAGAGAGGGTACTGCTCCCTCCAAACACATAGAACAGTGAGTGTTTCCAGAGAGATGCCTTTTACCTCTGGGGCCACACCCCGAGGTGGAGATATGGTGAACAGCCGTCCCACCCATCTCTTTAGGCCCTGTTAAAATCCATTTAACGCTCGCAGCACCTAGTATGCTCGGGCATTACATCCGGGGTTAATATCACTGAATTTAATAGTCTCAGTGACACATACCTCCCTTTTGTATATTATATATGTTTTTTTTTTTAACTTTTAAAGCATTTTTTTTTTAATATTTACTAGTTCTATAAGGAGACTTGATGTGTTCCTTTGATCACACTAATAATACACTGTACTACTTTTGTACTACAATGCATTACCTAGCCTGTCAGTCTGTGAATGACAGGTAGCATATCAGGAGCCACCCCCGCTGGAATCTGATAGGCTGAGGTTTGTGGCAGAGGAGGAGGCCATTGGTAAAACTTCTTGTTGTCATAGCAACCATTAGCACAACGCAACCTTCTTCTGTCAAACTCCACAATTACTGCTCACACTACTGACAAGTCATCAGTTGGGTGAAAGTACATGGATCGGCGCGCGCTTTGGTCCCAGCGCATGCAGCAGGATCTCAGCTATATATTACAGCCAGCTTCTGCTGAGGATGGCAAACAACATGTACGTCAAATTGCAATAAGAGACTTGCAATCATTATGTAATTTTGTGGACCCCTTCATGGTGGAGCCATTGTCCTTTTTTCCACTTTTATTTTTTCCTACCCCTGTTCCAAGAGCCATAACTTTTTTTTAATAATTTCATCGACATAGCAGCCGTATGAGGGCTTGTTTCTTGTATGATGAGCTTCAATCTTGGAAAACATCATTCATTTGAGCTCAGTGAACTAGAAAATGGATAAAAAATTGTGTTGTAAAATGTAATTCCGCCACTCTTTTTTGGGGGTTTGCCTTTATTATGTGGTCAAAATGGAAACATGATTCTTCAGGTCATTATGAAAAACCCCAAAAACATTCCCGTACTGAGAATCTTATATGTGCCCCTGCTGTGTACTGTGTAATGGCCGTATCTGACTGTACAGGGACATGGTCTGATCATACCACATCTCCTGTTAAGGGGAAGAAGGAAAAAAGAATATACAAACAGGACAGCACGTGATCACAGCTGATTCTTTCTGTGAGGTAAAACATTTCACTGCCTGTTTTTTAAAAACAATGTCTTTATTAAAATGTATGCCTACTATTCTGTGCTAATATTTTAGAAATATTTAAACATGAGGGGTAAGTTTTTCTGTTAATAGTGCATCACCAGTGGGAGCTCACAGCAGATGACATTTTCAGCCGATGTTGATCTAATGGGGCTGTACTAATCTGCAGCAGAGAGCTCTTAGTCAGCGTCTTTGTAAACATTGAAAGTGATAAAATAGGGTGCAAGAAATGACATGAGAAAGCAATATTGTTAAAGGTCAAGGGGCATAAAAGAACGAAAAATACAAAACAAATATCATGTAAAATGGACAATCCGTGTTCCTAATAATGGAAAATATTTACTATACAATGTACTTCATTTTATAGACTGTAGATTGTATATGTCAATCATACCATAATCCTCTGTCCAGCAGGTGTAGTTACATAGGTTGAAAAAAGACCTAGGTCCATCTAGTTTAACCCAATATATTTCATCACTAAATCATTTATAACCGACAATGTTGTGTGCACTGAGGAAATCATCCAGTCCTTTTTTAATAGCTGTTATAGCATCCGCCATTACTACCTCTTGTGGTAGTGCATTCCACAGTCTGACTGCTCTAACTGTAAAGAATCCTTTGATATTTAGCTGTCGGAATCGCTTTTCTTCCACTCGCAGTGAGTGCCCCCTGGTCCTTAGTATTGTCTTTGGAAGAAATAAGTCATGTGCCAGTTCTTTGTATTGACCACACATGTATTTATACATATAAATGAGATCTCTGAGATGTCGATTTTCCTAAGCTAAACAAATCCAACTTTTCCAACCTCTCATCATACGGGCGGCCTCCATTCCTTGTAATAATCTAGTTGCCTTTGAACTGACTATCTTCTGAATATCTGTTTTAAATGTGGAGCCCAAAACTGGATCCCATATTCCAGATGTGACCTTACAAGTGATTTATAGAGGGGTAACAATACGTTGGGATCACGGGATTTAATCTCTCTTTTTATACACCCTAAAATCTTCTTTGCTTTTGCAGCTGCTGCCTGACATTGAGTGCTGCTGCTCAGCTTATTTGTAATGAGAAGACCCAAGTCCTTCTCCTGTTCTGTAGTCCAGAGTTTACTTCCATTTAATGTATACGCAGCTATAGGATTACTCCGTCCTAGGTGCTTTACTTTACATTTATCAACACTAACACTAGAACTACTGAGGTAGTCATTTTGACTACTTTGCACTATGTATTTCTATATAGGTGTCACGAGTCCAGTAGTTCTAGTGTTAAATCTCATTAGCCAAGTATCTGCCCATTCTGACATCTTATCCAGATCTTTTTGTAATATTGTACTATCAAGGTCAGTTTTTAATATCCTACATAGTTTGGTGTCGTCAGCAAAGACTGACACTTTACTATCAATCTCATCCACAAGGTCATTAATAAGGAGATTAACCAGAAGTGTAGACTGCGGTGAAATAGCTGAAATGACAGATTCCCCACAGTCTCCCCCTGGCAATCTTTAATCCATATGGCCAGTATTAAGTATGTTTTTCAGAAGATTGATGGCGTCCATTGAGGCACAGGTTTCTGCAACAAGATTTTCTCCCGCATCTAACACTATAGGAATTGTCCAGTTCCATAAAATTAATTTTAGATGTGCTCATTTATTTTAACAAATTATTTTACGATATTGCAAGATTTTTATGCAAAGAATTCAAAAGTCCTTATATTTTACACTAAGTCCTTTTTTATGCATTCATTAAAAGCAATTACTTTATTTATATCACATTGAAGACGTATTTACCAGAACTCTGGGAATCCATGTAGAAGTAACATGAGGGGTTTGCCTCGTTCTCCTGCCGCAACGTAGTGGAATCGTAATCCAGAATCCTGTAGATGTATTATATAGATATTAGTCATGATGACATAAGGTAGAAAATGGTGCAAGTATCAAGTGCAATATATATTAAGAGAAAATAGAAAAAAACATCAGTGTATGGGCTAAAGCTCCATGCACATGGCTATATTAAGGCACAGAGCAGGGGATATATTCCCAAAGCCTCGGAGGAGATCTGACCTTTTCCTTGGCACTAATAGACTCTCTGTTCACATCCGCTCCCTGTAACAAGTTCGGTAAAAAATACCGTTTTTGTACAGTAAAGTCCTATTCTCCATCATGGAAACCCAACGATTCTATTATGGTCAACCTTGACATTGTGATAACAATCCCTGGCCTTATGCTTTATTGTGCTATGTGCACATAGAATAGAATTAGACCCTCCATAGGCGTCCGAACACTGAGTTTTTACAGTGGAGAATAAAGGGAACCTGTTAGGTCCAATATGTACCCAGAACCACGAGCAATTTTGGGTGCACATTGCTAATCCCTGCCTAACCGTACCTCTATACACTAGCATAGATAAAGAGATCTTTAGAAAAAGTATTTCTAAAGATCTTTTACAGTATGCTAATGAGCTCGGGGACTAGTCTCCTGGGCGTTAGTTCCCCGGCCAGTTGCCCCATTAGCATGCTAGTACGTCCCTGTGGGTGTACTAACATGCTAATGAATACGCAGTTTCACAGGATGATCTCACGCTCCTCTCTGTTGCCATCACGTCCGATGGGGGATTTCGGCACAGTACACATGACCCCGGAGTTTGGGTCATGACTCATGAGCACTACTTCAGTTTGAAGCCAGGACGTGTACACCTGGCTTCATAATGCGCACGACCCAAACTCCGGGGTCATGCGTACTGAGACGAAATCCAGCATCGAGCGGCGATGGCAGCGGAGAGGTGAGTGAGATCATCCTGTGACGCTGCACATTCATTACCATGTTAGCACATCCACAGGGGCATACTAACATGCTAATGGGGGCGACTGGCCAGAGAACTAACGCCCAGTGGACTAGTCCCCTCACTTATTAGCATATCATAAAGGATCTTTAGAAATACTTTTTCTAAAGATCTCTTTATCTATGCTACTAGATGCAGGGACTGTTAGGCAGGGATTAGCAATATGCACCCAGAACTGCTCGTGGCTCTGGGTGCATATTGGACCTGATAGGTTCCCTTTAAGAAAGATGTTAACTTTATTCCACAGGGCAGTATGATTATGATGAAACCAAATTTCTATAGTTTTTTTTTTCTCTTCATGTTCTCAACTGTTGTCAAATAGGTTTTTGCTATCTCACCTAAGAGCAGCATGATGTAGGGGCAGAGACCCTGATTCCATGCTTGATGTCATTTTAATAAAATCAGTTTTCTCTGCTGCAGATCTACCAGTTCTCTGAATGCTGAGCGCTATAATCCTGCCTACACCATTGATTGGCAGCTTTCTGTGTACACTGTGCATAGGCAGAAACCTGACAATCAGTGCTGGGGGTGCGGTTATACACAGCTTATGAATAGTAATGACTAGTCTTCTACTGATAATCACCTGCTGGTAACACAGGGATTTTATCAAAACTGCACCAAGCAGTCACATAAGTGACACATTGATGGAATAAGGCTATGTGCGCACAGTGCGTTTTTCGTGGCGTTTTTGCGCGTTTTTCGGGTGCATTTTTGCTCAGAAAACTGCATGACTTTGCTTCTCCAGCAAAGTCAATGAGTTTTCAGTTTTGCTGTCTACACACAGCGTGGTTTTTTTAGCTCCGTTTTTGTGGTGCCCACAAAAACGCAGCATGTCAATTGTTCTAGCGTTTTTCACTGCGCTTTTCACCCATTGAGTTAAATGAGATGTTCAAAACCGCAATGGAAAACGCAAATTGCAAATATAGCTGCGTTTTAGTGCATTTCTATGACTAAAAACACAGCTATAAACGGAAGGGATGGGTAATAAAGTGACATGTACAGGAAGAGGATTCCTTCTGTTGGTAAACACAGAAGAGTGAATCCTCCCGATACCGCCACCGCTGCTTCCACCTCCTGTCCTGCACCATGTCCGGACGGGAGGTGGAAGTAGCTGTGAAATCAAACATGAACAGTAGAAAAAAAAAATCTCATACTCACCTGTCTGCAGACTCCCGGTACATATCCACTTCCAGATCCTCTTCCCGGTACCGCCACCCCTGCTCCGGCTGTGTGCAGAATCCCGGGACACGTCCGATGGCTGCAGGACCTGCCGATGGTCAGCTGATGCGGCACCTGACGGCATCAGCTGATTGTATAAGTCCAGCGGTGAGGCCGGCTTTTTACCGCCCAGCCGGCTTAAACTATCAGCTGATGCGGTCAGGTGACTTAATCAGATGATTACTGGAGGCTCCTGCAGCAATCGGATGGGAGTCTGCACAGAAGTATGTAGTTTTTTTTTTCCACTGATGCATCAGCTGATTGTATAAATGACTTTTATACAATCAGCTGATGTGTCATCTGATTCACATCCTTGAACCTAACACATCATCTGATCGGTTTGCCTTCCAGCAAACCGATCAGAAGATATTGGATTTGGATTGGACGGCGCGGGACCCTTGACCCAGGATTACTGTGGGGGGGGTTCTTTAGTTCAATAAAGATGGAGTCACTAATTGTGTTGTGTTTTATTTCTAATTAAAATATTTTTCTGTGTGTTGTGTTTCTTTTATCTTTACTAGAAATTCATGGTGGCCATGTCTAATATTGGCGTGACACCATGAATTTTCGGGCTTAGGGCCAGCTGATAATATACAGCTAGCCCTAACTCCATTACTACCCAGTGAGCCACCCGGCATCAGGGCAGCTGGAAGGGTTGGATACAGTGCCAGAAGATGGCGCTTCTATGAATGTGCCATTTTCTGGGGTGGCTGCGGACTGCAATTCACAGCAGGGGTGCCCAAAAAGCTTGGACACCCTGCACTGCGGATTCCAATCCCCAGCTGCCTAGTTGTACCTGGCTGGGTTTTTGTCTCTACATTATAATGCTCTCAGATTAGGTGGCAAAAACCTGCTGATAGATTGCATTGAAAATAATTTGTCCTTTTCTTAATATATATTCTGTCAATGGTATGTGTGTTTTTGTGAGGTGAGTTGCCATTTTTATTAATACATATGATTTTTTATTATTGCTCTTATTCCCCCATCATCTTCACTTTCCATCTACTTTGGTATCGTCATTCCATGTCTTTGATATCCTGATAAAATCTTTCTCCTTGATTTTCACTAACAGCACCGAGGTTTTCAGGAAAGTCGTCTAAATGGGAATGTAAAAAATGTAACTTCACATTCATCAGACAACCCAAGACTTTGTAATGTTTCAGCGTGTTCTCCACAATGGACTTACATTTTGGATATTTGTTGTTACCTAGAAATATCTTCACAATTTCTTTAAAAGAATCCCAATCTCTTTTCTCACCAGCCTTCATTTTTCTTTAAAACACGTCGTCATTCATGAGTTTCCCAATATAAGGATTCACAAAAATGCCTTCCTTCAGTTCTTGCTTTGGGCAGTCCCTGAAACTTGGTACACAGGAACTTAAAGCGAGCTTTACACGCAACGACATCGCTATCAAGATGTCGTTGGGGTCACGGAATTCGTGACGCACTTACGGCCTTGTTAGCAACGTCGTTGCGTGTGAAACACACGAACAACCGTTAACGATCAAAAATACTCAACATATCGTTGATCGTTGTCCAGTCGTTGTAATCCCGCTTATCGTTACTGCTGCAGGTACGATGTTGTTCGTCGTTCCTGCGGCAGCACAAATCGCTATGTGTGACACTGCAGGAACGAAGAACATCAGCGTACCTGCGGCCGCCCGCAATGAGGAAGGCAGGAAGGAGGTGGGAGGGATGTTCGGCCTGCTCATCTCCGCCCCTCCACTTCTATTGGGCAGCCGCTTAGTGACGCCGCTGTGACGCCGAACGAACCGACCCCTTAGAAAGGAGGCGTTTTGCCGGCAACAGCGACGTCGCTAAGCAGGTAAGTACGTGTGACGGGTATAAGCGTTGCTGTGCGCCACGGGCAGCGATTTGCCCGTGATGCACAACCGACGGGGAAGGGGGTTTTCACCAGCGACATTGCTAGAGATGTCGCTGTGTGTAAAGCCCGCTTTAGTCTCTTCTTATTTCGATAGAGCCTTCACAAACTGTTTCATCATTCCAAGCCTAATGTGGAGTGGTGGAAAGAGAACTTTACTGGGATCAACTAAACTTTCCACAACTGTGTTTTTCAGTCCAGGTTGCAAAGATGTTCTTGTTGGCCAACTTTTTGAGTTCTAGTGATGAGTCCTATCCTGGCTGTCCCATTCACACAAAATCTCAATATGGGTAGACTAAAGGGTTAAAACCTGCGCTGCTGTGGAAGAAATCCTAAAATCAGGCTGATGAATGATTGTGACCTTTTTGCAGAGCTATTTCTCCTTCTACACGACAAAAATCACTAGGGTGAGACTGGCCACATGTGGCTGAAACTCTGTCCACTACAATGGTCAATTGATGCTGAGTGATTTTGTTTCACAATCATGTGGACACTGAACCTGGGTCAAGTGGGTGAGCTTCCTCCACACCGTCAGGCCACACCCTGATTCTTCCTGCTACTGTTGCTGTCTGTTGCACCCCTGCCCGCTACTGTTGCTGTCTGTTGCACCCCTGCCTGCTACTGTTGCTTTCTGTTGCACCCCTGCCTGCTACTGTTGTTTTCTGTTGCAAGCCTGTATTTTACTGTTGCTTTCTGTTGCACCCCTGCCTGCCACTGTTGCTGTCTGTTGCACCCCTGCCTGCCACTGTTGCTGTCTGTTGCACTACTGCCTGCTACTGTTGCTTTCTGTTGCATCCCTGCCTGCTACTCTTGCATCCCTGCCTGCTACTGTTGATTTCTGTTGCACCCCTCCTTGCTACTGTTGATTTCTGTTGCACACCTGCCTGCTACTGTTGATTTCTGTTGCACCCCTGCCTGCTACTGTTGCACTCCTGGCTGCTACTGTTGCTGTCTGTTGCACCCCTGACTGCTACTGATGCTTTCTGTTGCACCCCTGCCTGCTACTGTTGCTTTCTGTTGCATCCCTGCCTGATACTGTTGCAACCCTTCATGGAGGGGTTGGAAGGGCCCTAGAAACGTTGTCTGTATAAGACCCATAAATCTGGATGGCTGCCTTGGTGGGCAATGATAACCACTGAACCACCATACTACCCGGGCATCTTCTTATAAGCACTAGAATATTTAATTATATTAAATCTTTTTCCCAAAAGGATATTTACTTTATTAATGATCTGCACTTTCCAAGTAACATCGGAACATTTTTCAGCAATAAACTACAGTTATTACTTTTTAATATAATTCTGCCCCAAATCGGAACTGACTCATTTATCTCCTATCTTGGAAATGATCCTATATAATTTATATGAGGATGATAAATAGATAAACTCATTTATTTTATCATATTAAAATGTAGGTCAGATCCCAATTGTGATTCCCTTAGAGTTGGAAGTGTTAGAAGCCTCCAGGCTAAAGTGCTGTGCTTTGAAGTAGAAAGTACGTGAGGGAGAAGAGTACATGTGACCTGCATACTAACGGCAATAAGACAAGCTCCATTGGGGAAACATGTGAAGTGCATGCACTATTAGTAATTCCATTATTTTCCTTATTAAGTGTCATATAGCAAGGCTTTAGGCCAGACAAATAACTATTGTCAGGTGCACAATGAAGTTTTGTCATCAGACACCATACATGTTAAAATATACAACTTAAACAACCAAGTCTCTAGTTTACGCAACCAAATTTTTAAGATACATAACTACAATATATGTAAAAAAAAACAAACATGTGACTTCTGATGAAAGACTCTAAACTTGTAGAGAATACAAGCCATTTTGTATTGTATAGAAACCATCTTGTCTTATAACTGAATGATGTCATAGGGTTCAACTAACACGGATGGGTGGGGATGTTTCCCATTTCTACACAAACCCTTGCAGCTCTTATTGGTGCATGGTCATTTCTTTGTTTGAGGTACTATATAACCTGGTCACATGATGTAATAAAGCAGAAACTTTCAGTACACCATAGATGCTGTGTGTTGTATTGATTTCTCCAAGTGCTTGTAAAACAAATGTTATTAATTTGGAGTTCCAATTGCATAGAAGGAGTGAATTTTGCTCACAAACTCTAAGATCAAGACTTCTGATCCTGGAAAGCATTTGAGCACCACCATTGTTAGGTATATACACGACATTCAGCCTCTCCTATCCTAACTCCTCTAAAAGAATCATTTCTGAAAATCCTGCATAGAATTCACATGGTTTCCAATAGTATCCCCCTGTTTAACACTAGAAGTCCCAGAGAAGAGTCATTTAACATTTCTACCTTTGGAACCCAGAGACGGGTCGAATGACCTGAAGGATTTTAGCTAACATCCTATAATCACCGTCTTTTGTTCTGTAATAAGGCCATTACTGTCGCACCACAGGAGGTTGTTGTTTTCCATTGAGTTTAGCCAGTTAGCTCGTAGTTAGTTCTACTCAGTTTGGACTAAGGGTCATTTGACCCTCTTTCGGGACTTCAGGGGGCAGCTCCAAATTTCTGGAACTTCTAGTGTTAATCTGTAGGTGTCCCTATTGTGCTACCAGGGATTTCACAATCTGAGCTTTTTAACCCATATTTGGTGGACACACCTTTGAAGCTGAGGGTCTCTGTAGTCAGTGTAAGCTTAATAAACCCCATGGCTTTAAGCAATGAATTTTGATAGCGTCTAGGATCCACACAGCTCATAAACGGGCACACCTTTCATGTTAATGCTAATGCAAGATGAACTTAGGATAGCTGCAGTATTGAGTCAGCAGGCAACTTTTATGCACTTTGGGCACAATTCATCAAAGATTTCTAATTCTTGCGTAAAAACTTTGAAGGGATGCAAAATTTAAGCTCCTAAGTTTTGCAACTATTGACATTTTCACACCATTTTTTTCCAGCGCCGACAAAATAGATGGAACTGGGAATGGAGAGGGTATGGTGGAGGTGGTACGCCACAGCTTTTCTAATTTCTGACAGGCTGCGACATTCGGTACTCCAGTGTATGACTGGAGTGAGACCTCTGGAGTATAAAGGAACTCTAAGGATAAAAGGCGCAAATAGTGTCTTATCTGGTATAAAAGGAATAAGAGAAAGATGTACGCTCACCTTTTCAAGTTGTGTGACACACAAGACTTGCGCTTAATAATGGAGCAGCTGTTGCAGATACATGAGTGCACAGTGCAGACAATGCAGAAAAAGGACAGCAGACATGTTCACTCCGCGCCGCTGCTGAAGACTTTCCAAAGGAAGATCGAGGACATATCAGTGGTTTTTATTCAACGAGCTTCAAACCCATCAAAAGTTTCTTCTTCAGGATAGGAGTACTGTGGTTCCTTTCCTGAAGAAGAAGCTTTGATGGCTTTGAAACGCGTTTAATAAAAAACATTTATCTCCATTGGTGTGTCCTTGATCTTCCTTTGGAAAGTCTTCAGCAGCAGCACAGAGTGAACACGTTTGTTGTCTTTATTCTGCAGACCTATGGCGTAGCGCACGGAGGTATACGCTTCTTGTTAGACACTCCGGATTAATGAAGAAGCATGCACCTCTTCAAGAATCAAGAGAGACTGACTCTAGCACGGCCCCTTTATCAAGACCGCCATGAACAACACTGATCTTGATGAATCAAGCCCTATGTGTCACAGCACTCAGCGACCGACCCGATCTGTAAAGGTACATGGCCTCCACTTCATGGCTGAGTTGCTGCGGTACTGGTGATATCCTATTACAGGACTGCGCTGGTATCAGTGAGCTCTTTAGAACCAACCATTCTTGTACAATGTTAGTAAAAGCTGACTGCATGTCGAGGGGCTGGATGTTATACACCAAGCAGTGGGACTGAATAAAAATTCTGATTTCACTGATTAATAGGCGTATCCCAATACCTTTGCCTATATTGTGCATGTATGTAATGATTAATTGTAACAATGGAAACAATTATATCTAGCCTTAATGATGCAGTGAAAATCCACAACCAGTATGTTCAAAGTGCCTAACACCGAATCGCTATTCACAAATCATTAGACTGAAAAATACTTCTTGCGGTTGCATGATTGTGACTAGCGATCAATCTTAAAAAAAAAAAGATGTTCAATAATTGCTTGTAATGATTAGATATAGTTCAGTCAAAACGAATAATGATTATATTTTATGGTTGGGTCTCACGGTTGTACTGCATGAAAAATCCCAACAGCTACATTGATATAACGTTTGCACCCAATACAGAAACATTTGTTGCAAAAGCATTACTATATGGATTGCAGATTTGAAGTCTAGGATCGTCTGGAGGTCCTGTGGCCGCTTATCCACCGAGGAGAGCCACAGTATCATTAACCTCTTAGGCTATGTTCACACCCAGGTATAGAGGCTATGTTCACACCCAGATATAGAGGCCAGAGAGCTGTATGTGCCTGGGCCAAGCCCCCTACGCTTGCAAGCTAAATTCCATAAATATATATTGATTGATTTCTATAAACTGGAAACATGAACTTTTAAAACAAAGGTCGTAACATTACAGGGACTTTTCATAAACAACATAGTTTTGGGGTCTAAAAACTTGATGTCAGCTTCCTCTTAAAGGGAACCAACCAGTAGGATTTTCATATCTAAAGTAAAGCCAGTGCTATACTGGTGCTGGGATGCTGAATGGAAGCATAGCTTTTGTTCTGAAATCGGATGTTTTATTTCAGAAATATGTGCAAGTAAAGTTCTAGCAATGCACTGCTATTTGATTGACAGGTGCAACAGGAAGGGAATAAGTCGGTCGTGTCTTACTATCTATTCCCGCTTCTGTCTTTCTGCCTGGACTTACTCCCCCTGCTGTCGTCATAGACTTTAATTTCGTCGCAGGCAGACAGATAGGGGCGGGGATAGATAGGAAGACCTGACCCACATATTCCCTTCCTGTTGCACTTGTCAATCAAATAGCAGTGCATTACTGGAACTTTATTTGCACATATTTCTTCAATAAAACATCCAATTTCAGAACAAAAAGTATGCTTAGACTCAGCATCCTAGCACCAGTATACATTATATATGAAAATCCTGCTGGTTGGTTCCCTTTAAACTGGTCTAAAGGGGGCTTTACACGCTGCGACATCGCTAATGCGGAGTCGTTGGGGGTCACGGAATTGGTGACGCACATCCGACCGCATTAGCGATGCCGTTGCGTGTGACACCGATAAGCGATTTTGCATCGTTGCAAAAACGTGCAAAATCGCTAATCGGCGACATGGGGGTCCATTCTTAAAAATCGTTACTGCAGCAGTAACGAAGTTGTTCCTCGTTCCTGTGGCAGTACACATTGCTGCGTGTGACGCCGCAGGAACGAGGAAGCTCTCCTTACCTGCCTCCCGGCCGCTATGCAGAAGGAAGGAGGTGGGCGGGATGTTACGTCCCGCTCATCTCCGCCCCTCCGCTGCTATTGGGCGGCAGTTCAGTGACGCTTCAGTGACGTCGCTGTGACGCCGCACGGACCGCCCCCTTAGAAAGGAGGCGGTTCGCCGGTCACAGCGACGTCGCCGGACAGGTAAGTATGTGTGACGGCTCTGGGCGATGTTGTGCGGCACGGGCAGCGATTTGCCCGTGTCGCGCAACAGATGGGGGCGGGTGCCCACACTAGCGATATCGGGACCGATATCGCAGTGTGTAAAGTAGCCTTAATGCTACATAGAATATACTTATACAATGAAGGTACTTAGTGCAGAAATTGATGAATTCATCAATTGTGACCACCGGCCCCAACAAAGTGATGAAGAAAAGAGTGCTGCTACATTACATTATTTGTCATAAAATAATAGGTTTAATGTCCACAGTCATAAGATTGCTAAAAATGTTCTTAATCTTTAAGGTCTATTTATAAGGATATGTATTAGGATGCCTTTATAAAAAAATAAACTGAAATGTGCAACAATACAATAACAAGCAGTGAACAAAGACCTGGAGAGGAGCTTCGCGTATACGACACTAGGCTCGGTGAACCCTTTTAGTCATTGATCAAAGTCAAGAAGGTCACATGAAACATTGTCCTGCTTTTGCTTTTTAGAAAAGAGTAGGGGTAGAGTTCACATACAATAACCCCCATTTTTGGCACTTCAGGGACTATTTAGTGGGTTTACTTGCACCTCCTAGTTTGGTTTTGATACATAGATGTATTTATGGTATTTTACGGCAGCCTTGGCTTTTCCTAACCGTAAGCTTTGGCTATAAGGGAATTCCACGGTCCATAATTCCGCACCCCCTTTAATTTGGCAATGTTATGAATCAATTCTATGATCCCTTTTATGCCACGTATCACCTTTCATCCCATAAAGCACATGGAAACAGGTCAATGAACTTTCCTAGAGAACAAACCATAAAAGTGTACATTATGACTTCCAATAATTTGGTCTAATGCCCAACATACGCTCAATACTTGGGGCTGAATGTAAATGCCAGCTGTGACTTTCTCTCTCTGTTGGCAGGAGAACTACTATTAGACTCTATCTCCATCCTGATGTACTGAGGATGGAGATAACACACAAGCTTATTACACTAAATGATTTCTGTGTGAACAAAAGGCTGTTTTGTAACTCATCAGTAACCTTGAAAAATGAGATGAATTTAGCAAACGGCATTATATAAAGCCGTATCGCCCCTCGTAATAATAGTGGTCAAGTGCGTAATCGTTCCATGGGTGCTAGATTCCACTTGTCATGCAAATTGAATGGATAATTACTATTAAGGTGCAGTAATTGCCTCAATGAAAAGGCTTGATGCATGTTTACACTCAACTTGGCAGCATGAATTGTTATTCCACTAACGTGGCACTGAACGCACACGGAAAGAAGGTGACCTGCAAAACGGCTACGTGCTTAGGGGATTGAGGGGAAAAATAGCACATAGTACAAAGGAAGAGGAAAGATACACTGGGGATAGTCTATGGCAGACTGAGTCGGGCACTAAAGGGTTAATAATAACCCATCAATATCTGCTGTGGTGTCATCTAGCATTACTCAACCTAAATAAATCAGATTGTATAGAAAACTGATCACCATCTCCTATTATACAGGCATAGACTGTATAAAAATGTACACATGGTCTATGCCAGCAAGATGCAGAACATCCCCATAGGATGACTGAGCAGCCTTTGTTACAGCCAGGGATGACTACAGAACACTAAGTAACCAGCACTGATAACTGTATATACTGACTTGTCACACACCAGCAGCACCCCTTATACAGGGAACCGCCAGCACCAAGGGAGTATATCACAAATGTGTCACAAGGCTCAGAATTTATGAATGATTTATGGGTATAGTCATTAATAAAGCCTATGCTATTATTAATAGTCATGCTAATGAATTTCACAGTCAGCCCATTGTATTATAGTGTGATATATTTGTACATATATGTAGCCTCAATGTTTATAGAATTGTATGTTTGTTTGTAAATATCTATTATATTGTATTGTTTATGATTATTGTACTTGTCCCTATTATGTATACCCCTTTCACATGTAAAGCGCCATGGAATTGATGGCGCTATAATAATAAATAATAATAATAATAATATACGCACAGTCAAAGGCAGAGGGATAAGGTGCATTCACTATGTAATTACACGGGTTTCTAGGAACATTTAACCTCCATGACTACAGCAGAGAACATTATGGATGTGTCAATGACTTATTGATACATTTCATGTTCCTTTATTGACAGCTCTGCAGAATAACACTCCATAATGACTGATACAATGCACAGAGTTCTGCAGCAGCTGTGGTGGAGGCATGCTGAATGCAAGTTTGAAGTTACTCCAGGGTTTCCCAATGGAATGTTAATTAGGGGTACAGTGCAAAAAGTGGGGTGCAGAGAAAGAATTACCTTGATCCGGACATAGCAGTGTGTGCCCAGGAAGGGGTCATTGAGGCAGCCTGGGGTGACCTCCCTGGGGACCCTCTGGAAGGTCCTCCTTGGCCTGATGAGGATGCTGCAGAAAAGTTTGATGAGCGCAGTGCAGGCGCAGAGCAGGCAATAGGAGTAGACCAGAGTCCAGAAAGCCGCAGCGCGCAGGCAGCTGGGCAGGGGGAGCATGGTGTCCACACTGTGCCCAGGCATCAAGCTGGAGACAGGCACCCTCAAGTGGCAAGGAGAGCTGTGCGAGAAGTCATGGAAACAAGGGGAAGAAAAGCAAGAGGAGGAGGAGGAGGAGGAGGAGGAGGAGGAGGGGAGAGGAGTGACTACAGCTTCATGCAATGAGGGATGCTGCCCTTTAAAGGGGACGATGATAACGGGACAACCTTGACTGCATCTGCTGATACCATGGCTTAATGGAGCACAAAAATCTGGAGCTTCAAGGCCAAGGTTAGGAAATGATAAAGCTGCACATGTCCTTCCTAAATCTGTCTGTGAATGAAGCAGGAGGCTCTCAGATCAGGAGACAGCTGATAAAGTAGTCTCTTTTTTGGGATAGGTTGGAGACGAAAGAGAGAGGGAAGCATTATTTATTTTGTACTTATTTATTTTACTCACTTATATAGCACTATTAATTCCACAGCGCTTTACAGATATGATCATCACTGTCCCCATTGGAGCTCACAATATAAGGTCCCTATCTTTTGAGTGTGGGAGGAAATTGAAGAACCCAGAAGAAACCCAGGTAAACTCCCTGCGTATCTTGTCCTTGGTGGGATATGAACCCAAGATCCCAGCGCTGCAAAACTGCACTGTGTAACGCAGGTACCGGCCTCCCCGCACTGTCCTACTCCCTTTCCCCAGCAGTGACACCACCACTCTTACCCTCCCAGGCGCCCAGCAATGGGTTCTGGTTCCTGGTCCCTACCACCGGCTCCCAGGGTCTGCGCATGCCACACAGGGCTTGTGGGAGCACGCATAGGGCTCGCGTGCACCTATTATTAAAGGGGCAGCGAGCCTTAACCAGGAAGTGCCTTTCAAGGTATCTTCCCCCTTTGGAAGGTGCCTGGGAAATGTGATTATCCTCAGAGAAATGTTGCTAGTTGTCAGACCCGGCCCTGTTTGCTGAGTCTAATGCTATGTGTGTTAACATGTCTGTATCCTAATATCTGTTGTGCTCTCTGTATCTTTTGCATCTACCTGCTGTGCCTGCCGTACCTGCTGCACCTGCCATATCAGCCGAATCCTCCACACCTGCCGGTCCCAGACGTCCAGTCTGCATCAGCCATCAATGGCTGCACCTGGCCACATCAGAGACTGTCAGTATCCTATCTCCAACCCCTGGGGTTGGCTGTCTTAGTACCAACAGTTAATGGAATAGTATCTGGCGGCTACCTTCCAGCACAAGCCTCTCCTCACCATCAGAGGCGCTGGTGAAGACAAGGTAGTCGCTTACTTACGCCCCCTCCAGGTTGAACCGGTGCTACATCCCATTCAGTCCACTCCCACATGCACTGGTGAGCAAACACACGGCTGACTCATTCATTCCTTTGATATGATAACTCATGTGACAGCCGTGTTTATAACTATCTGGAGTCATGGACACAAAGATCTGGCAACTATCCAACATCTTTAAAACATCAATTCAAATGGTTTAAAACAGAATTTTTCTACAAGATTCTAGTATAAGATTTTTTTCACCACCCATAATGATTAATGGTAATACACCATTCCATCTGATTGCTGTGTTGTGGTTCACTGAGAGCACATTGATGGGGTGGACGGATGGAAGCGCACATTGAAATTACATTCAATGCTGAGTCGCTCTATTTTTGCTCTTTTATCAACAGTGTTGTGAGTTTACACGTTTTTGACATTCCCCCCATCTGATTTATAAGTATTGATCATTTCTGATAGGTAGTGATCTGGTTTGCATAGGGCTAACCAGGGGATATCAGGGCCAGAAAACAAAGGTGCGAACATCAGCGGCAAGGCAGGGTATACTAGGGATACAACAGGGTATATGGTTGCTGTCTTGTCCCAAGATCTCCATATCCTGTCCCTTTGTTTATATTGAAGTTAGTTTACTACAATTATCTATAGTGTATACACTTACTTATATTAAAAAAATAATTAAAATATGTTTTATTGGTACATTCTTTGGTGAGCCCAATTGGATATAGGGTATATGTGTGGCACCCTGGACAAGCCAGGGGCCACAGAGCACAACACCCACTCACCCCACACTCCCAGCAGGCACACCGAAGTCAGACACAAAACCCTTGTTGCCTTCCTCCAGGGGCTGATGATCACACCAGGGGGTGGGCCAGGCGGTTGGTCCCACCCACCGAGGAGTTCACAGTCCTGGAGGTGGGAAAACAGACAGTCTAGTCTAGTTTTGACAGTGAAAGTGGAAGGAGGAAAGTGTGGTAGTGGAGCAACTGACTGAGAGCGTCCAGGTGTGTGGCCCGGCCGGAACAGCAAGGTTGGCAGACGGTGGTGACCGTCTGCAGTAGTGGCCTATCCGAGTTACCGTAAGGACCGTGGACGGGCGGTGGCCCGGCGGTACCGGACCGGTACACAAAGAGAAGCCAGCACCATCTGGCAGGGGTTTTCGGACCCCGACAAGGCTAGGAGTCGCCGTGAATTTGCCAAATCCGTTAGTGAAGGGGATCTCCTGGGTTTCCAAACAGCCAAGTCCCGACAGAAGGCAACAGTCCAACCAACAGAGGGAGACACCGCCACCGCCAAGGCAACCGTTTCTCAGGGCCAGAGCCTGCGGGCAAAGAGGGGCTCCTCCAGCCCATATCCAAGCTGGGGAACGGGTTACCGGTGGGAACCCATCGGAACCATCAACCGTACATAGGTGCAGGGAAAGGCAGTCACCATCAACCTGCCGGGAGAAACAACACCGCAGCCGTCTGTGGGACCCGTCCATCCAGCCGAGTGTTTTACCGAGAACTGTGTCTTCATCATTGGGCTGAGTGAGTACCACCGTGCCGTGCGGCACAGCGCTGCCCCTGCGACCCTGCACCTCACCAGGCCCCGTAACCCGCCTGCCATCCATCCCTACCCCATCACCGGGCCCCGGGACAACCAACCCCCTACCAACGGAGGGGAGAACTAACAACAAAGCTGCTCCCTGTCACCGCTCCCGGGATCCCCGTCCAGAGCAGCGGTGGGTGTCACCATTATCACCACAGCCGTGGGTGGCATCACGGACAATAAATCCCCACAATCAATCCAAACCCCCTTTTCACTCACGGGCGAGGAGCGCCGCTCGAGTCCCCGGGATCCGGCCCACCGCTCGAGCCACCACCGAGCAGCAGCACCAGCGGCCGGACCCGAGCAGTGGGAGAGCGCAGCGTCCCCTCCTCCGCCCGCGACATATGTACTATTTATCCGTCTTTCCTCGATGATTGCTGTATATGGCATTCTGATAACAGGCAAGAACCGGAAAGAAAAATTAAAGGAAAAGATTTCCATAAATCAAAACTGAAAAATAAGAAGAGAAATGAAATGTCTTGGTGCCATCATAAACCACTAGAAATGAACCCACAGATAAAATCAGGTGGAGTAGGGAGGAAAAGTCTAAAATATGAGTTGTTGCTCTTTGCGAAAGTAGTATAAGCAGTGCAAAAGTAATAGAAGATTCCTGTCCTTTGCCATTTCCAACAACATTTCTAGCATTTCCTTCATCTTGCAACTTCAGCTCTTTCTTGCCAGCTCACACTGCGGTCTGTTACTTCCTCTCTTAATTTAAGTCTATGAGAGCTTCATTCGAGTCTCATAGGCTTATATTGGTAAATTACTTCCAGTTTACACTCCAAATAATATTGAGCCACCTATTCACAAATGTATTCACATGATGGAGGGGAGGGATCGGAGCGGCGCTAGAAATGCCCTTAGTAAACTTCAAATATCTTAATGCACAAACTGAACATACTATACGGATTAGTAAATAGCAAAATAATCCCCCCCCTCAAACCCCCACCCCACACAAAAAAGGTATGGTATTTTAAATGGTGGGTGAATGCAAATTTTATAGGAAGACGTTAAACAAGTCTTCCAGCCAGAGGGCAAGGCAAACGTGGCGCCCCTGAGGCTTCAGGCGTCACAGGGTATTGCACTTCCATTAGGGTGTAGTACTTATCCTGGGTCCAGAGAAGGTCAGTACCGGTTTCCACTCACACAAACATACAGTAAACTGGGTTGTCCTCCCTAATGGGGACTGGGCCAGGGTCAGATCAATGTAGGGGTCACTACAGCAGTGGGTTTACAGGATGCCACCGCACTAGGGGCTCCCCAGATCCACTGGATCCGGAGACTCAGGGTCAGGGAGAAGCAACCACCAGGGGGAGTCAGGAGCACACAGTGGGAAGAGCAGGTTGACCTGGTGAGAGCAGTGAACCAGCCGGTGGCAGTGGCTGGGGGCAACAGCTTGGAACACACAACACAAGTACAACAGAGGAAGAACAGCTCCATACAGAGCAGAGTGGACGTGCCGTGAGCATCTCTGTGGGCCAAGGCTTTCAACACGGTCGCTGGAGAGAAGCAGGCGGCTTCTTCCACAGGACTGGCACTGTCAGGATACAGAATCCTAGGGCAGACAGACTTCACGACATCTACCAACTCTGCAAGGGACGCGTGGAACGGCTAGAACAGTCACCGGGCCCGTCCCAACGAGTCTGCAGCCAAATATCATATAGGATCCGGGGTTGAGGACCGGCCCCACAATGGAACTGCGCTATCTGCATACAGAATGGGACACTTTACTGACACCGGGATCCCCAAGTGCTTCATGCCACAGCATACTTAGCGCATCAAAGGAGGAAAGGGCTCACAGGCTGACACACACACCGGACTTGACCTTTCACGGATCTGGGATCGGCTGGAGCCCATTGCGGCGGCAAACGGTATTCTGGGGCAGCCCATGAACTACCTGTGAGTAAAAAGACCTGGAACCACAGCCCCTGTCTCTGCCTCTCCTTTACCGGTGCCATTGCCTAGCGCTGCGGCGCCATCGGGGACTACCACAAACTCCCCATCTATCCTCAATCATCCTCCCCAAAGTAATTCCGCTCCGCCTGTGGGGAGCGACACCATCCGGGCTGTGACCATTACCATCAGCCCTGGAGAGCCACAACTGCAGCGGCGGCCCGTCCCTGGCTGCGTACCACAGGTGGCATCACGATCATCTAAAGACTTTCCTCACTGTCACCCCCATCCTCCACCTCCAACTACCACCCTCCCTTCCTGTACGCCTTGGGGTAACGGAACGGGGCCAAGCCACCCCGTGACGATGCAAAGTATCTGCATCCCCAGCCCGGCGATGAGTAGGTTAAAAACACCTGCCCCGTGAGGCGCTACACAAACACAACAACCTGCAAGTTGCAAAAATAAGTATGTGCGCCATTGCTGTCAAATTCAGTGCTTGTTTCTTTATTTTTGAATCTTCCTATATTTTAATTTATTTAATTTAAAGTGGCCCAAAATGTTCTGCTGATTTGTGCCATAATATATCTTAAGAGGAGTTACAGTTACAGTTACAGTTACAGTTCTAAACCCCTGCATATCTACTGCCAGCCAGAGATAAATGGCTTTTCCCATGATAGCAACTTATGAAATATGACTTGGATATGCAATAACTCAGGATTGGAAATAGACAGCAGAATGTAAGAAAGCTGGTAGGAAAGAAGTGAAGCATCTTCTTGAAACATCTTGACTTTGGTTTTGCGCAGAACTACATAACATCTGGTGAAGAGCAATGTAGCGCAGAGTGAAAAGTGCAGAGGTCACAGCTTCTCAATCCTTATGCCCCCATACATATTAGACCAGGGATGCACAGCATTTTTTTGATGCAAGGGCCACAGTCATACTGAACCAATCCAAAGGGCAGCAAAAAAATGTAAAGGGGTATGTAAGAAGGTGACTGGCTACATTGTGAACGGCCGGTATGTACCACACAAGTAGTGTGAACATAGACGTTTGTGCTGGTACATGTAGTGCCACAAATGTTTGCTATAGTATTCTTAGGGCTAGGTTCACAGGTGGCTGGTGAGATGGGTGAGACTGGCCATCCACATACTCCTGCCTATGGGTGCATCTGACATGTGTCTTAATTAGGTTGTTTGGCACATGGCAGGGGAAAAAAGAAAGATTGTGTGTGAGGAGCACTGTATGAGAAGCAGCCTCTGACAGAGAGGAAAGGCTGCTAAACTCAGAGGTTGGAGTCTCTGGAAGGAACCCAGCTGAGGGAAGTGTGGGTTGGCTTCCAGTGACTGGAGGTGAGTGAGTGGAGGCTGTGGGAGCTCCACTCAGATACTAAAGGTATCCAAACCTGAGCGTTACTACCGCGACTCATACGCATCAGAAATCAGAGTATCTGAGGAGCAGCCTCTGTTGGAGAAAAGAGACTTCTGGACTCAGAATATAGGCACAGAATCCTCTCTGAGTGTAACGGACTGGTATTCGTGTGTGTTATGTCTTTGGAGGATCCGTTTATGTGGTTTTAATAAACCGTCTTGGCGTTTTAATGAAATGTGCATTGCAGCAAAGTCAGCACCACCATTAAACAGTGTGAACTGTGTGTAACATCACAGGGTAATTATATGAATATATCAGCAGGACTACAGGCAGTACACTAATACATCATCAGAACCAAATTTTCAGGATTTGGGAGGGATTTGGAGAGTATTTGCTCACAGAAATCATTGTGAACAAACCCAAACTTACACAGAGTTTTTAGAGGAGAAACTCAACCAAATTCTCCTCAATCTCTAAACTATGTTTTGAGGATTTTTCAGTTTTAACATAAAGAACGATATGGATTGCTATGTGAGCAGAACCACTGTCAGTCCATGAAAGCAGTGCCAGAACCACCATCAGTACATGAATACATCAGCTGTACCACCAAAAGTACACAAATACATCACTAGGACCACCGTAAGTATAGAAATAGCTCACCAGTCTTATAATAGTAATCAATTGCAGTTTCAGTAAAGCCTCATACATTTTGCATCATGTGAACTGCAACTCCAAATATGTCCTAAACAATAATAAGGAGATAATTGGAGTTGTAGTTACCAGCCATCATCAGACTGCGGACCATAAAGGAACCACAGTACTGATGAGACACGGGCATTATCACACAAACAGTTACATCCAGGTACTTTATAGATGACATCTTCTCGGATTGAAATCTTTCCCATCTCTTTTGTCTCCAACCCTTTTTCCATAGTACAAACACCAAAATGAGATTTCATACCCAGAGGACATCTCTCCAGACTTCCCTCTTCTCCAGTCTTCTGCAGCACGTCCTGACACAGTGCCCTTAAAAGTATTTTTATTCATGGGGCATTCTAATATCATCTCCCATGGTAAGCCCCTGAATAAATAATTGCCCTTCACTGTGCTACCTGAACAAAATATCCCCAAACACACTGCCCTTCTCTGTAAAATTTCCCTCCAATACTGTCCCTCTCTGTAATGTTTCCCCCACACAACTCCTCTCCATAATATTCCTCCTACACTGCCAATCTCCATAATATTTCACCCACACTGCCCCTCTCCATAATGTCCCTCACACACTGTCCCACTTTGCAATGTCCCCCACACACTACGACTGCAAATCCTTTTTTTTCTCTCTGAGCTAAGTTACCACCACAAAGAGAACTCTTCCTCACAGAGAACACAGAAGTTCTCGGCCAAACAAGTTCTCCTATGTATGGGAGATCAAATGTGCACGTTGGGCTTTGTGATTCTTGGAAATCCAAAACACAAAACGTTTAATCTCTGGACAAATTTAGGATATTTAACAAGGAGTCTGAACAGGGTTATATAGGTGCTCTCACTTGTCTTCTAACAAGTGTAAACCTGACAAGTAAGTGTATACCTGGCCCTGACTGTTCATAAAAGAGATAATATTTTTGACCCTAGTCATCTGGATCAGTGACTGTTCCCCTGGAGTCTGGATGTCTGGACATAGACTTGTATAGCAATAAGAGAAATACCGAAATGATGAGGAAACAAAAGTACAAAACAACAAAAATGCAAGATAATACAAAATGCTTTTTATTAAATACTCAAGCAGATATGTGGTGGCAAAACCAGATAGCCGCACACACTTGGCTGCAGCCAATCAGCATACTTTATTCATCATCTGAACTTGTACATGGACTTCCTTGAAAAGTCAGTGTTTGGGTTAGAACACCAGATAGGTGTCCGATGCAAACCCCGAACTTTACAGTTCAGATCTGCTCATCCCTACAGACCGGTTATTCAAGCAGTAGGCCACATCATCCTACATCACTTTCAACAAGATTGGGGTCCTCAGGATGCAGATATTGTTAAAATCTGTAGTAGAGCAGAGATCCATCAGCTCCCTTCTCCTCCTCTTACTCAGGCAAGCTGCAGGCTACTCCAGGTCAGTGACGTGAAGTTGCCGGAGCATGTAGTGCAGGAGGGTATTGCCATTCAGTGTGGAAGCTTGGTGAGGTGAGCATAAGTGCATGTGCAGCTGTTTTACATCTATCTCCGCTCTTCTCTGTCTCTATAAAACCAGAGCTGTTAAACAGTGGCATGTAGATAGAGGAATAAACCAAGAAGGTGGGCAGGTGTGCTTTAAATGTTTGGCCACGTTATCTGTGCACCGAGCACCTGTATTTGACAGTCATTATGTGGTGACAGAGTCCCTTTAAGGCCAGGGTCACACTTGCGTGTGACTCGTGCGAGAATCGGCTCGCACTGCATGGACTGGCCACCTTCTATTCTGCCAGGAGCGGCTCCACTGAATGTATTTCTATGATGCTGACCCGCTCCTGTCAGGAGAGCCGCGGCCGGTCCGGGCAGTGCGATCCGATTCTCGCACGAGTCACACGCAAGTGTGGCCTCTCCACTCTTCCTCCAGACTATAGGGACCGCGATTTCCAATGAAATGCAAAAGTTACTTTCATCTGAAAACAACACCTTGAACAATGAGCAATAGTCCAGTTCTTTTTCTCCTTTTCCCAGTTCAGACGCTTCTGGCGTTGTCTATTGGTCATGAGTGGCTTGACACAAGCAATGAGACAGTTGTAGCCCATGTCCTGGATACGTCTGTGTGTGTGGTGGCTCTTGAAGCACTGACTCCAGCAGTTCAGTCCTTCTGAATCACCCCCAAATTTTTGAATGGCCTTTTCTTAAAAATTCTATCAAGGATGCAGTTATCCCGGGTTGCTTGTGCACCTTTTTCTACCGCACTTTTTCCTTCCACTCAACTTTCCATTAATATGCTTGGATAGAGCGCCTGTGAACAGCCATCTTCTTTAGCAATGACCTTTTGTGGCTTACCCTCCTTGTGGAGTGTGTCAATTTCTGCCTTCTGGACATCTGTCAAGTCAGCAGTCATGATTGTGTAGACTACTGAGCCAGAGTAAGGGACCATTTTAAATGCCTAGGAAGCCTTTGCAGGTGTTTTGTGGTAAATATTCAAAATTTTCTGAGATAATGACTTTTGGGTTTAGATTGGCTGTAAGCCATAATCATCATTAACAGTATTAAACACTTGAAATAGATCCCTCTGTGTGTAATGGCTTCTTTTACTGTATGTGTTTCCCTTTTTGTACTGAATTACTGAAATAAATTAACTTTTTGATGATATTCTAATTTATTGAGATGCACTTGTATATCACAGGTCACACAACTGTTGTCAGAAATGTCTCCGAGTCTTGAGATTTTGATTTGTTGAAGAATACAAATTTAAAAACATCTGATTTTGCATTTCAAGTGAGCGTGTTGTATTGAACTATTTTGGAGTTAGGAGCTGCTGTCACAAGATGGCAGAGCAGGACTGGAGTGGCACCGACAAGAGCAGAAGACAGCAGCTGGTAAGCATTTTACTAGGGGCAGGGAACATGCATTAGTGATACTACTCCAGTGGTGAAATAATGGGATCATTGGGAGACAAATAATAATGAGGGAGCCTTCACTTTGTATGCTAGGACTAGTCCTCATCAGGGTATACAAAAGGGTAAAGAGCCTGAGATTAAAGTTCCTTTGATCTCTGCTATTAAGGCAGGACCGCTCAGGTTCAGCGACAGCGCCTGTATGATCAGTGAGTTCGCGGTTAACGATGTAACTATTGCCTGCAGCGCCTGACTTTTAAATTTGTTAGTAGTAAAGACTTGAAATATTTTCCACATCTTCGTAAAAGATAGCTGGGATATGCCATATCATAATGACCTTTTGTGATCCCCCATTCCGGAGACTGAAGGGTCACAGCGCTGCATCCCCATCAAAGTTTTTTCCTGCACATTATCATTATGGAGGAACCTGCTGCCAGTCCAATACATTTGAATACACGTTCCCTATGCAGAGAAAACACTGGGAAAAATCTATCATTGTCAGGAACCCCTTACGATAATTTGGCATATCCTAGAGATATATAGCTCCATCACTTCATCCACCTTTAATGGCTTTGCTCCTATAATGGGGTGGGCTGCTTGATCAGTGCTACATCATCCTGGTATAAAGACTACACAACATTCAATCACCATATGAAATATCTGTGCAGACACTGAGCCAGCAAACATCGATGGGAGCATTCATTTATGACCCCTGCAGACCTGTGAACACAAATCTGGGCAAGCTATGATGACACTGCCATACTTACCTTGCAGATTTACAAAGAAGGGAATTTTGTTTACTTACCGTAAATTCCTTTTCTTCTAGCTCCAATTGGGAGACCCAGACAATTGGGGTGTATAGCTATGCCTCCGGAGGCCACACAAAGTATTACACTAAAAGTGTAAAGCCCCTCCCCTTCAGCCTATACACCCCCCGTACTGCTACGGGCTCATCAGTTTTGGTGCAAAAGCCAGAAGGAGGAAAAAATTATAAACTGGTTTAAAGTAAATTCAATCCGAAGGAATATCGGAGAACTGAAACCATTTAACATGAACAACATGTGTATACAAAAACAGGGGCGGGTGCTGGGTCTCCCAATTGGAGCTAGAAGAAAAGGAATTTACGGTAAGTAAACAAAATTCCCTTCTTCTTTGTCGCTCCTAATTGGGAGACCCAGACAATTGGGACGTCCAAAAGCAGTCCCTGGGTGGGTAAATAATACCTCATAATAGAGCCGTAACGGCTCCGTCCTACAGGTGGGCAACTGCCGCCTGAAGGACTCGCCTACCTAGGCTGGCATCTGCCGAAGCATAGGTATGCATCTGATAGTGTTTCGTGAAAGTGTGCAGGCTCGACCAGGTAGTTGCCTGACACATCTGCTGAGCCGTAGCCTGGTGCCGCAAGGCCCAGGACGCTCCCACGGCCCTGGTAGAATGGGCCTTCAGCCCTGAGGGAACCGGAAGCCCCGAGGAACGGTAAGCTTCGAGAATTGGTTCCTTGATCCACCGAGCCAGGGTTGATTTGGAAGCTTGTGTCCCTTTACGCTGGCCAGCGACAAGGACAAAGAGAGCATCGGAGCGGCGCAGGGGCGCCGTACGAGAAAAGTAGAGTCTGAGTGCTCTCACCAGATCTAACAAGTGCAAATCCTTTTCACATTGGTGAACTGGATGAGGACAAAACGAGGGTAAGGAGATGTCCTGATTGAGATGAAAAGTGGGCAAGGCAAATGGCCAGGGAGAAAATCCCTGAGCAGAGCACCACGACAGGAATATTTTCCACGTCCTGTGGTAGATCTTGGCGGACGTTGGTTTCCTAGCCTGTCTCATAGTGGCAATGACCTCTTGAGATAATCCTGAAGACGCTAGGATCCAGGACTCAATGGTCACACAGTCAGGTTGAGGGCCGCAGAATTCAGATGGAAAAACGGCCCTTGAGACAGCAAATCTGGTCGGTCTGGCAGTGCCCACGGTTGGCCGACCGTGAGATGCCACAGATCCGGGTACCACGACCTCCTCGGCCAGTCTGGAGCGACGAGGATGGCGCGGCGGCAGTCGGCCCTTATCTTGCGTAACACTCTGGGCAACAGAGCCAGAGGAAGAAACACATAAGGAAGCTGAAACTGCGACCAATCCTGAACTAAGGCATCTGCCGCCAGAGCTCTGTGATCTTGGGATCGAGCCATGAATGTTGGGACCTTGTTGTTGTGCCGTGACGCCATTAGGTCGACGTCCGGCATCCCCCAGCGGCAACAGATCTCCTGAAACACGTCCGGGTGAAGGGACCATTCCCCTGCGTCCATGCCCTGGCGACTGAGAAAGTCTGCTTCCCAGTTTTCTACGCCCGGGCTGTGAACTGCTGATATGGTGGATGCTGTGGCTTCCACCCACAGCAGAATCCTCCGGACTTCCTGGAAGGCTTGCCGACTGCGTGTCCCACCTTGGTGGTTGATGTAAGCCACCGCTGTGGAGTTGTCCGACTGAATTCGGATCTGCTTGCTTTCCAGCCACTGCTGGAACGCTTTTAGGGCAAGATACACTGCCCTGATCTCCAGAACATTGATCTGAAGTGAGGACTCTTGCTGAGTCCACATACCCTGAGCCCTGTGGTGGAGAAAAACTGCTCCCCACCCTGACAGGCTCGCGTCCGTCGTGACCACCGCCCAGGATGGGGGTAGGAAGGATTTCCCTTTCGATAATGAGGTGGGAAGAAGCCACCACCGAAGGGAAGCTTTGGTTGCTTGAGAGAGGGAGACGTTCCTGTCTAGGGACGTCGGCCTCCTGTCCCACTTGCGTAGGATGTCCCATTGAAGAGGACGCAGGTGAAACTGCGCGAAAGGGACTGCTTCCATTGCTGCCACCATCTTCCCCAGGAAGTGCATGAGGTGCGTCAAGGGGTGTGACCGACCTTGAAGGAGAGATTGTACCCCTGTGTGTAGTGAACGCTGTTTGTCCAGCGGAAGCTTCACTATCGCTGGAAGAGTATGAAACTCCATGCCAAGATATGTCAGCGATTGGACCGGTGTCAGATTTGACTTTGGAAAATTGATGATCCACCCGAAACTCTGGAGAATCTCCAGAGTAACGTTGAGGCTGTGTTGGCATGCCTCTTGAGAGGGTGCCTTGACCAGCAGATCGTCTAAGTAAGGTATCACTGAGTGACCCTGAGAGTGGAGGACCGCAACTACTGTAGCCATGACCTTGGTGACAACCCTTGGGGCTGTCGCCAGGCCGAACGGCAGTGCCGCGAACTGAAGGTGTTCGTCTCCTATGGCGAAGCGCAAGAAGCGCTGATGCTCTGGAGCAATTGGTACGTGGAGATAAGCATCCTTGATATCGATCGATGCTAGGAAATCTCCTTGGGACATTGAGGCGATGACGGAGCGGAGGGATTCCATCCGGAACCGCCTGGTCCTTACGTGTTTGTTGAGCAGTTTTAGGTCCAAAACAGGACGGAAGGACCCGTCCTTCTTTGGAACCACAAACAGGTTGGAGTAGAAACCGTGACCCTGTTGCTGAAGAGGAACCGGGACCACCACTCCTTCTGCCTTCAGAATGCCCACCGCCTGCAGAAGAGCCTCGGCTCGCTCGGGAGGCGGAGATGTTCTGAAGAATCGAGTCGGAGGACGAGAGCTGAACTCTATCCTGTAACCGTGAGACAAAATGTCTCTCACCCAACGGTCTTTTACTTGTGGCAGCCAGGTGTCGCAAAAGCGGGAGAGCCTGCCACCGACCGAGGATGCGGTGTGAGGAGGCCGTAAGTCATGAGGAAGCCGCCTTGGTAGCGGCACCTCCGGCGGTCTTTTTAGGGCGTGATTTAGACCGCCATGCGTCGGCGTTCCTCTGATCCTTCTGAGGCCGTTTGGACGAGGAGAATTGTGACCTGCCCGCACCCCGAAAGGACCGAAACCTCGACTGTCCCCTCCTCTGTTGGGGTGTTTTTGGTTTGGCTTGGGGTAAGGATGTTTCCTTTCCCTTGGATTGTTTGATGATTTCATCCAATCTCTCACCAAACAAACGGTCGCCAGAAAATGGCAATCCAGTTAAGCACTTTTTTGGAAGCCGAATCTGCCTTCCATTCCCGCAGCCACAAGGCCCTGCGTATTACCACCGAATTGGCGGCTGCAACCGCCGTACGGGTCGCAGAGTCCAGGACAGCATTAATAGCGTAGGACGCAAATGCCGACGTTTGAGAGGTTATGGACACCACCTGCGGCGCAGACGTACGTGAGTGCGTCAATTTGCGCCTGACCAGCTGAGATAGCTTGGAGTGCCCATACGGCTGCGAATGCTGGAGCAAAAGACGCGCCGATAGCTTCATAGATGGATTTCAACCAGAGCTCCATCTGTCTGTCAGTGGCATCCTTGAGTGAAGCTCCATCTTCCACTGCAACTATGGATCTAGCCGCCAGTCTGGAGATTGGAGGATCCACCTTGGGACACTGAGTCCAGCCCTTGACCACGTCAGGGGGAAAAAGGGTAACGTGTATCCTTAAGGCGCTTGGAAAAACGCTTATCTGGATAAGCTCGGTGTTTCTGGACTGCCTCTCTGAAGTCAGAGTGGTCCAGAAACATACTCTTTGTACGCTTGGGAAACCTGAAACGGAATTTCTCCTGCTGAGAAGCTGACTCCTCCACTGGAGGAGCTGAGGGAGAAATATCCAACATTTCATTGATGGACGCAATAAGATCATTCACTATGGCGTCCCCATCAGGAGTATCAAGGTTGAGAGCGGCTTCAGGATCAGAATCCTGATCAGCTACCTCCGCTTCATCATACAGAGAGTCCTCTCGCTGAGACCCTGAACATTGTGATGATGTCGAGGGAACTTCATAGCGAGCTCGCTTAGTCGGTCTGGGGCTGCGGTCCGTGTCAGAGATCTCACCCTGGGATCCATGAGACACCCCGGGAAGACATTGCTGTTCCAACTGAGGGGGACCAGGGGACAATGATACCACAGTGCCCCTGGCTTGAGATGCCGGCCTGGACTGCAAGGCTTCTAATATCTTAGCCATAGTCTCAGAAAGTCTTTCAGTAAAAACTGCAAACTCCGTCCCTGTCACCTGGACAGTGTTAACAGGTGGTTCTCCCTGGGCCACCCCTAGCAGAGGCTCCGGCTGAGAAAGTGCCACAGGGGCCGAGCATTGCACACAATGAGGGTCAGTGGAACCTGCCGGCAGTATAGCCGTACATGCTGCACAGGCAGCATAGTAAGTCTGTGCCATGGCACCCTTGCTATTTGTGGACGACATGCTGTTGTCTCCTCTGAGCAATACAGGAGGGTAAATAGCCACAAATCAACAGTGCACCCTACAGTGTAAAGTATAGACTATAATCATATAAACTATAAGTACACTTCTGCACTAGTGGGGCCAGCACCACAGGTGCTGCTTACCGCCTGCGCAAAGCGTTTGTGTGGGCACCAGAATTCCTGCCTGGGTCTCTTTGAGCTTGTCTCTCCTCTCCAGCGTTAGCAGAGCTGAGAGGAATGGCTGCCGGCGTCCTGAGGAGAGGAGGGAGCCGTGGGCGTGACCCAGAAAAGTGCGGGAACTGGTGCCCCATTGTGCAGAGTGAGGGGGGTGGAGTATGCAAAGCATGCTCCAGACCTCAGTGCTGCCGACCTGTACAGCGTCCCGACCTTCCCCTGACTGGCAGGGCTGGGGGCGGGAAAAGAATGAGACTAGGCCGCAGAAGCCGGGGACTATAGTTATAAGCGCGGCCGCCGTATAAGCGCGGTCGGCGCGGAAGTCCCCGGCGCACTAACAGTCTCAGCCGCGCCGCAGGCATAACCATGGCAGCGGCGGTCAGTGCGGCAGTCCCCCTACACAAATACACTCAGCGACGCTGAGTGTATAGTGGCACACATGCAGCCAGCGCTGCTGTCCCCGGTGCACTAGCACACCCAGCAATGCTGGAGTGTTGCTGTGCGCAGTCCCCACGGGGACACAGAGTACCTCCAAGTAGCAGGGCCATGTCCCTGAACGATACTCGGCTCCTATCCAGCAGGGTCCTCAGGAGCTGTGGATGGAGCACGGTCTCCTGTGCCTGGAGACCGATGGGATCCCACTTCACCCAGAGCCCTAATTGAGGGATGGGGAAGGAAAGCAGCATGTGGGCTCCAGCCTGCGTACCCGCAATGGATACCTCAACCTTAACAACACCGCCGACAAAAGTGGGGTGAGAAGGGAGCATGCTGGGGGCCCTGTTATGGGCCCTCTTTTCTTCCATCCGACATAGTCAGCAGCTGCTGCTGACTAAGCTGTGGAGCTATGCGTGGATGTCTGACCTCCTTCGCACAAAGCATAAAAACTGATGAGCCCGTAGCAGTACGGGGGGTGTATAGGCTGAAGGGGAGGGGCTTTACACTTTTAGTGTAATACTTTGTGTGGCCTCCGGAGGCATAGCTATACACCCCAATTGTCTGGGTCTCCCAATTAGGAGCGACAAAGAAAGGTGTAAGATTGTTCTGCATGTGCAGATGTATGTAAACATTGTGAAAGGAGGATATACGTTATTGTCTGCCATGAAGCACGTGTTTGGTTTACATGCGTTTATCTGTGCCAGTGATTAAATATTGATCTGGCCATTATACGACCCACAATGCTAATAGAAATACGTTTGACATATCATAGGTGTATATTATTTTAATGGAAGAACGGTCACTGCCCCTTTTCGGCTAGATATTACTAAAAAAGATACTGACGCATACATAAATTGTATCTGGATGTAAACCAACCACTTTATTATGCATAGCAAATTAGCTTTCTTTCAAGAAATAAAGAAAGTCGCATCACTGGTGCACCCATTAGAGGTAGATACCCATTAAGTCAATGCCCAGTGTCCTACTTTGCACTGACAAGAGGCAAGAATCCTAAATAACCCGTGTGCACATGGGTGTAGCTTGTCAGACAGCTACCTCCAATGGATGTCACCACAGAGACAGCTTTCTTCCTATTAGATGAGGGATAGTTAGGATTTTTTTTTTGTCAAGTAGCACTGTCGGGCCAAGGAATCGCTCTATACCACGCCAATGAATGATTAACAATGATTCAATTCTGGAACATCAGCAGCTCCTTTTAGTTTGTTTCTATCCCCACAATCCTATAGAATGTAAGCCCGCAAGGGTAGGGCCCTCTTCCCTCTATACTAGTCTGTCTACTGTAACTTGTGTATGTATTCTGTATGTAACCCCCTTCTCATGTACAGCACCATGGAATTAATGGTGCTCTATAAATAAATAATAATAAAAAAAATCCCATATAGTATCTTATTTATGTAAACATATTGCCATTAGCATAGGAAACAGTTTTTGGTTTGTAAATTTTATTCAATGTTAGTGATGTAAGAGTATGGATCCATGCGGGTTCAAAAGTACCCAAGTGCCGCAACTGGAGTTTTGAGGGGAATCAGAGTAATGATTCGGGTCCGGCAAATCGGGTAATAAAAAAAAAAAAAAAAAAAAAAAAAAAAAAGAAGAAAACAGGAGCGCTATACTTCGAGTCTCCGACACGGCTGTAACTGCTTCCGAGGCCACTCATTAGCTTCATACATATTCACTGCTTTCCCTGCCCACTGGCAATCCTGACATCTGTGATTGGTTGCAGTCAGACGCGCCCCCAGCCTGTGTGACGATGTGTCTGACTGCAACCAATCACAGACCCTGTCTGCGGGTCACTATAGATTGGTGTAAAAATAAACAAATTGCCTAAAGGCCAAGTCACACTAAGCAACATCGCTAGCAACATCGCTGCTGAGGCAGGACTTTTGTGATGTAGCAGCGATGTTGCTAGCGATGTTGCTGTGTGTGACATCCAGCAACAGCTTGGCCCCTGCTGTGAGGTCGCTGGTTGTTGCTGAATGTCCTGGACCATTTTTTAGTTGTTGCTCTCCCGCTGTGAAGCACAGATCGCTGTGTGTGACAGCGACAGAGCAACAACTAAATGTGCAGGCAGCAGGAGCCGGCTTCTGCGGACGCTGGTAACCACGGTAAACATCGGGTAACCAAGAAGCCCTTTCCTTGGTTACCCGATATTTACCTTCGTTACCAGTGTCCGCCGCTCTCACGATGTCAGTGCCGGCTCCCTGCTCCCTCCACACATAGCCAGACTACACATCGGGTAATTAACCCGATGTGTACTCTGGCTAGGAGTGCAGGGAGCCAGCGCTAAGCGGTGTGCGCTGGTAACCAAGGTAAATATCGGGTTGGTTACCCAATATTTACCTTAGTTACTCTACATGAAACTCAGGAGTCAGTGATATATGAGCCCCAAAAAATGCAAAAAATCCAAAAAAATAAAAAAATTCAAGAATTTCTAAAAAATCCAGAGGTTTCAGAAATTATTGCTAGTGAACCCCCCTCCTCAGACTTGGGGGGTCTGCGGACTGTACAGGATAATATAAATTCTAAACTTGACGAACCCTGTCCCAATAGTATGGGTGTAGGAGCAACTGAACAGGTTTCAACCTCACCCATACCTCCTCGGGGAGCTATGGAGAAAAAAAAATTACTGAGTTTTTTCACCTGTTACCCTCAAAAGCTCGAATAAAAAGAAAAATAAGAGAAGAGGATGTAGAGGGGGAGGAGGAAACAAGAACAGGGATAAACCCAACTCCACTAAAAAGGACAGCGGTTTAGATAACAGAGTACAAGGACATTGGAATTTTCAATCTTTCTAGTCACCAGTTAGAACGAGGTGAAATTCGATTGCTCAAAAGGGGTCTTTCCTATTGCCCCTCTAGTAATGTTGATACCTTCCGTCTCTTCTTAGACATCAATGATTTTGTGCGCAAAATCACGCTAAGAAGACACTTTCTAATATTATCAAAACAGGCAAGTGGGAAAAGGGTTGATACTGATGGGGAAGCCCCTGATGGTTTCGTACATGTACAAGTGAAAGACAACTTCAAAAAAGGCAGATATCCAGCATCAAGGAGAGTAGTAGATTAAAACTTGCTTTTATTTAGGCGAGTAAAAACAAAATGTAGTCCAGTAAGCACAGAGGCACAAGTTTTAGGCGTGTAAACCAACGCGTTTCGACCAGAGCGTCTTATTCATGGCATGTGGATTACCCCAAAACTGATAGCATATATAGGAGGCACACATTATACGTCATTGGCAAGGCTGAGTGCTTAATTAAAATTAAAACAGGTGCAAGTCCCAGTGCAGTATAAACATATAAACATATGGGACTGGAGTAAAAACATGTGGGTGGAAAACCGCAATATGAAGAACAACATATACATTGACATGTAAATGAAAAAATATAAATACAAAACAGATCAAAAGTTATAGTTGACAGAGGATTTGAATTGAAAACAAAAAGTGAGTATGCATGTGTGCATATATATATGTGCTTCATTTAAGGAAATTGTAATGAAGCATTAGAAAAAGAAGTGAAGAAATTTTTTATTTTTTATTTTTTATTTCAACTTATTGTAAGAAAGGAACCTGCTGGACATTCAGACTGTGCGATATTATAGCACCAGATCCGAAAATCCTGCTTGAATCCATAATTAGTGCACCTGCTCTGATGATTCAGTACGTGGCTGGGCCGATTCCAATAAATTTAAATAAGTCCAGAAAATTTGCAATGGACATTCACAAAAAAACTGTGGAACAATCATGGTGTTATATGCACTGGCAATCGACATATCCCGCAAAAGCCATGCAAGTCTCGCAGGTAGCATACTCATAATGTAACATATATAATGGATTTGACAAGAGGTAATTTCCTTTCGATGAGTCACTAGCCATGAATGGCATTCAATACATACTCAGGCATTATATATGAAACTTGCGTAGATGAAAAGTAAACCTTTAACAAGTTTACCTTTATTCCACATAGTTTTTTGTATATTAAAAGGACATTTAGTCATTTATAGTAATGAAGTATATATTTTATATTCTTTGCAAAAATAATTTTAATGATATCATGACATTGAGAAGGAAAACTATATAGTGCATGGAAAATCTTATTAAACCTGATTGTTTATGAATTATCTTTATTGTTTTTGTTTTTAGTGGGTTACTTAGGAAAATTGCAGAATTAAGTCCTATCGGGTGTTCAGACCGTGCGGTATCCCAATACCAAGCCTGAAGATCCCGAAGGATTCTATATTCAGGAGTTTTCCTCTGCAATCTCCTCCTCTTACTGGTTTGATCACTTCTTCGATGCCCATAAATGTAAATGAGTACAAGTATCTGTTGTAAATATTAACAGGGTATCGTCAGACCGCTGAAATTCTAGAGACATTGACATCCAGGGCATCAGAAAGGTACCACTCGTATTGTAGCGCCAGATCGAAAGGATCCAGCTTAATTCCCTCATTATATATATACTCCGATAATTTAGCTGATTCCAATAGATATAGAAAGATCCAAGAATTTTCATTTTAATTTTCTCTTAACACACAACTATTTTTCTTTCAACAAGGAATTTTATTTACAGCGTTGTGGAGTTAGTATGGGGGGAAAATTTTCCCCATCTTTAGCTAATATTGTGGTGGCGGTCTTTGAAGAGGTCTATATTTTTGATCTACATAACAATCCATTTTTTGACCATATTATTTTTTACACTAGATACATAGACGACCTACTGTTAATTTGGAAGGGAGACTCGCGGGCTATCGCAGGTTTAATAAGATTTTCCATGCACTATATAGTTTTCCTTCTCAATGTCATGATATCATTAAAATTATTTTTGCAAAGAATATAAAATATATACTTCATTACTATAAATGACTAAATGTCCTTTTAATATACAAAAAACTATGTGGAATAAAGGTAAACTTGTTAAAGGTTTACTTTTCATCTACGCAAGTTTCATATATAATGCCTGAGTATGTATTGAATGCCATTCATGGCTAGTGACTCATCGAAAGGAAATTACCTCTTGTCAAATCCATTATATATGTTACATTATGAGTATGCTACCTGCGAGACTTGCATGGCTTTTGCGGGATATGTCGATTGCCAGTGCATATAACACCATGATTGTTCCACAGTTTTTTTGTGAATGTCCATTGCAAATTTTCTGGACTTATTTAAATTTATTGGAATCGGCCCAGCCACGTACTGAATCATCAGAGCAGGTGCACTAATTATGGATTCAAGCAGGATTTTCGGATCTGGTGCTATAATATCGCACAGTCTGAATGTCCAGCAGGTTCCTTTCTTACAATAAGTTGAAATAAAAAATAAAAAATTTCTTCACTTCTTTTTCTAATGCTTCATTACAATTTCCTTAAATGAAGCACATATATATATGCACACATGCATACTCACTTTTTGTTTTCAATTCAAATCCTCTGTCAACTATAACTTTTGATCTGTTTTGTATTTATATTTTTTCATTTACATGTCAATGTATATGTTGTTCTTCATATTGCGGTTTTCCACCCACATGTTTTTACTCCAGTCCCATATGTTTATATGTTTATACTGCACTGGGACTTGCACCTGTTTTAATTTTAATTAAGCACTCAGCCTTGCCAATGACGTATAATGTGTGCCTCCTATATATGCTATCAGTTTTGGGGTAATCCACATGCCATGAATAAGACGCTCTGGTCGAAACGCGTTGGTTTACACGCCTAAAACTTGTGCCTCTGTGCTTACTGGACTACATTTTGTTTTTACTCGCCTAAATAAAAGCAAGTTTTAATCTACTACTCTCCTTGATGCTGGATATCTGCCTTTTTTGAAGTTGTCTTTCCGCCCGGGCCTGGGCGTTCCCTGCATCGGTTGGAGCCTGGGAGTGAAGAGGGGTGAGCTATGATTTTTTGTACAAGTGAAAGGCAACAAGAATTTTTATCCCCACCACCACAGGGGAAATAATATTGAAACTTTTCACCAACTTCTGCTTAAGGATATCAGAGAATTCCGGTGTAAATTTAAAAATGATAATCTAACAAGGGAAGAGAGGCGTGCAATATATTCTCTCAAAAATAATCATGGATTGATAATAAGAAGTGCGGATAAAGGGGGAGGGGTGGTGTTGATGAACAGGGAATGGTATGTGGAGGAGGGTTTGAAACAACTAGGAGATCTGGAATATTATGAGACCCTAATAGAAGACCCATCCCCTGAGTACTTCATTGTGTATAAAACTATGATTAAAAAGGCGGGTGAGGAAATGATACTGAATAAAAGGGAGAGACAGTATCTGGACATTAAGCATTATTCAGTACCTTTTTATTATTTTCTCCCGAAAATCCACAAAAGCCTTACCAACCCGCCGGGAAGACCAATCATTTCTGGAATCAATTCTATTACGGCTAATTTGTCACATTATGTTGACCTTTTTTTTGCAAAAATATGTCGGCAAACTAGATTCACATTTAAGAGACTCCTCACACCTTATTAGGCTACTGAGAAAACTACCTGCCATTCCGAATGGTCTTTTTATTACATTGGATGTAGCTGCGTTATATTCAAACATTGATCATCAGTTGGGGTTGAAAAGTGTGGAATCCTATCTGGCAATGGATGACTCACTTCCAACCTCTCAGAGGGAATTTATTTTGCAATCCATTGAGTTTATTTTACATCACAATGTCTTTACTTTTGAGGAAAGGACCTACCGACAATTGAAGGGCTGTGCAATGGGGACGAGATTTGCCCCCAGTTTTGCAAATCTGTATATGGGGTGCTTCGAGTCCCTTCATATTGCACAGTCCCCCCTAGCGCTGGAGAACATGGTATTTTATCGTAGATTCATAGATGACCTGTTCTTTGTCTGGTCAGGTTCTGAGGAAAGTGCTCAAAATTTCGTAAAGTCACTCAATCTGAATGAATGGGGGCTAAGATTTACAGCCACAATGTCCCGGAAATCTATCCAGTTCCTGGATCTTAATATCAAATTCAATGAGGAGGACACTATTGAAACATCCACCTTTTTTAAAAGGGTGGATGTCAATAGTTATCTTGAATTTTCAAGCAGCCATCTCCCTACATGGATAAAAAATATACCGTATGGGCAATATTGGCGCATCAGGAAGAACTGTACCAATATTGCTTCTTTCAAAGCTGAAGCTAGAATATTGCAAAGTCGCTTCAGTAGTAAAGGCTATCCGAAAAAAATATTGACTGATGCTTACAAAAGAAGCCTCCTATTGGATCAAGATAAATGTTTGGATATTATTGAAGGGAAAAAGACAAATATAGGAGTACAGGGAAATGAAACCACCTTCGAAAGCTGTTTAGTGACTACCTTTAGTGATTCGTATGGTAAAGTAAAGGAGCTTGTAGGGAGACACTGGCATATTTTAAAAGGGGACAGGATCCTTTCGGGATGTTTACCCGATAAACCTCAGGTTATTTTTAGGAGAAGTAAAAACCTCAAAAATTTAATCGCACCTAGCAAAACAACAATTTTAAAAAAAACTCAGTTGCCTCAAAATGGATTAGATATTAACAAACCAGTCGGGAATTTCCATTGTGGACAAATCCGATGTTTATGCTGCAGAACATTAAAACATGGCGTACAATCCTTCAAATCAAATATAACAGGAGAGGAATTCTTAATAAAGCAACATCTCTGTTGCACCAGCTCCTATGTCATTTATCTATTAGAATGTCCGTGCGGCCTACAATATGTAGGCCGCACAACGCAAATGGTACACAATAGACTAAACTGTCATAGATACAATATTCGCCATGGTATAGTAACCCACAGTCTCTCCAGGCATTTTTTATTGGAACATGATAAAGACAGAGACAATGTCAAAATGGTGATTATTGAGCAGGTTATGGCTGATGTTACAGCTAGGTATTGGAGGTTGGTGGAACGCGAATCCTTCTGGATATTTAAATTAGCCACTTTGAATCCAGAAGGCCTCAATATAATGACTGAGCAGATCAAATAGAGCATAATTTTCACTAGCACCATAAATAAAATAAAATTGAGGTTAAAATATGGTTTAATTACTATTTAGGCAGTTACTTTTCAGCAAATGTATTTTTCATATGTCAAACACTATAAATTATGGATTATGACCTGTTTTAGTTAGCGATCCTTTCTATGGATTTTTAGAGCTATCACTCTCACTTTTAACAATTAATATTTTAGCCCTGTATTAGAACTGTATAGTTAAATTTTTTTTTTTTCTTTTTTTTTGTTTGTCAAATTTTTTTTTTTTTTTTTATTTTTTAGTAAGAATTTTTTTTTTTTTATTTATATTTATATTTAATTTAATCCATTTTCACCCTCCATTTGTAAATTTTAAATCTCAAAATCTAAATTTCATATTTTCTTGTTTTTAAAGTAATTTCCTTGATGAGTTTTTTATTCATGTTTATTAATTTTTAAATATATTTCAAAAGATTTTTTTAATGATGAGGGTATCACAATATACTTGAGATAAAATATATTTGTGGTTTCTTGAACATCGCTGTTAAATGTGAATATGTACAATTGATTTTTGTGAGGCGAGGTCCCTGAAAACCCTGCTGATTGATCATTATGATCCATATGTTGAATTAATCAAGGGGTGTGGGGACCTACATATTTATGTATATATAAGGCATACCACTTCATATGATTGTTGCTACCTGAGGAAGGGGGAACATTTAACCCCGAAACGCGTTGTGGCTTATAATCTTGCAATAAAAAAAGTTTTTTGGAACAATACCATCATCTTTATGAACTTTAATAGCAGCGCAGCCAACACCGTGGTTTTTTCATTATCCCCAAATCCATTCTCATTCTCCTTCCTGGAGTGCACGGGGCTGCTGCAGCTGTTCCAAGACTCTGCCTGAATCACATCAAGCCTCTGAAGGGCCGGTGAGTCACCGGCATCGTTTCTACGGGTCCGTCCACCACAAAGGAGGAGCTGCAGCTCAGCGCTGGTCTGACGGCTGTGCTCTCCATGTGGGATATCGATCGCGTGAGCGGCGGCCTGAGCTGGAAATACTGCGGGCTGGAAAGGACGAGATCCCCGCTGATGCCATAGCGGTACACCGTGGACCTCCCTTCGGCTGTCTCCCCAGTGTTGTACCTGACGTACAACAGGATCAGGTGAGTGTGACCATCACACTGCACACGTAATAAGTTATCATTAGATTTTACACAGGAGCGCACCCTCTTTTTCTTTTATTTTGAATGTCCTGGACCATTTTTTAGTTGTTGCTCTCCCGCTGTGAAGCACACATCGCCGTGTGTGACAGCGACAGAGCAACAACTGAATTTGCAGGCAGCAGGAGCCGGCTTCTGCAGACGCTGGTAACCACGGTAAACATCGGGTAACCAAGAAGCCCTTTCCTTGGTTACCTGATATTTACCTTCGTCACCAGCGTCCGCCGCTCTCGCGCTGTCAGTGCCGGCTCCCTGCTCTCTGCACACATAGCCAGACTACACATCGGGTAATTAACCCAATGTGTACTCTGGCTAGGAGTGCAGGGAGCCAGCGCTAAGCGGTGTGCGTTGGTAACCAAGGTAAATATCAGGTTGGTTACCCGATATTTACCTTAGTTACCAAGCGCAGCATCGCTTCCACGCGTCGCTGCTGGCTAGGGGCTGGTCACTGGTTGCTGGTGAGATCTGCCTGTGTGACAGCTCACCAGCAACCCGTGTAGCGACGCTCCAGCGATCCCTGCCAGGTCAGGTTGCTGGTGGGATCGCTGGAGCGTCGCTTAGTGTGACGGCACTTTAAGGGTCCCCCCAAATTATTATACCCAGCACATGGCTACAAACTGCAGCCCACAACCATGTGCTGTGAATCAAAATAAGAGAAACCGCATGCGGCTTCTTTTAAAAATGATTTCAATAATCTTAAAAAACGGTGTGCGGTCCCCTTCCCAAATTTTGATACTGAGCCATGATAAAGCTGAACAGTTGGGAGATTGTATTTTCAGGCTGGGGAGACCCATGCTTAATACCCCCATGCTTAGTTTTTTTAACCCAGTTAGACCCGCCAATCCCGGGTATCTGCGAGTCCACTCATCACTATTCATGTATAAAAACAAATGCCATAGGTGATAGTGTTTTTAATTAGTGAAAAGCAAACTTTTTTTTCGGTAGACTCTCGTGTGAACTTGGTCATAGAAATATGCAAATATACACTAAACAGACTAAATCTGCTGTTGTCTGTACTCTTAAACAACATAAACATTAAGGAAATAATGGCTTTTATTAGAACGATAGCTGTACAAAGTCAACAAAAAGTGTACAGTTGTTAAAACAAAAAAAATAAATAAAAAAAAAAAGACAACAAAATTAATTTACAAAACATGCAACTAAATATATTCCATTTTGAAACAAAATAAATGTATAATCCTAGGTGTTATTTGAAAAATATGATATATATATATATATATATATATATATATATATATATAATCTATAATTTGCTCTTTGTCACTCCTGTGACTCCATTGTCCAATTAGCTATATTTATTGGTGCCTTAGAAGGTAACCGCACTTACAACAGTTACCAGCTCTATCAATACATTCTCAGTACAAAGCAATATTTGCAGGGTTCAGCACAGATATTCTTCAAAATCCGCCATAATATCGCTCTGCAGATACATGTCAATGGTTCCAGCCATCTGGAAAGGAAAGGAAGATGCTGTTACTTCATTCACACTTTTCTGTGAGATGTGGAGAGTCATTGTCACATTTTCCTGTAGAGGTTATCGTTAAAGGACATCTAGAGGTTTCTGGAGATGGAGGATATCAAACGAAACATCTAATAACCGCAGTAGCTTATCAAGTTCACTTCTTACAGAAAAGGCTTGTGTTGTGGAACAAATAGTGAGGTGGATTGAGGCAGCGCATCCACAGTATATAGACACTGTACCCTTCATGTACATCCACACAGAAAAAATGATTTTTTATTGGATATGCATTAAGAGGACAGACAAAGATACGCACACAAGTGCATAACAGTGCAAATACCTAAAATATACAAAATGTACAGTGCAAAAATATATATACACTGTATTTTTCGCTTTATAAGACGCATCTGATTATAAGACGCACCCCCAAATTTGGTGAAGGAAAAGAGAATTTTTTTTTTAAATGTTAAATGGGGTCCGTCTTATAATGCCAGTGTCCGTCTAACAAATCATATAGAGTATATGTCCCTCATAGCCTCCCCATCCTAAAATTAGCCCCCTTAATCTGGATATGGCCCCCTTATAGTGAATATAGCCCCCTTGTGCTGGCACATGTCCCCCAGTGATGCCACATGTCCCCCATTGATGGCACACGTCCCCAATTGCTGGCACATGTCTCCTATTGCTGGCACACGTCCCCTATTTATGGCACACGTCCCCTATTTATGGCACACGTCCCCTATTTATGGCACACGTCCCCTACTTATGGCACACGTCCCCTACTTATGGCACACGTCCCCTACTTATGGCACACGTCCCCTACTTATGGCACACGTCCCCTACTTATGGCACACGTCCCCTACTTATGGCACACGTCCCCTACTTATGGCACACGTCCCCTACTTATGGCACACGTCCCCTACTTATGGCACACGTCCCCTACTTATCGCACACGTCCCCTATTTATGGCACACGTCCCCCTGTGCTGCCCATGGCCCCCTATGGATGGCACACATCCCCCTGTGTTTGAGATGGCCCCCATGCTGCAGCCCATAGTAAAATAAAAAACTCTTTACTTACCTCCTCCAGCACTGTCCTCCCTCGTGTCTCCCTCCGTGCCGCTGAGCTCCTGCACTTCCTGGCTCTCTGTGTCGGTCATGTGATCGGCACAGCAGAGTGACATCATCTCTACGTGCCTGATCACAGCGGCAGCAGGGAGACCGGGGAGACACCGGAGATCAGCACTGGAGGAGGTAAGTAAAGCTTTTTTATTTTAGGATGGGCAGCAGCATGGGGGCCATATCTAACACAGGCAGATATAATATGCGCCGCTCCCCCAGCCCATCACCGTGGTGCGGTTTCAACACCACGGTGATGCACAGGGGCAGTGCATATTATATGAGCGGGAGCAGGAGATCTCCCGCTGCCTCCTGCAGCCTTCACCACCTCCAGCACCGCTCCAGAGCTGCCCCCACCTCCACTGGGCCCTGCAGTATATAATCCGTATATTTGGATTATAAGACGCACCCCCTACTTTCCCCCAAAATTTGGTGGAACAAAAGTGCGTCTTATAAAGCGAAAAATATGGTACACTACACCCAAAAAAAAAAAAAAAAAAAGTGTAGATCACCGAAATGTACACCAAAGAAAAAGAAAGGTATATCAAGGACAGCAGTCCCATTTTGCAATATAATGGAGGGGAGAGCACTAGGTTTAGTGCCTCCCTCTGCTTCTAGCGCCCCCCCTGCTCTAGCGCCCCCTTCCCTCTGCCTCTAGCGCTTCCTGTCATCATAGAATCTCATCAGTAACAATGGCCATCTCCTATCTCAGTAGTGGAAAAGTCTTCACTGAGCACAGATTTTACCTCAGAATTGAGAATTTTGGTAATGACTGATCAATTCTGTCAGAGAAAGAAACAAACTTCTCTGATTAGATATATTATAAAGTTTCTTATTTTTTTGTGTATTATTGCTTTATGAAATAAAAGTGAAAATGACCGTTACGCCAAGTAGTTTTTGATATCACCAGCAATAAAAATGTAGAAATCTTAGAATTTTCACACTGACCACTAGGCTTTATACTAGAATCCTACTTCCTGTTCTGTATTGATGACATTTCAGCAGTCTCACTATCATCACAGACAGGATTAGAATGAAATTGATCAGAGGATCCATTATTTACAATAGGTGAGATCACAGCGTACCTCATTTGACATGGACCTTTGCCCAGATTAGAGCATGCTCAGGTTATACTTCTACACAAGCAAATAGAGACTGAGTCAGCCTAGTGCTACGTAACGTCTATGTAAAACACAGGAAGCAGGAGTCTAATATAAGGCCTAAAGGTCAATGTGAAAATTGTATAATATATATATAGATTTTTTTGTTTAGATTATTGAACTGAACATACACACAACTTTAAAAAAAACTATTAATAAACCTTTATCGGAAGACTATCAATGCAGGGGCTTGGTGTCAAGTTGTCAGGACAAGGAGTCACAGAAGATCAAAGTGGAGTAAATCACATTTTAATGAACAAAGTGTTTGAAGAACGGGTTGTTCTCTTTTTCTAGTCCATTGGGATCATCAGGATTTGAAGAGAACAGTCCGTTCTGGAATGCATCATCCAATATATGATGTGATGTAATTTACTTGGCTCGTCAGTGCCCTGGCAGCGTGACACAAACTAGTCAGGTTTATCTGGCACTACTACACTGCTGGAGCACCTGCGGGACGCAGCAGTCCAAGGACCCTCTGTTTGATTGTGCCTACATTAGAGTTGTGCCTATATTTGTGCCACTCTTGAAGGTCATCATTTAATAGGCAAACTCCGACACATTTCTGTACAGATCACATTACCATGAATTAGGGTTCAGTTTGGTCAATTCATGCTTTGCCTAAAACAAAATGGCTCTGCAAAACATCTAGGAACGGTCTATAGATGGATTTATTTTACCTATTCTAACCCAAAATTAGAAGTTTGACCAAGCTTGTCAAAAATATTATTCCTATTAGGATATACCAATGTCAATTAAACCAAAATATCCCAATAAACACTATACAGTTAGTAAAAAAAAAAAATATATCTTTATTGATGGCATATTCGCTAAAAACATTGACAAAATACAAATTAAAACCTACATAAAAAAACAGGTCATACAGTATTAAATAAGAGATTGGGGTATATGGGGAATCCAGGAGTGTGAGCTGGTGTACGGTCATTATGACTACAGGTTTGGTATAAGGTTTCAGGGGGGCAGGTTAATGATGAGGCTGTATTAGTTATTTACTGTTATGAAGGCACAAGTGACTGTATCATTAATCTAATATAAATATATATATATACACCGTATTTTTCGGACTATAAGACGCACCGGACTATAAGACGCACCCTGGTTTTAGAGGAGGAAAATAGGAAAATAAAACTTTAAGCAAAAAAATGTGGTCATGACACACTTATGGGGCGAGGATCTACTGCTGACACTGTTATGGGGTAATGTCCCCGAATTCTCTACTAAGGTATCCCATCCTGGTAATGATCCTCCTGCCTTGTATATGATCCTGCTATAAACGCCCATCCTGCTCATATACCCCCTCCTGTTCATATACCTCCATCCTATTGATATACCCCCATCCATCCTGCTCATATTCCCACATTCATCCTGCTCATATACTCCCATCCTGCTCATATACTCCCATCCTGTTCATATACTCCCATCCTGTTCATATACTCCCATCCTGTTCATATACTCCCATCCTGTTCATATACTCCCATCCTGTTCATATACTCCCATCCTGTTCATATACTCCCATCCTGTTCATATACCCCATAATGGTCATATACTCCCATCCTGTTCATATACCCCCATCCTGTTCATATACCCCCCATCCATCCTGCTCATATACTCCCATCCTGCTATATGCCCCCATCGTGCTCATATACCATCCTGGTATATGGCCTGTATCCTATAGCACAGAGAAAAAAAAATAAACGTTTATACTCACCTCTTCCTCACTCCCTCCAGCACCGATCATCTTCCACTCTGCGCCACTAATCTGTGTGTGTGGAGCCGTTCCCCTGCAGCATCGCGATGTCTTCCTGTCTGTGCCGATCAGCACAGATCAGCTGACCGGCACAGACAGGAAGACATCGTGTGCTGCAGGGGGACGGCTCCACATACGGGGACTGGTGAGTGTATTGATTCACTGCACCCCGCGCTGATGATGACGCGCGGGGGGCAGTGAATACAGCCGCACATGATCACTCCAGGCTGTAATTGCCAGGGGTGATCATGTGGACCGGCTCTTTACTATGCGCGCGTCCCCGCTCGTCCTCCCGCCCACCTATCAGCGACGGCTTCTGCGCTGAGAAATGGGTGGGAGGATGGGCGTGCATATGTAATGAGCGGGCCCACGTGGTCACGGCAGGCGCTGCTGCTGCCTGCTCGTGCCCCCGATGACCCGCTCCACCGCAGCACCCTCATTCCCGGCCGCAGCCCTATAGTCAGACCATAAGACGCACTCCCAACTTTCCCCCAATATTTGGGGGACAAAAAGTGCGTCTTATGGTCCGAGAAATACGGTATATATAATATATATATACATATATATATATACATACATATATATATATATATATATATATATATATATATATATATATATATACACACATACATACATATATATACATACATATATACATATATATATACATATATATATACATATATATATATATATACACATATATATATATATATACATATATATATATATATATACATATATATATATATACATATATATATATATACATATATATATATATACATATATATATATACACACACATATATATATATACACATACACACATACATACATACATACACACACACACACACACACACACACACACACACACACACACACACACGCTGATGGTTGTATAAATTATTATATGGTTACCCATACTGTATGACCCATTTTCCCGCTTACTGAGTTTTTATGTAGGTTTTCATTTGGATTTTGTCATGAATGTTTTTAGCGAATATGCCATCAATAAAGATATATTTTTTTACTAGCTGTATAGTGTTTATTGGGATATTTTGGTGTAATTATTTTACCTATTGCCTTCAAGTTTTAGTCAGTCAGTCAGTCATTCTGTACAATATCTTTATACAATGCAAATAACATACACCAATTCTACTGGTAATAAGGACAAATGCCATGACTGGTTTCTTTGCCGAACACTTACACTCTCCCTGCGGCGTCGTTCTTGCTCTTTCCTTCTTGCCAGGATACGTTCTTCTTCGTTGAGGCCTTCTGGGGTGACAACATCCGGTGTATGGGGGTCACTGGCCGGTTCTTGCAGATGTAGAGGTTGCACTTCAGGACTACTTGTCTCTGGGGATATACCATTACTTGATTCCATTTCTTTTGCGTCTCTGTAAAACATTGTGGGTGTTAAAATGCAATATAAATACTGTGCTCATAACAAGACGTTACGTTCCTGATGCCACCAGAGTTGTTTTGAAAGGATTTATCCAGAATTCATAGATGCCAAAGCTAAAAAGTGTGCTTTTCTAGGGGATGGGCACCATGATTATTTATCAGAGTAGCTCTACATGTGCAACTACTATGGTAGTAAGGAGTGATGAGCGAATCTGCGGAAATTCTAATTCAGTGGTTTGATTGAATTTAGCGAAGAAACTCTATTCACATCAAAAGTTGATGGGTCTCAGATGTAATTTCAATGTAATTTCATATATTCTGAGGTCTCACTAGACTCAAGAGCATAGTAAGTGGAGGAGGTAAAAAAAATTAAAATAAAATATTCACCTCATCGCAAATTGTCACCCTGCTAGAGCCCTCAGTTTGGTCCTCTACGTAGTTCCCTCTGGCTTCTTTACTTTTCCAAAGCACACAATGTCATGTTCCGCCATCATTAAACTTCACTAGTGCTCTCCGTGTCAAATATAGGCCTTTAACGTCATTGAACGTGTCTTGTAAGGCTGGAGGCCTACTCGGTGCCAGAAGGCTGACATTGTGTGCTACGAAGAAGTAAAGGAGACCGAATAGGTTTCAGGTCATCATTTCGAAAACTTCACTAGAATAAAGCTGCCTCAAGAGCCTATGATTAGTGATGAGCGGACACACAGATAACCGGGACCAGTTGATCCCGGTGATCTGGTTTTTAAAATCCAGTTCCGGGCCGGATTCTCGTCCCCATACAAGTATGTGGACCAGAATTCGGAGATTAAAAATGTTGGTAGAAGGGATAGGGGGATGGGAGCAAGCACTTCTTACTTATTGAGGCTCCGGCATAGCTGTACACTGCTTCCAGGCCACGCATTCACTTCTGGTGCAACGCATTACGTTCATTGCATATGCATTGCTTTCCCCACCCACCGGCTCATGTGATTGGGTGCAGTCACACGTGCCCCCACACTGAGTGACAGCGTGTCTGACACTTCCAATCACAGGCGCTACGTGCATCTATTGTAATATAAAAATAAATAAAATATTTAGCATAGGGTCCCCCCCCCCATTTTATGATACCCAGCACAGATAAAGCATATGGCTACAGCCCCCAGCTTATCTTTACTTTGTATCATAATAGGAGGAACCGAATGCGTTTTTTCAAAATATTATTTAAATAAATAAATAAATAAGTTAAACCGGTGGGGGGTACCTGCACATAACAATTTTGATACCCAGCCAAGATAAAGCCCAACTGTTGGGTCAGCTGTTGTGAATGTCATCCGAGTGGGTGCTGGTGTGGAGCTCACTAGTGGCCAGGAAAGGTAATGAAGCTGAGTGTGAATCTGTGACTCAAACAGGTGTTGGTATTAATTGGGAATCCTGGAAGTCCTATTGCTGACCAGCCTACTGTATATAGGAGAGCAGTTTCTGCTTAGTTGCTGCCGGTGATCGATGTTTGCTTCTGCCTCTGAAGATGGCTTGGAGTTTGTCCTTCAGTTTCCTCTATTTATCCTGCGCCAGAATTCACTCCAGGTAAGTCTGCAGGTGTTCTTTTCCTAATTGCTGGTTTTGCACCTACGGGTGTTTGTGGTTTTTTTTTTCTTTCCATTTTGTTCTGGGTTTGCTTTCTTGTATGTGAGGATCTGGCTCTCTGCTATTTTTGCAGTTCCTTCAGCAAGAGAGGGAGTTTCTCCCTGTTCTGATTTTCATTATTTGCATTTTTGAATATTATTTGTTCTGTGATTTTGTTTCTTCCCATTATATCTGCAGTTCTGTTTAAAGTGTCTGGCACAACAGTACCTAATATAGTGGGGGAAGACCGTGTGGTCTTAGGTCTTTTTTCTATCAGGAGTTTGGTGTTTTTTGCTGGCCGCAATCAGTTCTCTTTCCTGTCCTGTTGTATCTAGTAAGTCGCCCCTCACCTTTGCTAATCTATATTTTCTATGTATTGTGTTTTTTTACATCACCATCGTTACATGTTGGAGCTTGCTATTCCTTTGGGGACTACTCCGAGGCAAGTTAGGATTCCTTATTTCTATCTTTGAGGTGTAGCTAGTTTCTCCGGCAGTGACAAGGTGTCTAAGTGTGTTAGGAACATCCCACTGCTACTTCTAGTGTTGTCTGATCGATAAGGGATTGCGGTTAGCTTAGTTTCCAACTACTTTTGTGTTTTTTGTTTTTTTCTGATTAATAGGATTTTTTGTGATCATTCACAGTTACCAGTTCATAACAGGCAGCCCACAACTGCCACTAAGCCATAAATCTAGGTCTCTGAGACCCCCCCCCCAATACTAATCTGTAAGAGAAAGTAAATAAAACAAACAGCGGAAAAAATCCTTTCTTTGGAATAAAATACAAAAAAAAATAAATAAATAAAAACACCCTCTTTCACCACTTTATTAACCCCCAAAACACCCCTGCAGGTCCAACGTAATACACACGAGGTCCCACGACTATCCTGGCTCGGCTACATCCGAGCCTGGAGAGACTGAAAACATGTCCGATCTCTCCAGGCTCCAGGAAATGCTGACAAGGGGGACCCGACTAACAGCACTGATGTCACTCAGTTCACCGGAGGTCATAACTGTTTTCCCACGGTATGACCTCCAGTGAACTGGGTCCCGCACTCTGGCTTAAATTGCGGGGTGATGCCCCACACGCCACCAGTCATTTAACACAGTGCCAACTGGGAGGATGGGAGTGTGTGGTTGCCCTGTGTTTGTCTTTATTTCTTTTTAATTATAGGATTAGTGATGGGGGGGTTTCAAAGACCCTTACCCATCACTAATTTTGGGCTTGATGACAGTTGTGTGCTATCATGAACCCTTTATTACCCCAATAGCCACTGCAGCAGGGCAATTGGGAAGAGCAGGGTAAAAAGCCGGGATTGTTGCATGGATGGTCCAGCACTTTCAAATGAATATCAAAATTTTTGATATTCAAGTATGTGAGATCAAGTTTTTTTTCTTGAAGCAGAACGGTCTAACTTTAGCTGATTTTAACAATGTATTATGACTAGAATCGTCTCAATGGAAATTCTGCATGGAAGACACAGAAAAGGTACAGACTGACCAGGAACACGCTGGCCGCTATTACTGAAATCGTGAGCATGGAATTCAGAAACCCAAAGATCCAAACCGTAGACTATTCTGGATGAGCAATATTTTCATGGTTCCCATGTGTGAAGAACAACTTGAGAACATTTCACAGTGATATCGACAAAGTCTTGTGTCATTGTAATGAAATAAGAATAGTGAAGCATCAAACTGTCTTTTTACACATTGCTAATGCTCCAATGTGAATATGGTATTCAGAAACTTACACAATCCTATATATTTTGCCTCCTTTATCAGGCTGCAGTCCTTGCGGTCTCTTTAATTCTTGAAGTTTCAGGGCTTTTTCTCGTTCCTCTTTAGCTATTGCAGCTTTTTTGAACTGCTGGAAGCTGTCACTTGATGACTTTATGGCCACAGGAATGGTATTGAGAGCCTTGGAAAAAATTGCCCAGCAGGACTTTTGAACTTTTGCAGTCTACAACAGAAAAAAAATAAATAAAAAAAAAATAATAAAAAAACACCACTTCCAACATGGTTCAATAATTACAAACTTATCGCAAACATAGAATTGGTTTGATTTAGTGATTGGGTGAATTTAGCAAGGCTTGCACTGAAATGGAAGTGTAGCTAAATTCTCTATTACAAGACAAAGTGGGCTTATTAGCCCCCACATTGGCAACGCACAGTGCTGGAGTGCTGAGTTTAAACCCCCCAATTTGCAAAGAGTTTGTATGTTCTCCCAGTGTTTGTGTTGGTTTCTTCGAATAGGATAGTGCTATATAAAACAACTAATACGTAAACCGAGCATCTCGTAATTACCAAAGTGACACCCATTTTGTAACGAAGGCCACAGGGCAAGAATATAAGAAAAGATCAAGGGAAATGTGCAACAGGGGCCTCCACTACAAGCCAAACTCCCAGGTTAGTTAATCCAGTCTAGACAGGAGTTTAATTCCAGGAATATCCCGTACTTGGGGGAGAAAAGGGCAGTGACGTACACCACTGAATGGGGGCTTAGGAACCGGGACAAGCAAGTACAGCAATGGGTACTTTAGGGGGTCCCATAGCAGTCAATGAAAAAGAAGTCATTACAGATTCATATTTACCATGTAAAAAAAACCTAAAAAATCAGTGCAACGGCGTAGGTAGATTCCAATTCTCTAAGTCTGTTTGATATCGCCATGTCTAATTCCTAAAATATTTAGCGTTAGGTTTTACTACTTTAGCACAAACCCACCCCCTATGCTTTAAAAAAGGCACATCCAGAAACTTACGAGATTTCTTTATTTTCCACTCAAAGAACTGGTTATGGACTCTAATGGGGGATGAGCAGAGTTTTCTATTGGTCCCATTTTGTAGCACATACAACAAATTATATATAAAATATTCATATGGTACATCAGAGACAAGCAGCCAGGGAAAGAGACAGAGACAGACAGGGGAAAGAGACAGAGACATCCAGGGAAAGAGACAGAGGCAGACAGGGAAAAGAGGCAGACAGGGAAAAGAGGCAGAGACAGACAGGGAAAAGAGACAGAGACAGACAGGGGAAAGAGACAGAGACAGACAGGGGAAAGAGACAGAGACAGACAGGGGAGAGACAGACAGGGAAAGAGAGAGAGAGACCGAGAGACAGAGAGAGAGAGACAGACAGACTGGGAGAGAAAGAGACAGTTACTATCCCGGGCAATGCCGGGTGCTACAGCTAGTATAGCATATATGCCAAACCTTGCCACATCTCTAAGGTTTTAATAAGGCTTCCATCTTCCATACTAAGACATGAAATTGAGAGGACAAGGTGATTATAAAATCGGACTTTACTGACGGATGGATGACACGTCAAAAGAAGTTTCTACATCATACAGAAACTATCAAATTTGGCAATTGCAAGCTGCCAATTTTGCAATAAAAACAAAACATAAAAAACATTAACATAAATTTATGCTAGCTACCACTTTATCTGCCTCATCATTTATTACATAAACACAAGCCTTACCCCCTCATTCATCACTCCTGACTAGCCCCTTATTTATCATGCACTGCCGGTGTCTACTCAGAATCACAAAATTACACATGCGGGATGAGAAGGCCTGAGACATCCTCCATCAATAAATAAAAATCTTCCATATGACCATTAAAAATCAGTTTTCTAGGACATTTTTATTCCTTATGGGGCTAAGACTTTATTGGCAGGTATTCACCTCCTGAGAAAGCCCGGTGTTGGTGAAAAGCATGTCAAGGAGCCTGTGCGCCGCCTCCTGCTCCTTCCTTTGTATTTTACTGGCATCATGTCTCAAGTTTTATGTATGCATTTAGCACTTAAAGTATGCTTTATTATATTATGGTGCAAATTTGACACTTATATTAATTTCTCACTACAGTTATTAGCGCATTAGTATCTGGGATTTGCTAATTATATGCAGCCTTTTTGTTAGGTGCAGGTAAGATGTTGGTACCGGTCATTTACATTTAAATGACCAGAGCATGTGTTTCTATTACCAAAGTTTTGGCCTTGGTGCGTTTCTGATACCTGGATTAACTTGTCACTAAATTATTATTACTGTATGGAATCTCATGCTTAGACTCTGGTGTGATTTCGGCAGCTGCCATGCACATTACAATTTAAAGTCAGTGCATATATTCCTATTAGCTGTTATGAATACCTATTGAGTCTATTAGCCATTGTGCCCTTTACTTCATTTTACATCTTATACTTTGCATCATGTCCATCTATGCATTTGTTGACATCATAATTATTTTTTCTTTGTACATTATCAAGGAGTAATAATTTAGGATGAGGATTCTTTGCCTCTTCACAATGGAGATGTTTTTCTAATCTTACTCCCTTATGTGTATCTTTTAGTCTGATCCTTCCTTACTATGTCATTTTGTTTACGGATCACTCATGTGGTTCTCCCGCTTCCTTTGGCGTCACATTGACAGTATAGTTGTCTCTTCTGCTCTGCTCTGTTAAGGGGGCATCACTGCCAACGTCATGTTGATTTGTATTTGGCACCCGCTGTGTTGGGCAAATCCGGTTGTTAGTCAACACTATGTCGGCAGTGACGTCTAGTCAACAGAGCAGAGTAGAAGAGAAGGAACTGCACTGATGGCATGACGTCACAGGAAGCAGAATCACCGACAGGAGAGGTCCGTGACGGCTCTGAGCTGAGCAACATTGCCACAGAGCAGGACAGGCAGATAGTTAAAGAGAATCTGTCATCAGGTTTTTGCTCCTCCATCTGAGAACAGCATAATGTAGAGACAGAGACACTGATTCCAGTGATGTCACTTACTGAGCCGTTTGCGGTCATTTTAATAAAAATCAATGTTTTCTCTGCTGCAGATCTAGCAGTTATACAGAGCTCATGAATATGCTGGACTACCTGCAGCACGCCAAGTAGTCCTGTAATGATAATCACTTCTGATTAAACAGTGATGTTTTATCAGAACTTCACTAAACAGCTCAGTAAGTGACATCGCTGGAATCAGGATCTCTGCCTCTACATCATGCTGCTCTCAGATTAGGTGGCAAAAACCTGGCGACAGATTCCTTTTAATAACTACCTGCATATAACAGTTTATCACCACAGGGACAAATGATGTAATATAAAGCCCCTTTCAGTCACATACACTGGGTTTCAGGTGGCACCAGGCCCGGACTGACCATAGGGCAATTCTGGCAAATGCCAGAGGGGCCAGTCCCTGAAGTGGGCCGGTGCCTGTAGTGGGCCGCTGTATCTGCAGTCACCGCCGCGCTCCTCAGCAGTGTGTGCATGCCAGGCACACTAGCTGCAGCGGGAGCAGGAGGCAGCGCTGTGCTGTGCCGGCCCTGTTGTGTGCTGCTGTGCCGACCCGGTATGCACACACTGCTGAGGAGCGCGGCGGTGGTGGTACCGTTGACCGCAGCTTGCTTCCGTTCCTATTCAAATGTATTTGCGTCTTTCAGACGTAAATAAGTTTGAACAGCGCGCCGGGACTGGGCCCCGCCCCCGACGTGCAGCAACGTGATGAGATCAGCACCTTGCCGACGTCATCACAGTGCTGCGGGTGCCACACAGGAGATCTCAGCAAGCGGTAAGCGCTCCATGGAGGAGCCAAAGATGACAGGTTTAATTAATGGGGGTGAGTGGGGAGGGGCTGAGGACACATAACGGGGAACATTTGTGAAAGAACACAGCTTTGTGACAGGCAGAGGGGGAGTACTGTATTCCCAGGAGTGGGGGGGCAGGAGTGTGTAGTGATGGGGTAGTGTAATCTGTGTGTGTAGGGGGTGATGGGGGGTGTATTGTATTGTGTCTGGGGAGAGGGTAATGGGGGGTTCTGTGTGTGTGTGTGTGTGTGTGTGTGTGTGTGTGTGTGTAATGGGGGTGCATTGTATTGTGTGTGTAATGGGGGTGCATTGTATTGTGTGTGTAATGGGGGTCCATTGTAGTGTGTGTGTGTGTGTGTGTGTGTGTGTGTGATAGGGGTGCATTGTATTGTATGAGTGTATGTGTGGGGTGGTGTAATGGGGGTACAGTGTGTGTGTGTGTGTGTGTGTGTGTGTGTGTGTGTGTGTGTGTGTGTAGTGGGTGATGGGGGGTGTATTGTATTGTGTATGGAGGGGGAGGGGTAATGGAGCGTGCATTGTATTGTGTGTGTGTGTGGGTAATGGGGGTGCATTGTATTGTGTGTGGGGAGGGGTAATGGGGGTGCATTGTACTGTATGTGTGTGTGTGTGTGTGTGTGTGTGTGTAGGGAGGGGTAATGGGGGTGCATTGTATTGTGTGTGTGTGTGTGTGTGTAGGGAGGGGTAATGGGGGTGCATTGTATTGTGTGTGTGTGTGGAGAGAGGCGCGGAGTCATTAATTGAGGACTAATTAGTGTGATATCAGTGATATTAGTCCTGGACCTGTCCGTACAGGTACAATCCCCTGTAGTGATGGCAGCGCTTGGAGAGTGATTAGGACACAGGTATGTGGCGGAACAATCCACAAATCAGGGAAGCAAAGAGCAGAAAATACATCAAGGTCTGCTACACACTGCAAAAATGTGTCACATAGTGCCATACAGTGTCACATAGTGCCATACAGTGTGACAGTAATACAGTGTCACATAGCGCCATACAGTGGTCACATAGCGCCATACAGTACTCACATATACAAGTGCAGAAATATATTACACATTCACCACGCGAAAAGTGGGCCTGTGTACCCCCAAATGCCAGGGCTAAATTTTAGTCCTAGTCCGGCCCTGGGTGGCACCAAGTTGTTTCAAGACCAATGAGTTCAACCTACATATTAAGTTTACCAATAATACTACAAAAATTTGTATAACATACCTTTACTGGAAGGATTTCAATAATACAGTCTTCTGGAGTAAACTCGATACTATTTTTGGTAGGACTTTTCGGCAAATCATTTGAGAATGGATCTAAAGGAAAAAAATGCCCATTGGATTGCGTTTTCAAGATTAAAAAAAGCTACATTTAAATTTGAATTATTGCATCATATAACGCATTATAGCGAAATATTTGTATACAGTTGTGTAAGACATTGATCGTGCAACCACAATTGTATAGAATGATCCAATTTATTAAAATATACACTCAAACTCATGCAATGGCCTCCATTACTTTCCTGGGCCTCAGAATGCAATATCCACATTAGATCACATCCCGACTGTTAATCACTTCCAAAACATATCCCCGAAAATTCAGCCTCATCCGTAAAGGAGCATACGACGGGGCAGATGTCTTTATACTACTTGTTTTATTCGCTTATATAGCGCCATTACTTCCAAAGCACTATACAGACCTCATCATCAGCTTAAAACTAGACCAGGCAGGCAGACGATATGCCAAATCATGCTGTAGGATGCATCTGGTGCATCTTGGTTAATTTACGTTGCACTGCTACAGTATCTTGGGCCAAACTTTGAAGTCTCATCTCTTTTTTTAGATGCCATTTGGGGAACAGTAAAGGGCAAAAAGTGTCTAATGCAAAATAAATCTGACGCAAAGTATCACTTCATTGGTTTCCTGTATCTGACACGTCTGGATCAAGCACAAACAAGACACATTGATCTGTTGATTATCGAGTGTGTGATGGTACGCATGCATGAGGGTGTTTAGTCCTAGGGGAAAACTATTCTTCTTGCAGAGACTGACAACCAAGACGACCCCATCTTAGCTTCTCATATAGCCAGATCAGATCTCATACTTTGCACTGACTAGGGGCAATCATCCCGAAAGACCATGTCTGCAAATTGAGGTTCTGATCAGGCATAAATCCCAAGTCATATGACAAGGCTCGTTAAAGGGTCACTTTTGACTTTTAGGATTGCTACCTCCAGTAGGTGGCACTAGAGTTCATCTTCTGCCTCCCTGAAGAGACAATTCCTATATTTCCTAGAGGAGCATTGCGGCTTAAAGTCTCCTCACTACTGGCATGTCGTTTTGGTATGTCAGTCTCCGCAAGGAGAATAGTTTTCCCTGTAGATATACTGCATACATATTTTCACAAGCTTCGGCAATAAAAAGTAATGCTTCTTTAAAAGAGAATCTTTCACCAGGTTTTTGCCACCTAATTTGATAGCAGCATAATGTACAGACAGAGACAATGTGTAACTTACTGGGCTAAATAGTGTAGTTTTTATAAAATCACTATTTTATCAGCAGGAGATTATCATTAGAGGACTACTTAGCCTGCTGCCAGCTAGTCCTCCATATTCATGACCTCTGCATAACCCAGCCCCTTCCACTGGTTGGCAGCTTTCTGCCTATGCACACTGTACACAGAAAACTGCAAATCAATGGTGTGGGCGGGTTATAAAGAGCACAGAATTAAAGAGAATTGCTATATCTGCAGCAAATAAATCAGTGATTTATCAAAGCTGTAGCAAGCGGCACAGTTTAGTGATGCATTGCTGGAATCAGGGTCACTGCCACTGCAGTATGCTCTTCTCAGATGGGGAAAGTAAAAACCTGGTGACAGATTTTTGTTAAAGCAAAGATTATTATAATACACAATCATAATTCCCCCAATTTACATGTAAGAACGTGCCCACGATCATTGTTTGCAGTGTTTTAGATGCCGAGTGTTTTCCCTGCGTCCAAAATGCTGCGTTGTATAGTACAAGCACAGTGGATGGGATTTATAGAAATCTCCTGGCCACTGTGCGTGTACGGCCAGCAGAGAAAACGGACCTGCGGTACGGCTTTCCTAGTGGCAAGCATGTTTTTCTTTGCTGCAGAGTTGCAAGCGATCTCCGTAGGGAGAACACAAGCGAGAGATCGCAGTGCCCCAAAGCCAGATTGTGAGCATTGGCCGATGCATTCTCCTGTGGCTTATCCAGGACGCAGCGGGTCCTGATCGTGTGAACATACCTTAAAGGTCTACTCTGCCTGACCACAAATGACAGCCTGATTAAAGGAACGGTCACAACATAGATCTCTCTAAATTAAGGAGTGTAGTGTCTTAATAAGTCAGTGCAGTCAAATCTGTGCAAAATTGCACATTTTATCTAAAACAGTTTCCCACTCATATGACTTGCGAAGGTGGATCAGGTAACTGCCCCTATGGTATCCCTTTAGTGAAAAGAATCATGGAGCTCACATTGATATCTTGATAATCAACAAAGACCCTGTGCACGCGTTTATAGCACTAATTTCTAAATAAGTAGTTCAGAGCCTTTCATGGGTCACTAGCTTATCAGTACTAAAACATCAAACCTAGCAAAAAAAAAAAAGGATGCAGTCTACAAACACAGTTATACATTTTAAGGCCCTGTGCGCACTGGAAAACGGAATTTTCTTAAGAAAACTCCACAGGGTCTGAAAGATTACCGCAACCGCGGTAAAAAAAACCGCGGCAAACCACACCCGAAAACCGCATGCGTTTTGCCACGGTTTTACCGCGGTATTGTTCGCGGTATTGCCGCGGTTGGGTTGGTACATGTGTTTTATTGCATTCAATGCAATAAAGCACATTGAAGAAAAAAAAAATAATTTCCTTCTGAGATAGATAGTAGATAGATAGACAAATAGATAGAAGAATAGATAGAGGACAGAGCGCTGCATTTCTCTTCTCACGGTCGGTAGTGAGTTCACATTACCGGCCGAGGGAAATGCCCTGTGGTTACCTCTGCTGTCTCGCTGCGAGGCTGCATTCAGCAGTGTGTCAGTGTCAGTCGCGGCTGGATGCAAGCATCGCAGGACGTGGATCACGCCGGAGCTGTGTGTTTTGGGGGGTTAATAAAATGGTGAACCAGGAGCTTATTTGTGTTTTATTTAAAATAAAGGATTTTTCGGTGTGTGCTTATTCACTTTACTTACGGGTTGATCATGTTAGCTGTCTCATAGACGCTGCCATGATCAAACCTGGACTTAGTGGCGGCGATCCGCCGCCATTAACTCCTTATTACCCTGTCTGCCACCGCATCACGGCAACAGGAAGAGCTGGGGACACTCCGGTACTACTGCATAATGGATGTGACAGTTCCGGGGCAGCTGCGGGCTGATATTCTCGGCTGCTGGAGGGGTGGGGCAATAAACCCTGCCCCTCGCTCTCCCCAGCCTGAGAATACCGGGCCGCCGCTGTGTGCTTACCTCGGCTGGACGGTAAAAATACAGCGGAGCCCATGCAGTTTTTTTTCTATATTTCCGTTTGATTTCTATGTGTATTGTATATGTCTGTGTGTGAGTGTTATCTGTGTGTATTCTATGTCTGTGTCTGTGATCTGTGTGTGTTTACTCTCTGCTCCGCTTCCTCTAAGGGCTGCTTCTCACTTGCGAGTTTCTCGCAGTAGAGCAATGCGAGAAAAACTCGCATTGGAATCGGACACATGTTAGTGAATGATTCAGCTCTCATCTGCAATTTTTTTCTCAGTCCAAATCGGACTGAGAAAAAAAATCGCAGCATTCTGCTTTTTTGCGAGTTTCTCGCACCATTTGTCCCAATGATTTCCTATGGAAGGGGATTAAAAGTAGGATCACACACGCGCACCAGCGTTCACATTTGCGAGTGTGGCAGTAACTTCGCTCATTAAATATTCAACAGATGAATGTGACATCACATTCCCAAAGGTAAATTAAATGACACATGTGTAATAGCTTTTATATAATTAAGATGTTGCATGAAACTAGCATCGCAATCGCGACACACACGCGAGCAAAAAGCATCGCACTTGCGTTGCACTCGCACCTAACGTGAACTAAAATCAGCCGAGTATTTTTTAGCCCAGTCGGACCGATTTTACTCGCATAGATGTGTTTCCAACCTTACTGTCATAATGACATCACTTCCCTGCAAACCGCAGACAGCGATGTACATACCGCAGGTAAACCACGAAATACCGCAGGGAATAACGCAGGAAAACGCAATGAACCGCACAGAATTTGCTGACTGTGTTATTCCCTGCGGGATTTCACGAATATATTGCAGTCAATGGAGTGAAATCCCGCAGCAACGTGCGGAAAAGAAGTGACATGCAATTGTTTTTGCTGCGGGAATCCCGCAGCAAAACATGCAGCTGTCAAAGAAGGGAATTTTGTTTACTTACCGTAAATTCCTTTTCTTCTAGCTCTAATTGGGAGACCCAGACAATTGGTGTATAGCTACTGCCTCCGGAGGCCACACAAAGTATTACACTTAAAAGTGTAAGGCCCCTCCCCTTCTGCCTATACACCCCCCGTGGGATCACGGGCTCCTCAGTTTTAGTGCAAAAGCAAGAAGGAGGAAAGCCAATAAACTGGTTTAAGCAAATTCAATCCGAAGGAATATCGGAGAAATGAAACCATTCAACATGAACAACATGTGTATACAAAAAAACAGGGGCGGGTGCTGGGTCTCCCAATTAGAGCTAGAAGAAAAGGAATTTACGGTAAGTAAACAAAATTCCCTTCTTCTTTGTCGCTCTATTGGGAGACCCAGACAATTGGGATGTCCAAAAGCAATCCCTGGGTGGGTAAAATAATACCTCGTAATAGAGCCGTAAAAACGGCCCCTTTCTACAGGTGGGCAACCGCCGCCTGAAGGACTCGTCTGCCTATGCTGGCATCCGCCGAAGCATAGGTATGCACTTGACAGTGTTTCGTGAAAGTGTGGAGGCTGGACCAGGTAGCCGCCTGACACACAAGCTGAGCCGTAGCCTGGTGCCTCAAGCCCAGGACGCATCCACCGCTCTGGTAGAATGGACCTTCAGCCCTGAGGGAACCGTAAGCCCAGCAGAACGATAAGCTCGAGAATTGGTTCCTTGAACCACCGAGCCAGTCTTGATTTGGAAGCCTGCGACCCTTTACGCTGGCTAGCGACAAGGACAAAGAGTGCTTCCGAGCAGCGCAGGGACGCCGTACGATCGATGTAGAGTCTGAGTGCTCTCACCAGATCTAATCAAGTGCAAATCCTTTTCACATTGGTGAACTGGATGAAGACAAACAGAGGGTACGGGGATACCCTGATTGAGATGAAAGGGGGGATACCACCTTAGGGAGAAATTCCGGAACCGGACGCAGAACCCCTTGACCTGGTGAGACACCGGGAAGGGGACTCTGCACGACAATGCTGCCCCGACAGACACTCTCCGAAGTGAAGTGACTGCCCCTAGGAAAACCACCTTCTGCGAAAGGCGTGAGAGAGAAAAATCCCTCATAGGCTCAAATGGTGGTTTCTGAAGAACCATCAGCACCCTGTTCAAATCACAGGGTTCTAACAGTCGTTTGTAAGGAAGGACTAAGCGGCAAACCCTCTGCAGGAACGTGCGTACCTGAGGAAGTCTGGCTAGGCGCTTCTGAAGAAAATACAGAGAGCGCTGAGATTTGTCCCTTAAGGGAGCTGAGCGACAACCTTTTTCCAAACCGGATTGCAGGAAGGAAAGAAAGTAGGCAAGGCAATTGGCCAGGGAGAAACTCCCTGAGCAGAGCACCAAGATAAGAATATCTTCCACGTTCTGTGGTAGATCTTGGCAGATGTGTGTTTTCTGGCCTGTCTCATAGTGGTGATGACCTCTTGAGATAACCCTGCAGATGCTAGGATCCAGGACTCAATGGCCACACCATCAGGTTGAGGGTCGCAGAATTCAGATGGAAAAAACGACCCTTGAGACAGCAAGTCTGGTCGGTCTGATAGTGCCCACGGTTGGCCTACCGTGAGATGCCACAGATCCGGGTACCACGACCTCGTTGGCCATCTGGAGCGACGAGGATGGCGCGGCGGCAGTCGGACCTGATCTTGCGTAACACTCTGGGCAACAGTGCCAGAGGTGGGAACGCATAAGGGAGTTGAAAACTGCGACCAATCCTGAACGAAGGCGTCTGCCGCCAGAGCTCTGTGATCGTGAGACCGTCCCATGAATGCCGGGACCTTGTTGTTGTGCTGAGACACCATTAGGTCGACGTCCGGCATCCCCCAGCGGCAACAGATCTCCTGAAACACATCCGGGTGAAGGGACCATTCCCCTGCGTCCATGCCCTGGCGACTGAGAAGTCTGCTTCCCAGTTTTCTACGCCCGGGGTGTGGACTGCGGATATGGTGGAGGCCGTGGCTTCCACCCACATTAAAATCCGCCGGACTTCCAGGAAGGCTTGCCGACTGCGTGTTCCTCCTTGGTGATTGATGTAAGCCACCGCTGTAGAGTTGTCCGACTGAATTCGGATCTGCTTGCCTTCCAGCCACTGCTGGAAAGCTTTTAGGGCAAGACACACTTCCCTGACCTCCAGAACATTGATCTGAAGGGAGGACTCTTGCTGAGTCCACGTACCCTGAGCACTGTGGTGGAGAAAAAACTGCTCCCCACCCTGACAGACTCGCGTCCGTCGTGACCACCGCCCAGGATGGGGGTAGGAAGGATTTCCCCTTTGACAATGAAGTGGGAAGAAGCCATCACCGAAGAGAATCTTTGGCTGCCTGAGGGAGGGAGACGTTTCTGTCGAGAAACGCCGACTTCCTGTCCCATTTGCTAAGGATGTCACATTGTGCAACCCTGCTGCAGTGACCGCTGTTTGTCCAGCGGAAGTATCACCATCGCCGATAGGGTATGAAATTCCATGCCCAGATATGTCAGCGATTGTGCCGGTGTCAGATTTGACTTTGGAAAATTGATGATCCACCCGAAGCTCTGGAGAATCTGTAGAGTAGCATTGAGGCTGTGTTGGCATGCCCCTTGAGAGGGTGCCTTGACAAGCAGAACGTCCAGGTAAGGAATCACCGAGTGTCCCTGAGAGTGGAGGACCGCTACTACTGTTGCCATGACCTTGGAGAAAACCCGCGGGACTGTCGCCAGGCCGAAAGGCAGTGCCACGGACTGAAGGTGTTCGTCTCCTATGTTGAACTGCAGGAAGCGCTGATGCTCTGGAGCGATCGGCACGTGGAGATAAGCCTCCTTGATATCGATCGATGCAAGGAATCTCCTTGGGACATTGAGACGATGACGGAGCGGAGGGATTCCTCCGGAACCGCCTGGTTTTGACGTGTCTGTTGCCCTGACGGAAAGACCCGCCATTTTTTGGGACCACAAACAAGTTGGAGTAAAAACCGTGACCCTGTTGCTGAAAAGGAACCGGGACCACCACTCCTTCTGCCTTCAGAGTGCACACCGCCTGCCTGAGAGCCTCGGCTCTCTTGGGAGGCGGAGATGTTCTGAAGAATCAAGTCGGAGGACGAGAGGAGAACTCTCTCCTGTAACCGTGATTTAGGCCGTGAATCGGCATTCCTCTGATCCTTCTGAGGCCTTTTGGACGAGGAGAATTGGACCTGCCCGCGCCCCGCAAGGACCGAAACCTCGACTGTCCCCTCCTCTGTTGGGGTAGATCGGTTTAGCCTGAGGAAAGGATGTATCCTTTTCCTTTTGATTGTTTGATGATTTCATCCAGTCGCTCACCAAACAAGCGGTAACCAGAGATTGGCAAACTGGTTAGGCACTTTTTTGGAAGCAGAATCTGCCTTCCCTTCTCGCAACCACAAGGCTCTGCGTATTACCACTGAATTGTCGGACGCAACCGCCTTCCGGCTCGCCGAGTCCAGAACAGCATTGATGGCGTATGACGCAAACGCTGACGTTTGAGATGTCAAAGACGCAGCCTGCGACGCAGACATACGTGTGACTGCCTCAATTTGCGCTTGAGCCGCTGAGACCGCTTGGAGCGCCCAGACGGCTGCGAAAGCTGGAGCAAAAGACGCGGCAATAGCTTCATAGATGGATCTGAACCAGAGCTCCATCTGTCTGTCAGTGGCATCTTTGAGTGAAGCCATATCTTCCACTGCAACTAAGGATTTAGCCGCTGGAGATAGGAGGTCCACATTGGAACACTGAACCCAGCCCTTGACCAAAAGGGGAGAGATAACGTGTATCCTTAAGGCGTTTGGAAAAAAACGATATCTGGACAAGCCTGGTTGTTCTGGACTGCCTCCCTGAAGTCAGAGTGATCCAGAAACGTACTCAATGTACGCTTGGGGAACCTGAAACGGAACTTCTCCTGCTGAGAAGCTGACTCCTCAGGCGTAGGAGCTGAGGGAGAAATAACCAACATTTGATTGATGGACGCCGTAAGATCGTTCATTACGGTATCACAATCAGGTGTATCCAGGTAGAGAACGTTCTCAGGATCAGAATCCTGATCAGATACCTCCGCCTCATCATAGAGAGAGTCCCCATGCTGAGACCCTGAATGATGCGGTGATGTCGAGGGATGCTCCCAGCGAGGTCGCTTAGGGGGTCTGGGACTGCGGTCCGAGTCAGACCCCTCACCCTGGGATCCCTGAGACACTCCAGGAGCACCTTGTTGTACCAACTGTTGGGGGGGGGGGGGGACCAGGGGCAATGAAACAACAGTGCCCATGGTCTGAGAGACCGGTCTGGACTGCAAGGCTTCTAGTATCATAGCCAGACTGCAAGGCTTCTAGTATCATAGCCATAGTCTCAGAAGTCTGAAGTAAATACTGCAAACTCCGTCCCCATCACCTGGACCATTAGCAGAGACTCCGGCTGAGTAAGTTCCACAAGGGCCGTGCATTGCATACAATTGGGGTCCGTGGAACCTGCCGGCAGTATAGCCGTACATGCTGTACAGGCTGCATAGAAAACCTGTGCTTCTGCACCCTTGTTTTTCACAGACGATATGCTGTTAACTCCCCCGAACAATCAAGGAGGGTATATAGCCAAAATACAAAAGTGCGACCGAACAGTGCAATGTATAGCGTACAAGCATATATCTATATGTGCATTTCGGCACTAGTGGGGTCAGCACCACAGGTGCTGCTTACCGCCCGCTCACAGCGGTTGTGTGACCACCAGAATCCCTGCCAGGGTCTTCCCAAACTTGTCTCTTTTCTCAGCCAGAGAAAAAACTGACATGAATGGCTGCCGGCGTCCTGTGTAGAGGAGGAGGCCGTGGGCGTGCCCCAGAAAGTGCGGGAATCCGGTTTCACACTGTGTACAGTGAGAGGGGTGGAGTATGCAAAGCATACTCCAGCTCTCAGCGCTGCCGTGCTGTGCAGCGTCACGCCCTTACCCTGACTGGCAGGCCTGTGGGCGGTAACGAAGTGAGACTAGGCCGCACAAGCCGGGGACTAGAGTGAGAAGCGCGGCCCGGCATATAAGCCCTGGTCGGCGCGGAAGTCCCCGGCGCACCACAAGTCCCAGCCGCGCCTGAGATAAAAATGGCAGCGGCGGTTAGCGCGGCAGTCCCCCAATAGTCTAACACACCCAGCTACGCTGTAGTGTGCGATGGCACCAGTGCGGGCAGCGCCGCCGTCCCTGGCGCACTAACACACCCAGCAGTGCTGCCGTGTGTCTGTGCGCGGTCCCCTTTATGGGGACACAGAGTACCTCAATCGTAGCAGGGCCATGTCCCTGAAGATACTCAGCTCCATGTCCAGCAGCGTCCCAGGGCTGTGGATGGAGCACGGCCTCAGTGCCTGGAGACCGATAAGATCCCACTTCACCCAGAGCCCTAAGGGGATGGGGAAGGAAAGCAGCATGTGGGCTCCAGCCTCCGTACCCGCAATGGGTACCTCAACCTTAACAAACACCGCCGACAAAAGTGGGGTGAGAAGGGAGCATGCTGGGGGCCCTAGTATGGGCCCTCTTTTCTTCCATCCGACATAGTCAGCAGCTGCTGCTGACTAAACAGTGGAGCTATGCGTGGATGTCAGCCTCCTTCGCACAAAGCATGAAAACTGAGGAGCCCGTGATCCCACGGGGGGTGTATAGGCAGAAGGGGAGGGGCCTTACACTTTTAAGTGTAATACTTTGTGTGGCCTCCGGAGGCAGTAGCTATACACCAATTGTCTGGGTCTCCCAATAGAGCGACAAAGAAATCCACAGTGCGCACAGCATTTTTTTTCCCATAGGTTTTGCTGGTGATTCACTGCAGAGATGTTATGAACATTTTCTGCAGCGAAACATGCAGCAAAACCGCAGGAAATCCGCGGCAAAAAACGGCAAGTGCGCACAGGGCCTAAGAGCTTTATGTTAGGTTTCCCTGCAGATTATTTAGAACACCTAAAGAAGTAGGCAGCCAGTCCCTTAGAGACTTCCCAGCTCTTCTCATCCATTGCTTTATACAGAACGCTAAAATATGCTCAGAGTTTACCACTAGTCATACGTGGTTGTGGCAACATAACTGAGCACAAGATGCTTACTCACATTCAGGCTTTAGTAGAAGACCTCCTGGGTCAATCTTATATTCAGTAGATCCTTCAGGGTTAACAGCTGTGTCCTTGGTCTCAAGAAATTCTGTTTTAGAAATCAATGAAGCCTGGTAAATAAAAAAATGTGATTCAGTTCACTCTCTACTGCTGCACAACTCAAATGGTTATTCCCCAAAGCATAATGCGGTCTTCTAAAAATGTACACACATTATATTTTATATTATTATATATATAATATATATATTATATTCTATATATATATTATATGTATATATCAATATCATATACAGTAGATATATTAATATAATATATATACACACATATATACACACTATATATATATATATATATATATACACACATACACACACATATATATACATACACACATACATACATACATACATACATACATATATATATATATATATATATACACACACACACACACACACACACATATGCACATACATACACACACATATATACACACACACATATATATTATACATACACACACTAACACACACATATATATATATATATATATACACACACACACATATATATACACACATACATATATATACATATACACATACATATATATACACATACATATATATATAAATATATCACACACACATATATATATATATATAGATATATATAATGTATGTATCTATATCTAATATATTATATATATATATATATATATATATATATATATATATATATATATATATATATATATATACACACACACACACACACACACACACACACACACACTCACAATATATATATTATATATATAATTTTTTTTTTTTTATAAATCTTCCAGTTTCTTTCAGCCTTCATTTATCCTCCTGTTGCCCTTTCTAATGTTTCTCTATAATTCCAGTGGTCCTCATCGGTCATGCACACTACTGGGCTCTCAGTTGCTTCCTGCCAGCACAGCTCTGCCTCCAACACTGACAGAACATGTTCTGCCTGTAGTATACAAATATGCTCCTGTACACCATCCTGCCCAACAACCTCACGTTAGCCCCATTAATGTGAGCACCGACACAGCTGAAATTGCTTCAGCATAGGAGGTGGGTATAAGCTTTTTTTATTTTAATGGGGGCAAAACATGGGAAATAAGTAGGGATTGTCCAAGCAGTAACCCCTTCAGCCCTGGGGCACTTTCCGTTTTTGCTCCCTTCTTCCGAGAGCCGTAACTTTTTTATTTTTCCGTCAATCTTGCCATATGAGGGCTTGTCTTTTGCAGGACGAGTTGTACTTTTAAAAGAAACCATAAGATTTACCATATGGTGTACTGTAAAACGGCAAAAAAATTCCAAGTGCGGAAAAATTGCAAAAAAAGCGTGATCATACAATAGTTTTTGGGATATTTTATTCACCGTGTTCACTATATGGTAAAACTGATGTGTGGGTATGATGCCTCAGGTCAGTGAGAGTTTGTAGACACGAAACATGTATAGGTTTACTTGTATCTAAAGTGTTAAAAAAAAAAACACAAGTTGGTCCAATAAAAGTGGCGCACGTTTTGCTCCATTTTCCGAAACCTGTAGCGTTCTCATTTTTCGGGATCTCTGGCTCAGTGACTGCTTACTTTTTGCGTCTCGAGCTGACGTTTCTAATGATACCATTTTTGCGCAGATGCTACGTTTTGATCGCCTGTTATTGAATTTTGCGCAAAACTTGCAGCGACCAAAAAACGTAATTTTGGCGTTCGGAATTTTTTTGCCGCTACGCCATTTACTGATCAGATTAATTTATTTTATATTTTGATAGATCGGGCATTTCTGAACGCGGCAATACCAAATATGTATATATTTTTTATTTTTTTAACACCCTTTCATTTTCAATGGGGCGAAAGGGGGGTGATTTGAACTTTTAGGTTTTTTTTTTTAAACTTTTTTTTTTTACTTTTTTTTTTTATTTTACTAGTCCCCCTAGGGGGCTATAGCCATCAGCAATCCGATCGCTCTGCACTATCGGCAGATCTCAGCTACAGAGCTGAGAACTGCAGATACGATGCTTTACTTTCAATGCCGGCTGTATTCCGGCATTGAAAGAAGTGAGTCATGTAAGCTACAGGCGTCATCACATGACCCTGTGCTATCATGGCAACCACTGAAAGTCACGTGATTGCGCACGTGACTTCCGGTGGCCGCGCGCATATACATCTCACTGCCAGACTTTGGCAGTGAGATGTAAGGGGTTAAAATGTTCCGGGTGGAAGCGATTCCACTGGGAACATGCAGGCACACGTCAGCTGTTAAAAACAGCTGATATGTGCGCGGATCGCCGCATCCTGCCGGCGGCAGGGGGCGGGGCTTAACCTCACATGCTCCATGACGGATAGATCCGTCAAAGGTCGTGAAGGGGTTAAGTCTCCTGAACTTATCTACAGCATAGCTTATAATTAGTAGGCAGTGCAGAGTTGAGCCGTGTTTACTACATACTGCTGACAGATTATTTGATGAGAAACTGCAAATGCTGCTCTGATGATGCTTATGGCAGAGGATTATCTTCTAACATATTCATCAAGAAAGCAGAATTTGTGTGATGCAAGGACTATAAAACAGTGATTCTGCCACTTTGATTTTAATGCTTTGAAGCATTTAATGAATGGGGTAAATATTGTAATTTCAGACTTGCAAATCACAAATATGTTTATTCCATTTTTATTTATACAATGGGAAAAGGAGGAGGGGGGCATGTTTTTTTTATTTATTTAGATTTCTTTTTTTTCCTTTTAGGCTATGTGCGCACGTGTGCGCTCTGCACCGCACCGAAAATGTGCGCTTCAGAGCGCAGCTGAAAAGCTGCGTTCTGAAGCGCATGGTGCCGGCAGATTCGTGCGCTCTGCATGCTGCCTCTCCCTATAGACAGCATGCAGAACGCACGAAAGAAGTAACATGTCACTTCTTAGAACGCAGCGATTCGGCAAGCAGCCGAATCGCTGCGTTCTAACATGCCACGTGCGCACGGCTCCTGCACAATCTCCATAGATTGTGCAGGGGACGCAGGACGCATGCAGTTACGCTGCGGTGCAGAACGCAGCGTAACTGCATGTAATACGCACACGTGCGCACATACCCTTACACTTTTTACCATTCCCTCTAGTATAGTTGAATTTATTTGTAAGACGTGTTGTCATGGGGTTCAAAAAGGGATTAGAAAGCAATTAGGAATAGATACAAACGATCCATGCATTTGTGTAATTATCCAGATGGTAGAATAAGGCAACACTTACCTCTGGTTCGGTTTTCTCAGTCTCCAATAGACAGGATTGTGGGGTTTCTTTCTGTGTAGGAGTATCGGACTCACACATAGGAGACAAGATTGGGGACAAAAACGTACTTATATCTATAAATAAAAAAAATTGTAATGTTAGAAAAGTGCAAAATAGTAAGCAGTAAGTGCTAAATATATTTGTCCAATACGATTTGAAGTGGCTTAGTGCATTGGGACTATAGTGTAAAGGGTGCTTTACACGCTGTGACATCGCTACCGATATATCGTCGGGGTCATGTTGTTAGTGACGCACATCCAGCGCCGGTAGCGACATCGCAGCATGTAACACTAATGAGCAACGATCAACGCAAAATTGTTCAAAAACGGTGATCGTTGACACGTTGCTCCTTTCCTTAATATCGTTGCTGCTGCAGGTACGATGTTGATTGTCATTCCTGCGGCAGCACACTTCGCTATGTGTGACACCGCAGGAACGACGAGCATCTCCTTACCTGCGTCCACCGGCAATGAGGAAGGAAGAAGGTGGGCGGCATGTTCCGGCCGCTCATCTCCGCCCCTCCGCTTCTAGTGGATGTCCGCTTAGTTACGTTGCGGTGACGTCACTGTGATGCCGAACGCATCTCCCCCTTGAAGGAGGGATTGTTCAGCGGTCACAGTGACGTCGCTACGGCAGCGATACCAAATGTCGCACATACGACGGGGGCGGGTGCTATCGTGCTCGACATCGCTAGCGATGTCGCGGAGTGTAAAGTACCCTTAAGGCACAGAGATAGGGCTAGGAAGGTGTAGGATATTATTATAATAATAATAATAATATGTATTCATTTATATAGCTCTATTAATTCCACAGCACTTTACATACATTGGCAACACTGTCCCCATGGGGGCTCACAATCTAAATTCCCTATCTGTAGGTCTTTGGAGTGTGGGAGGAAACCTGAGAACCTGGGAGGAAACCCACGCAAACACGGGGAACATACAATCTCCTTGCAGATGTTGTCCTTTGGTGGGATTTGAACTCAGGATCACAGAGCTGCAAGACTGCAGTGCTAACCACTGAGCCACCATGCTGCCCCATATAGATTTATATCGGTGAATAACCCTTTTAGGTGTCATGGATTTCATTAATACATTTCAGGATACTAATGGATATGCAATACACATTTAGATAATAACGTACTGTCAACTTGGAACTGCGGTTGCTGAAATCTGCAAAATCAACCCTTTACCTAATGGCGATGGGAGAATACAATACTCAAGTTCCTCCGTAATATTCAATACGGGTTTGCATGGATCGCTGACAGAGGGAACTTGTGTAGTTTGTGGACAGTCTTTGGAAAGAGAAGGCTGAGAAGTGGCTAAGTCTCTGGACACATTAGTAACAGTTATCTGCAAACACAGAAAAGCAGAATATTCAACATGTCTAATATTCCAACTTGTCAGAACACAGCTAATATATAAAACAGGAATCAGTAAATTAAGTGGTCAGCCACAGCTTCCAGAAGGTGGAGGATACTGACTGGGAACTTATTGTGGACTGCATTTACACTTGCTAGATTGAAGGAGACTAATTGGGACTATTTTAACAGTTAAAGGCTATCCAATGTAGCTCAAATTTTAGGTGTCCATATTTTTTTTTTTACAACAAATTGACAAAATCAAAATTAAAAACAGCACCGTGGGAATTTCCAAACCAATATCTGAAGTATGTAAAAACCCTGTTTAAAGGAGTCTTTGTATTTCATAAAATCATATAATATACCATCACTAAAACAAAAAAAACAAAAACAAAAAAAACAGTAGTTGTCTAACTTTTAACTCCCACCAATCCTGAGAATGAAGACGATATTAGGGACCTTAGATTGTGAGCCCCAATGGGGACAGTGTTCCTGATGTATGTAAAGTGCTGCGGAATATGTTAGCAAAGATTTATTTTATTATTTATAGTGTACCATGTAGCCTTTTTCACTGTTTTCCACTATACAGTATCCCCAGACTATACAGGAGACTGCAGCGTGGCACCATTCATATAATGGATGATGGCATGGAAAAAGTATATTCGGATACAGCACTAAAATAATGCTGCGTTCCCTTCATTCTCAGAATTGGTGTGTGTCAGATGCGGACAATCATAAAAAAATTACATATTTTAACTACAGGAAAAAACTCCATTTAAACTTAAAGTTTTTTTTACTAAAACTACTTTTTTTTTTAATATTTGCTTTGCATTTAAAGATCTAACAGGGTTTTCATTTCTTTTTACTATATAAACAAATGGATACTATGATAGAAAATAAGTAGCTGTTAACCAAAGAAAATTTAAATGGCAGATTATCACTGTATTCACCTCATTTTGCTTTGCAGGGGTAACACTCCTATTAGGATAGTGGTTATCTAAAAGAAAAGAAAAAAAAAATTGGAGTGTAAAAACACAGAGCTTTGCATTCTAAATATCAAAAAGCAAATAGAAAAAAAATTCAAATATTTGCAACACTTTTTAAAAGAGAATCTTTTATGCAAAGCATTAAAGGGGGTTGTCCCACAATCAAAAATACATTTTAAGCAACAGATTATGGATTCTGTGAGGTAAAATGTGTTTTTATAACAAGCAGGGAAATGTTTTACCTCACAGAAAGCAGTAGCTGTGATCCCGTGCTGTCCTGACTGTATACTCTTGTGTCCTCCACAGCCCAGAAGCTGTGGGGTATGATCAGACCATGTTCCTGTATAGTCAGACACAGCCATTACACAGTAAATAGCAGGGACACATTTATAAAGTTATCTCAGCACAAGAACATTTGTTTGAAGCGCTGTGAGATTCCAACAGAAAAAGTTGAAAGCACAACCAGGGACAAGGTGACTAGTTCAACAGACACGTCCCTAACTTTTCCCTTCCAATTCATCTACACTGGAAGATATAGGGAGAGACCTGACAATCTGGCTTAGTGCGTGGGGAGAAGCAGATGAGAACTTGCTAATGCTTTAATTACTGAAGGACTAATTGTCATTGACGGAGATGAGCGGACCTGTGGAAGAACGGGTTCTGCGGGTTCAGCCAAACTTTAGATAAAAGTTCTGTTCTGGATCCAAACTTCATTGGAAATCACTGATTGGGCAGTTAGAGTCTCCGCCCACACACAGCCAGCTATAAACAGAGCACTTCCGGAATGAGGGAGGGGTTTTTGTGTGTACACACTACATCAGATAACGCTGATTTTACCCCCAGTGAGAGCCAAACACTGCAAGCAGCTCACACTGTGCCGAGCATCAAGTGTGCCCAAGCAATGCTCTCTGGAGTGCCTTGTATACGTAAAGCACTCGAGCTCCAAACACTGATTTTTTTGTGTTCAGTACGAACACTGAACTTTAAAGTTTGGGTTGGCTCATCTCTAGTCATGAAGTATAAAAATATAGCTGTTTTTTGGCGGATATCAATGGGTTAGACTGATAGTATAACGTGCATGGGGCTCTAACCAAATGATCGTCGAAGGAAATGTCAATTGCATATGTCCAATTTTGAACTGCTGCTAGCATGGTTCTCCTCAACTGCCGACGTATTAATTGGTGGATTTCTCACAGAGATCCCAAGAGCACTCAGCTGAACGTGTGACCTTGTATATGGGAGACTTGCACGAGATAGCGGTTGGCCGAAGCGTCAATTGGACGACAGCCATTTAACGTGTATGGCAAGCTTAAGGCTTGCCTCTAAATTTTGGAAATGTGCAATACAAGAAGTGCCACCACATTCTGCAGAATCTGTTGCACAATAGACATGAGGTATACTCGAGGGACCCCATTGACACCTCGGTTGGTCCTGACGGACTCCATTACAAGTCAATCATTTTGATGGCAATTATTGCCGCACTATGTTTCCTATTAAATAAGACAATATCTGTGATGACCTCCAACAAATCTTTTAAAGAGCAATTTAAAATAAATTAAGCAGCACTACAGTTAATTTGTGTAAAAATTTGGAGGACTATTCCAAACCTTGAGAAAAGTTCTGTAGTGGAACCAAAACGTTGCTACATGGGCTAATAAAGAGTTCTCTAGCTTTTTGCATAAATTAAAGGAGTTGTCCGACATTAGCTTACCAAAAATGTTTGAGTTTATCTGTGCTGTATTGTCATATAAATCACACCTACATTGTTATTTTTTGTTTTCTAACTTTTGTTCCTCTTGAATTATCCCTTTATTCTCTGCAGCTTTTTGTTTACATTCAGCTCCAGCAAACATGACCACTTCCTGTGCTAAACCTCCCAGTCAGAGCTGGCACCGCCCGGCCTCACTGTCCAGCCTCGCCCCCTGCCCGGCCTCTGCACACACATTCCCTGTCAGTATTCTGCCCCAGCAACTGGCCTGTTATCACTCTAGCATTGGAAATAACAGCCCTACATCGGGTTCTGCACCGCGCACACACACATCGGGCTCTGCACCCCACACACACACACACACACACACACACACACACACAGGGCTCTGCAACCCTTCCCCATACACACATGGAGCTCTGTAGCACCCCCCCCCCATCGTTCTGCACTGACCCCCTTACCCCCATAGGAAACACATGTAGGGAATACATACTCACCCCTCCTCGGTCCCTGCCGCTGCTGCACGTTCTGTGCTGATATGTCCAGACCAGACAGCGGACGTAGTGACGTCACCGCTATCCTGAATGGTCAGACACAGACAGTGGGACAGTGATGAGAAGCAGCGCAGCACTCCCTCTCATCAGTGCTTTCAAATGTATTGGCATATGTGATGCAGATACATTTTAATGTGCGATCCTGAGCAGGGGGCCCGATGCTGGCAGTGACACCGTGGGCAGCCGCCGCCAGGCCCCTCCCCTCAGCTCATGGACCCCACAGCAGTGACTGGGGAGGTTGCGGATAGAGTACCGGGTGTGGGGGGAATGTGTGGGAGGGTGTATGGAAGGGGGTGGGGACTCCATGCACTGTACCCGCCCAGCAGGGCAGCAACATGCTGTTCACAGATTTGCATGTCAACATGATCCTGCCCATGTTGACATGAAATGACCGGAGGCAACAAAATCGCGACAGGAGGTCACATGACCTCTCTGAGCCGGTGGAGAGGGACTGACAGCAGGGCAGGCAAGTGGTCACTATCTACTTACCTGCCCCAATGTAGCCCAATAGGGAAATAGTAAAAGAAAGTAAAAATAACCAGATAACCCCTTTAACTGGAGTGCTGCTTCATTTACTTGCATCCATTCATACACGCATACAAATGTATTCACACACATACATCTGCATTTCATGTAGGGACTTAGATCTATGCATATAGTGTCTCACAATCAGGTGGAGGAACCTACATGTAAATGTTACATTTATTTGTTCATGTAAAGTTTAACATTCGCTATTTATTAGGCAAAAATATTCTCCAGGCTCCAATAATGACTGAACCATACATCAGTGTTCTCAAAATTAATTGCACTCTGGGACAGACATTTGCACGGCAGAAAACAAATAAATTATTCAGGTTTTACCCAAAACATTTATACAGTTTTGTGACATTTTAAATAAGACGGCTATGCATTTTCCTCCAGCGGAGGTGCTGACAACAATTGTGATAAAAGAAGAAAAACGAAAGGAGACAACACAAATTAATAGGCTCGGGTTTGAAATAAATTAAGATGGGGAAAATGGGAAAATGAATCAGCAATCAATTGTTATTATCTGTTTTGCACATATAGTTTTGGGAAGATACATTGAGGGTTTAATAAATGATCGTGTTGAAAATAATTCAGTCATATACACGGAGAACGCACACATTTTTCTCATGCCCCTAGAATACAGACCCATCTAGATCTGACATACAGTGTCATAAAAGAAAGGGATTAACAATGCCCTTGAAGAGAGAACGTTGAGATGATGTCCGATCTAAGGACATAATATAATCCCTTTAGAGATGCACAGTGTAATTTTTAAATATTTCGATCTGTCCTTTTTTTCCCCAGAATTTATTTTAGTTTTAATAAAATGGTTGGGTTTAAACAGAGTATGGTCTGACAATTTGGAAACTGTTATATAACCGCGCCAACCTATGGTTGCCCGTAAGGAAGGGATTTGCTCTTCTGGTGCAGACAGTCAAAAGGTGCAATAGATTTTGTAAGAGACCTGTGGCTTTTAATAGCTTTGTCGCATTTTACACCAGTGTACTTTTCATTAAAAGACTAAAGCGCAGGTCTAAAGCAACAGCATCCATTAATCAGACTGAAAAACGTCTGCACCTTTATAAGTTATAACCAGTGGCATTCATCAGTAATGCAGAACACGTGACTGTGATGGTTCCCTAAGCAGGGAGCACCTAGTGTTAAATAGATCTGTCCCTGCCTGGCGTACACCAACTACCCCTAATGTAGAGCAAAAGTGGGGAGTATTTGCATGGAGTGGACTCTTGTGCGCTCAATGTCCATTTCACACTTCATACAACTGCTGCAATTGGAGTTATAATCTTGGTCAACAATGACCATTTTATCTAAGTGGCTAGGAAAGAGGGCCTGCTGTCCCCCCATTAGGTTGTTTTATTGGCAGCAAATAGGTTCCAATTCAGGCTGTGGCGAGTGTTTGTGTTTATTTCTTTTCACTTACAGGATCAGTAATGGGGGGCCCTCAGACCACTACCCATTACTAATCTAGGGCTTTGTGGCAGCTGTGAGCTGTCATTAACCCCTTATATTACCCCGACTGTCACAGCACCAGGGCAATCAGGATGAGCCAGGTAAAGTGTCGAGATTGTCGCATCTAATGCATGTGACAATTCTAGGCAGCTTTGGGCTGATATTTTTAGCTAGGTGAGGCCCAATAACCATGGGCCTTCCCAGGTTGAGAATACCAGCCCCCAGCTGTCTACTTTATCATGGCTTTCTATCAAAATTGGGGAACTGCACACTTTTTAAAATAATTTTTTAATAAAGCACATAGGGTCCCTCTTATTTTGATACACAGCCAAGATAATCACATGGCTTATACATAGCCTGTAGCCGCATGCTTTATCTGTGCTGGGTAGCACAATATATGGGTACCCTATACCATTTTTATTCATTTATGTTGTGAATGTCATCCGAGTGGGTGCTGGCATGGAGCTCCCTCTGGTGGCCAGGAATGGTAATGAAGCGGAGCCTGAATCTGTGGCTCAAAACGGTGTTTGTATTAGGCCCTGTGCACACGCTACGGATTTATCGTGAAATTGCTGCAGAAAATGTGTCTAACATTGCTGCAGTCATTCCCCAGGAAATCCTATAGGTTTTTAAAAATGCTGTGCGCACACTGCGTTTTTTTATACCCGCAGATTTACCTGCGGATTTTCCGCTGCGGAATTAATAAGCATGTCACTTCTTTTCCGCAGGTATCTGCGTTTTTTCGCCATAGATAATGGTAAAAACCGCGGGGACCAAATTGCGGAAAATCCGCGGCAAATCGGGGATGCGGTTTTACCGTGGTTTTTACCGCGGGTGCGGAATTCTTTTAGAGGGTCCGACTTTTTCTTAAGAAAAAGTCACTTTCTAGTGCGCACATAGCCTTAATTGGGAATCCAGGAAATCCTATTGCTGACCAGCCTGATGTATATAGGAGAGCCGTTTCTGCTTAGCTGCCGCTGGTGATAAATGTTTCCTTAGTCCAGATAATTCTGCAGGTTTTCTTTGCCTAATTGCTGGTTTTGCACCTACAGGTGTGTGTTTTTTTCTCCATTTTGTTGTGTTTGTTTTCTTGTATGTGAGGTTCTGTCTTTCTGCTATTTTGGGAGGGCAGTTCCTTCAGCAAGAAAGGGAGGTTCTCCCTGTTCGGATTATTTGCACTTTAGAATATTATTTGTTTTGTGAATTTGTTTCTTTCCATTATATCGGTTCAAAGTGTCTGGCACAAGAGTACCTGATATAGTGGCGAAAAGACCGTATGGTCTTGGGGCTTTTTTCTATCAGGAGTTTTTGCAGGGTTTTTTGCTGACCGCAATCAGTTATCTTTCCTGTCCTGCTGTATCTAGTAAGTTGGGCCTCACCTTGGCTAATCTATATTTTATGTGCATTGTGTTTTCTTACATCCCCGTCGTTACATGTTGGGGGCTTGCTATTCCTTTGGGGACTGCTCCGAGGCAAGTCGAGTTAAGATTCCTCAATTCTATCTTTGAGGTGTAGCTAGTTTCTCCGGCAGTGACGAGGTGTCTAGGTGTGTTAGGAACATCCCACTGCTACTTCTAGTGTTGTCTTGATAGCTAGGGGATTGCAGTCAGCTTAGTTTCCAACTACACTTGTGGTTTTAGTTTTTTCCTGATTAATGGGACTTTTTTTTAGATTGTCCACGGTTACCAATTCATAACATTTATTTTTACATCATTATAGGGATGTAGACAGTGTGCTTCCAACCAATCACAGACGCTGTCACATAGGGTGGGGGCGCGGTCTGACTGCAACCAATCACAGATGCTGGGACTGACGGTGGGCGGGGGAAGCAGTGAATGTGTTTGAGGGTTAATGACCAGACCCAGAAGTAGTGTTACAGCCGTGTGGAAGATTGACAAGTATAATGGTCCTGCTTGATTCCTTATTTTATCTTTTTTTTTTTTCAATTTCTATCATTATTCGTGTGGCCTAACCCGAACAGTAACATGGACTTCCCTGAGAAGCCCGTGTTCGGGCTCCGTGCATGCACACTAGGTATCCGGTATGGACCAAAAATCGATTCTCCCATTACTACTCTCTAGCAATCCTATGAGCAGCTTTCAGAAATTTAGCTTGGCCTTCCAGACCTTATTTTGACCGCCACTGTTCCTGTTAACTGCAATTGTTTAATTACGTTTCAAACAGAGGAAAGGGCAACTTGAAAATGCATAGCTATGTTTTTATAGCCTTCTCTTGCTTTGTAGGCCTCCACCATTTTCATTTTCAGAGTGCTAGGCAGCTGCTTAGAAGAATCCATGGCTGCTGTTTTTAGAAAAGGCTTTATAAAGCTGTGAAATTTGCATCACCTGGCCTTTCCTAATGATGATAGGGTTATGGCTTGTTCACAAACAGGCTAATTAAGATCTGTAACCTTTGTCACAGTTAATGGAGCACACAAATCTCCAGGGGTGTCCAAACCTTTGGATCAGCCCATTTCCTTTTTGTAGTTTTTAAAAGGTAAAAGATAGATAGATATAGATAGCTAGCCATCTATATAAAAAATATATTTTGCCTAAACTACAAAGTGTGTCATCTTTAACTTTATGCCTTTCGCCTTGGCTCCACTTGGGTATCCTCTCCAATGCTCGGGTCATGCTCTGCTGCAACAGTGAGCCGAGTGTCATGTGACTGCGCTCTGATCTTGTGATCGGATCAAAGGTTCGGAGAAGAGAGAGAGAGCACTTTCTCCCTCTTTTCGACAGCCTGTCTCTGCATGTATATATCGCACTGCACTTGGATGACATCCGTGTGCAGTGCGATGTTTCCCATGCTCACATGGACTTGTATGGGTGCGTGTTAGAGTCTCACTGCCAAACGCAGCATGCTGCAATTCTTTTCTCATGCAGATATGGCATCAGAAATCAATTGCAGATGGACACTGCCCCAAAGTTTCACACTGGGGCGAGTGCAAGCCAATGTTTTATTGGATTGCACTCATCCGTGTAAAACACAAGTAGAGCTGAGGCCTGGTTTTTTTTTCCCCTGATTGAAATGGTAAAATGAGGAGTTTTTGCTGCATTTTTGAAAGCAGGATGTCAATTCTGCTTTTTTCACCATTGAAAGCAATGAGAGTGAAAAAAAACACTGATGTTTTTCTTGCTGCATTTTTGGTGAATAAAACTAAGTTTATTAAAACATGTACTGTAAACAAAATGACACGCCAAAAATGACGCAAAAAAAAAAAGTGGCAAACGCAGCAAAAATTGTAGCTTCTTTACTGCTAAAAGATCAGGTTTTGCTGCAAAAAAAAATAAAAAAGCACACCAAAAGACAGAAAAAATTACTGTTAGGCTTTAGTCACACAGGATGTTTGAGTAAAGGATGCCAATCTTTTCCATGTTGATCTATACACACACACACAAATATATTATATATACACACATACACATATATACATACACATACAAACACACAGACTTCAAACCATTCAAATAGCATGGGTTTAATTTTGCATCATTTTTGTTTACATTGCAAGGGATCATTTAACCCTTTTACGACCGCCATACGGATAAAAACGGCGGCAGTATAGGGTACTTATGCCAGATCACAGTTTTAAATTGGCGGTCAGAAAAAAAAAAGTGAAAAGCGCTCCTCAGCATTGGAAAATCTTCAGGGTTTCAGCTCCCTGTTTTTTCTGTGTCCCCGGTCACGTGATCTTCGGTGTATACCGATTATCACATTACAGTAAATGACTGTGCCGAAGAAAAGATGGCGGCCGCATGCGCAGACAACAGCTGTCAGCCAGCTCCTTGCAAGCAGGGACACAGAGCTCACTGCCGCTCATACTGCTGTACTGTGGACCGGGGGAGCGTGAGTGCAGTAATCTGCAGCCACACTCTTCACATGAAGGGCCTGCTGTTCCAGAAAATGGGGAATACGTTCTGAGCGTGCCCCTCATATTGTGGAATGAGGCTAATGCAGGTCCCTCTGGTCCAGAGTCGTCGTGGGATCTCCATAATGGATTACGTTGGATCATATCTTTTTTTCTTTTCAATAAATTGGTGGAGGGAATTTGTTTTAAAAAAAAAAAAAAAAGAAAAATTGTTGTATTTTTTTTTTTTTTTTTACTGACGGGGTTAATGATGTCGGGTATCTGTTAGACGCCGTGACATCAGGAACCTCTGGGCTTGATGCCAGGTGACATTACACAGCTGGTATCAACCCCATATATTACCCTGTTTGCCACCCCACCAGGGGCAATGGGATGAGGTGGTGCTAAGTGACAGGATGGGAACATCTAATGGATGCGCCACTTCTGTAGTGGCTGTGGTTTGCTATTTTTAGGTTTGGAAAGGTCCAATAACCATGGCTTTTCCCACACTGAATACCAGACCGCAGCTGTCCACTTTACCTTTGCTGATAATCCAATTGGGTGGACCCCACTTTTTTTTTTAATTTATTTAAAAAAACAAAAAAATAAAGCTGCCAGCTGTGGTATGCAGGCTGCAGCCATCTGCTTTACCATAGCTAGCTATCAAAAATGGGGGGCACCCAATGTCTTTTTTAATAATTTTAATTTTTTGGCTAAATACAAGGCTAAAACACGCTTTAGTGTCACATGAAAGTCACTAAAGGGTGCAAGCTTAGAATATGCAGGGGGTGGGACATTATGTGTTTGATATCCATCCATCATCCTAGCTTTTTAGACTGTGTGCCCACGATCAGGGTTTTCAGCGTCTTGGACGCAGAGTGTTTTTGCTGTGTCTACAATGCTGCGTTGTACAGTACAAGCACGGCGTAAGGATTTTTGGAAATCTCCTGCCCACTGTGCTTCTTTTCTCCGGAGCAAAAATGGACATCCGGCGCGGCTTTCTGAGCCTCAGCATGTCAATTTATGCTGCGGAGACGAGAGTGTTCTCCATTGGAAGAATAAAGCTAAAGTCCACAATGGCCCGAACCCAGGCACGGGCAGCTGTGTTCTCCCGCGGACAACACTCAAGTCTCTGCAAACTCCGTGTTGCCGGATTGTGGGCACATAGCCTAAAAGTGAAATTTGTAGCTACAGCAACATTTTTGTGAAGTACCTGTGTATTCAAAATGCTCACTATACCCTTGAATAAAATCCTTTAGGGGGTCTAGTTTCCAAAATGGGGGCACTTGTGGGGAGTTTCTGCTGTATAGGGGACCCTGCATATGCGACATGGTGCTTGCAATTTATTTCGGCTTTTCCAAAAGTGAAATGGTGCTCCTTGCGTTTTGAGCCCTTCCATTTGTGCAAACAAAGGTTTTTGACCACATGTGGGTTGTCCCTGTGCTCATAAGAAATTGGAAAACAAACTGTGGAGTTCACTTTTGCTGTTGCTTTTTGAAAAAGTGAGAAATTTGGTGCCAAAGCAACATTTTTGGGAGAAAGAATGAACATTTTCAATATGACAACCTAAGGTAATCAAATTCTGTGAAGTACCTGAGGATTCAAAATGCTCACTGTACCCCTAGATAAAATCCTTGAGATGTCTAGTTTCCAGAATTGGGTCACTTGTGGGGGACCTCCACTGTTTAGGCACCTTAGGGGCTCTCCAAATGCGACATGGCGAAATGATGCTCCTTCCCTTTCGAGCCTTGCCGTGCGCCCAAACAGTTGATTTCCACCACATATGAGGTATCAGCGTACTCAGGAGAAATTGCACAATACATTTTATGGTGATTTTTTTTTCCCTGTTATCCTAGTGAAAAAAAGCTATTTAATTGAAGTAACAATTTTGTGGCAAATAAAAAGATTTTTTTTATTTTCACGACTCAACGTTATAAACCTTCTGTGAAGCACCCGAGGGTTCAAGGTGCTCACCAAACATCTAGATAAATTTCTTGAAGGGTCTAGTTTCCAAAATCGTGTAACTTGTGGGAGTTTTCTGCTGTTTAGATACCTTTGGGGTCCTACAAATGCGACATGGTGCCCACAATCTGTTTCAGCCAAATTTGTGTTCCAAAATTAAAATATTGCTCCTTCTGTTCTAAGTCCTCCCATTTGTTTCTAACCACATGTGGGGCATCAGTGTGCTCAGAAGAAACTGGGTAACAAATTTTGGCGTCCATATTGTTGTGTTATTGCTTCTAAAAGTGAATAAATTGGGGCTAGAGCAACATTGCTTTAGTTCCTGTGAAGCACCTGAAGGGTTAAACTTCTTGGGTGAGGGTTTGAGGGGTGCAGTTTTTAGAATAGTGTCACTTTTGGGTATTTGTTTTCACCTGGGCCTTTCAAAGTCACTTCGATTGTGATATGGTGCCTAAAAAAAATGGTTTTGTAAATTTTGTTGAAAAAAATGGGAAATTGCTGATGAATTTTGAACCCTTCTAACTTCTTAACCCCAAAACATTTTGTTTCAAAAATTGTGCTGATGTGAAATAGACATGTGACGTAGACATTCTTAACTATTTTGTGGGACATAACTCTCTGGTTTAAGGGCATAAAAATTTAAAAAGTTTGAAAATTGCAAAATTTTCATCAAATGTCTGATTTTTTCACAAATAAAAGCAAAAAATATTGTCCTAAATTTACCACTGTCATGAAGTACAATATGTCACGAAAAAACAATCTCAGAATCACCGGGATCCGTTGAAGCGTTCCAGAGTTATAACCTCATAAAGGGACACTGGTCAGAATTGCAAAAAATAGCCGGGTCATTTAGTACAAAACTGGCTTTGTCCTTAAAGGGAACCAAACATCAGCATTTTCCTATATAAGGTGCAGCCAGTGCAGTACTGGCACAATGAGGCACAGTGTGTACATACCATCAAGGGGAAGCTCGGGTGTTTAGGCTGTGAAATTCAACTTTATAAAGTTTGAAAAACCAAGCACTTTTTGATTGACGTGTGCACCTCTCTTCTAATGTCCGGGCGGGTTATGCACATGTATCCCCGCCCCCCCGACGCCTGTTCCTCCCTCTCTCTGGTTGTATTCAAATTTCTCTCTTCAGAAACATGGCGCCGGAGTTGGTACCTGCGCATAGCGCTCATCTCCGGCGCCATGTTTCTGAAGCCCGCAGTAGCTAGTATTACCTGCAGCTACGATATCGTGCCGCCCCAGGACACCGGTGCCAGCACAGCAGCCGCCTAGGACACCGGGACGCCACAGGAAAAAGCAGACAGCAGCCTGCCAGCGACATCGGGGGTCAGGTGAGGTAAGTTCACAATGGACTCACATGACCCCGTGACGGCAGTGCTGCGAGACCCGGTCACTGTGTCCTGGAGCAGCATGATATCGTAGCTGCAGGTAATACTAGCTACTGTGGGCTTCAGAAACATGGCGCCGGAGATAAGCACTATGCGCAGGTGCCAACTCTGGTGTCATGTTACTGAAGAGAGAAATTTGAATACAACCAGAGAGAGGGAGGAACAGGCGGCGGGTGGGCGGGGATAGACGTGCATAACCCGCCCGGACATTAGGAGTAACTGCATGCATCCTGCGTCCCCAGCACAATCTATGAAGATTGTGCCTAATCCATGCCCACATGGTGTATTAGAATGCAGCGCTTCGGCTTCTGCCGAAGCGCTGCGTTCTAAAAAGCAACATGTCACTTCTTTCATGCGCTTTGGATGCAGCCCCCGCTCTGTCTATGGGAGAGGCTGCATCCAGAGCGCATGAAATCGGCTTTTTATTACGGACTGTTTCTGCAGCAATTTGAAGCGCACGTGTGCTGTTCAAATCGCTGCAGAAATTTCTGCAGGGACAGAACGCAACATGGGCACATAGCCTAACACCTACACCATACAGTGTCCTTCACTTGGGTGGATGTTGTAAAAAGGTTTTTTCTTCACGATATAAAGGATTCTATCCTGGCCTTTTTGAGTTTCCAAGCTCAAGAGTGTGTTTTTTTTTCCCCAGAATGTTCCAAAAACTGTTTACTTGTAAAATTTCTGCTATCGCTGTGATGGATTTCTTCTTTTTTTTTCCCCATCATAATGATCTTATGTTTCTCTTGCACTGAGAGCTTGTTTGACCACATATTGTGAGTTCACAGCAACAGCTTCCAAATGCAAATGCCAGACCTAGAATGAGCTCGAAACCATTTGCCTGCTTAATTAATTATGGATTAATGACAGAATATCCCATACAGCCCATTAGAGAGCTTTTGAGATAATTGTCCAATTACTTTTGGTCTCTTAAAAAAGAGGCAGTTACATAATAAAAAAAGAGTTCTAATTGCTAAACCCTTACTCCGATTAGGATAGGAATGCCCTCAAATGAAGGCCAAGAGTCTGCACTTTAAGCTCATATTGATTATAGAACTTATCTGTATTGAATATATTGTCGGAAACCGCTAAAATGAAAACGTCTGTCACAGAACAAATATTTCAGGATATAACTGTAGTACCTGCCCGAAGACAGTTAAGTCCTAGCAGTTGGCCAAACAATGATTCAGCTGGCAATGCTCTCTGTCTCTCTCTCTCACCAAGTACTCAGAAAGCCGCTGCCAAACTCCCCTGATGACGGCTCATCTCTTCGGGAATAAAATGGATGAAATTTGACATGTTGGATCCTAATCTCCCCCAATATAATCATTTGTTGGCGGAAGAGTTGGGTGCTCCCAGACACATTCGGTTACTTTCCCACATCCGTGGGACATGTTCAATAGTGGTGTTGTTTTTTTTCCCCGGACTGACACTGACCCATAGTTTCATGGTTCCCTATACACCAGTTTTAAGATTGATCAGTGACTCTGGTCAGTAAGACTCAGAACATGTCCTATTCTCATCCATTTTTTGGATCAGGCTCGGCAACTAACGTGTATGGTTATTTATATAAAACAGATGACACACTGAAGACCAATTTTGTACTTCTGTGCTCCATCCAAATTTCTTCCAAATTTATCTGATACATTGTTAAGAATCAATGGATAATAAAAGTTCAGCCAGTCTGACTACTTCAGTAGGGTGGGGGTGGCATTTTTTTATTTTTGTATTAAAAATAGTGATTATGATATCAAGTATTTTTAATACAAAATTAAAATCACTGCTTATTTACTTTTTATTTAATTCTAATTTTACTGGAGGCACTGGGGGCTGCCATGCTGGATTTGCTGTGTGTGTAACGACAGATACTCACTCCTTTATGTCAGCCCCTGTGCATAGACTCTGATAGTCTGAATCCGACCCCTAGGCTTATTACAGGAGAGTTCCCTGCTGTGAAATGGCCCTGCTGGGCTGTCCAGATCACAGCAGAGGGAGGAGATCAGCGCCATCTTTCTGCAGCTCACAGCGATCATGCTGTGTGCTGAACTTTTCCGCGTCACCCGTTCGGCCCGTGGGAGTAGTGTACCGGCGCCCCTCCCCCCCGCCGCCGATGCTACAGTCTCCAATGACACCCCCACACTCTCCGCCCATGGCCTGTCACCTATCAGCCTCTGTGAGTAGTATACGGCCCCACTCCCTTCCCGGCCGCAGCGGTCGTGCTTGTGTGTGTGCGTGTGGCAAAGCATTTTGTGCGTGCGTGTGGCAAAGCATTTTGTGCGTGCGCGTGGCAAAGCATTTTGTGCGTGCGCGTTGCAAAGCATTTTGTGCGTGCGCGTGGCAAAGCATTTTGTGCGTGCGCGTGGCAAAGCATTTTGTGCGTGCGCGTGGCAAAGCATTTTGTGCGTGCGCGTGGCAAAGCATTTTGTGCGTGCGCGTGGCAAAGCATTTTGTGCGTGCGTGTGGTAGAGCACTGTGCATGCGTGCATGGCAGAGCATTGTGTGTGCGTGCCTGGCAGAGCATTGTGTGTGAGTGCCTGGCAGAGCATTGTGTGTGAGTGCCTGGCAGAGCATTGTGTGTGCGTGCCTGGCAGAGCATTGTGTGTGCGTGCCTGGCAGAGCATTGTGTGTGCGTGCCTGGCAGAGCATTGTGTGTGCGTGCCTGGCAGAGCAGTGTGTGTGCGTGCCTGGCAGAGCAGTGTGTGTGCGTGCCTGGCAGAGCAGTGTGTGTGCGTGCCTGGCAGAGCAGTTTGTGTGAGTGCCTGGCAGAGCATTGTGTGTGCGTGCCTGGCAGAGCATTGTGTGTGCGTGCCTGGCAGAGCATTGTGTGTGCGTGCCTGGCAGAGCATTGTGTGTGCGTGCCTGGCAGAGCATTGTGTGTGCGTGCCTGGCAGAGCAGTGTGTGTGCGTGCCTGGCAGAGCATTGTGTGTGCGTGCCTGGCAGAACAGTGTGTGTGCGTGCCTGGCAGAACAGTGTGTGTGAGTGCCTGGCAGAGCATTGTGTGTGCGTGCCTGGCAGAGCATTGTGTGTGCGTGCCTGGCAGAGCATTGTGTGTGCGTGCCTGGCAGAGCATTGTGTGTGCGTGCCTGGCAGAGCATTGTGTGTGCGTACCTGGCAGAGCATTGTGTGTGCGTACCTGGCAGAGCATTGTGTGTGCGTGCCTGGCAGAGCATTGTGTGTGCGTGCCTGGCAGAGCAGTGTGTGTGCGTGCCTGGCAGAGCAGTGTGTGTGCGTGCCTAGCAGAGCAGTGTGTGTGCGTGCGTGCATGTGGCAGAGCATTGTGTGTGCGTGCATGTGGTAGAGCATTGTGTGTGCGTGCATGTGGCAGAGCATTGTGTGTGCGTGCATGTGGCAGAGCATTGTGTGTGCGTGCATGTGGCAGAGCATTGTGTGTGCGTGCATGTGGCAGAGCATTGCGGGTGGTCGTGCATGCAGAGCATTGCACAGTCATGCTGCTCGGTCACAAACAGTATATACACAGTGTTCACACGGTATATATTATATACACACAGTATATAGACACAGTACACGGTATATAGTATATACTGTACACACGCTGGCTCCGCCTCCCTCATACTGCTTGGTCACACACAGTATATACATACTGTACACACGGTATGTAGTATATACAGAGTATATGGTATATAGTATATACACGCTGGCTCCGCCTCCTTCATGCTGCTTGGTCACACACACAATATATACACAGTGTTCACACGGTCTATTAGTATATGCACACAGTACATGGTATATAATATATACACACGCTGGCTCCGCCTCCTTCATGCTGCTCGGTCTCACACACACAGTATATGCACAGTGTACACACGGTATATAGTATATACACACAGTATATACACTCAATACACGGTATATATTATATTCACACGCTGGCTCCGTCTCCCTCATGCTGCTCGGTCACACAGTATATACACACTGTACACACGGTATATAGTATATACACACAGTACATGATATATAGTCTATACACACGCTGGCTCCACCTCCCCTCATGCTGCTCGGTCACACACAGAATTTACACTGTGTTCATACGGTATATAGTATATACACACAGTATATAGTATAGACACAGTACATGGTATATAGTATACACACACGCTGGCTCCGCTGCCCTCATGCTGGGTGCTGTCACACACAGTATATACACAGTGTACAGACACACACACTGCGTGTGTCCGTGTGGCAGAGCATTGCGGGCGTACATGTGGCAGAACATTGCAGGTGTGTGTGCATGCGGCAGAGCATTGCTGGACCGGGGCGCGCTGAGCGTTATGTTGGGAGCACTATGCATCTGTTCTTGGTGACAGACATTTGTGGTCACCAACAAAATGGCTCTGCACTGTGTCCCTACATTGCATTCTCGCTTATCTGTTGGAAACACCCAGATTTGGAGGGAGAGGTGTGACATTACACACAGGAGAGCAGATTCTACCCACTTTACTGCAACTGTAATCCAGGCTTTTTCTACAGTGTGATTTTTGTAGGATTTCAGCAGCTGCTCCCCCTAGTGTTTAACAGTGGAAAATATCAAAAAACTTTTTAATTTATTTTTTATATTTTGCTCAATTAAAAACAAATAATAATATTTAAATAAAACATTAAAACATTAACACTTTACATTTTTTTCAGTTATTGAAATTTTTTTTTTTTTGGGCACGACACCTTCCCTTTAAGAACTGGTGTTGGGAATCACTACATTATAGAGTGTAGAAGGACCCAATAATAAAAATGCTTTGGTTTCCTTTGCAAGGGATTCCCTGTATAAAATGTATTTATATTTTTTAAAGGGAATGTCAGCCTTTTGAGGATTAAATTATAAATATGGGAATACAGGTTATATACAGCTGAAATAAGACATATCTGTATGCCTCCTGGTGATGACTTGTTCAGTAAAATTAATCTTTTATAGCTTTGATCTTCCAAACTATGGGGCGTACACCACCTGGAAGAGAAGACTGCCTCCTGCCTTCATTATACAAGATTTATCGTCTCAATCTCTTCCTTAGTGTCCCGGTGACATCAGGTGCGTGGCCAGAAATTCCACGCCTGCGCATTCTGCCTGTGGTCTTTCCAATGACATTAGTGGAAAAGAAGGCGCTGCCATAATAAATGTCAGTTTGCTATAATCCTGGACAGGGATTACATAAATTCAACGCGTTTCAGAGATTCATTCGCCATCAGGACAGAAAATCACATTGTCTTTCCAATGAACTGTTCACCCTTCTGTGATATCTAATACAACATTTAAAACAGTTGTGAATACATTTGAATTGGATTCCAGTTTGGGGCTCCCTCTTGTGGTCAGTGCTGGTAGTGCAGTTGACTTGCTGAATGGGAACCAGCCAGCTGAGGAGGATTGGCAATAAGGCCATTCGGATTGGGCCTATATAACTGAGTAGTTTCCTCCTGTTCCTTGACGGTGCTCAATGTATCTCCTGTGTGCTAAGGACATTCTAAAACCAGCCCTTTTCTCTGTGTCTACTAGAACTCCTCTCAGATAAGTTGGTCTTTGTACCTCTGCTTATGGTTTTCACGTTCTTGTTATTTTGCCTGTGTGGAGTTCTTGGTGGAGTTGGATCATTCCTTGCTGGGAGTATCTGTGTACCTTGCTTCATGTTCAGCTATCTATTGGTTTTGTCATGTTGGTAAAAAATTCAGTCCCTCCTCTATATCAGTGTTTTTCTTGGATCACAGTAACACCAGAGTACTGATATAGTGGGGGGAGAGCCTGTGTAGGCTCACTATTTTTCCATATCAGGCATGCTGGTATTTACTAGGGTTTTTACGGCTGCCGTCAGTGCTCTTTCCTATACTTTCCTATGCAGATACTTTGGGCCTCATCTTTGCTGAATCTGTTCTCTAGCTATGTATTGGGTTTTCCTATATCACCGTAGTCTTTATATGTGGAGGGGCTATCTATATCTCCGGGGACTGCTCTGAGGCAGGTTAGCTTTTTTAATATTTCTCTCTGTAAGAATATTTAGTTCTCCGGCTGTTGAGGCGACCAGGTCATCGTAGGCACGCCACACGTCTACTTCTAGTTGTGTGTCAGTATTAGGTCTGCAGTTCGTTAAGGTTCCAGCCACTCTGGTAATTTTTTGGGTTTCAGAGTTTTTGTCCTTTTTCTGATCCTCCTCGGTCAAGGAATCATAACATAAAACTCTGCAGACTGTGCAAATCAAAACTGAAGACAAATCCCACAGAAGGCTGGGACAGTGCAGGGGAGACAGCAGGCAGAATGTGCAGGTATGGGATCTCCAGCCCTGTACCTGACGTCACATGAACATTAAGGAAGAGAAGGGGAGGAGAAATCTTGTATAATAAAGGCGGTAGGCAGTCTTCTCTTCTGGGCAGCGCACACCCATAGCCTGAAAGACCAAAGCTATAAAAGGTGAATTTGAATTTATAAGCCATAGTCCATAAGGCATACAGGTATCACTCATTTCGGCTGTATATAAACCTGTATTAACAACTCAAAGATCGAAAGGGTATAAAATTCCTTTTAAACGATTATTCTGCAAACACATGATCTAATTTGATATAGAATTTATTTCTCTTTTTCTGGTTTGGCCACATAAATACTTTTTCTTGACGTCGGGCCAGTGTGCATGCATAACAATCCCACCCTTTATGACTCTTCATCGCCTAGCTGAAGTTAGCAGATATGTATATCAGCTGTTTTCATGGGGAGATGCATCTCCCATATAACAGTCATGCTTGGTGCATGGCTGAAGGCAGAAGTTTATAATGCACATGTGCAGCTAACAGTCCCAGAACATAACTACATATTCACTTAGGGAAGATACCCGGGATCAGTAGGTCCAATCGGGTTTTAAAAAAAAATAAATAAAAACCAGAAAAAAAAAAAACCAAAAAAAAACCAAAACAAACAGTTCGGGCCCGGAATTGATCCAGGATATCTGGCCAGATGCCGGTCCCCATATAACAATTTATGGGGACCCAAATCAGGAGCTTAAAAATAGTGTTAGAAGGGATAGAAGGATTGGAGCAGGCGCATTATACTTACCTAGTCTCCCATGCAACTCTACTGCTACTTCTGGGGCTGCTCAGTAACCCTAAACATATTCACTGCTTCTCATACCCACTGGCAGTCCCCGCTTCTCTGATTGAAAGGAGTCAGACACTCTGTCACACAGGGTGGGGGAATGTCTGACTGCAACCAGAGACACTGTGTGCGCATCTCTATTGATGTAAAAATAAGTAAATTGGCGAAGGAGGTCCCTCAGTTCAATGAAGTCACCTGTGGTCAGGTTACCTGCGATCACAGGTGGAGAACTGTGGGAACCTCCAGCTGTAACCGCAAATAAACTGAAGGACGTCACCACTCATCGCCGTGGCTTAGTCATTCTCTGTCTGAAGCTCACAGTGTGCGGTCATTTCAGATGTGGCAGAGCTGGAATCATCGTGGGACCTTGTGTGGATTACGTTGGACCTGGGTGTTTTGGGGCTTAATAAAGGGGTGAAGAAGAAAGTTTTTTGTATTTTATTTCAACTAAAGGATTTTTTCGGTGTTTGTTTCTTTTCACTTACTGATTAGTAATGGGGGTCTCATATCTCCCATCACTAATCCAGGGCTTAGTGGCAGCTGTGAACTGTTATTAACCTCTTATTACCCCCATTGCCACCGTATCAGGGCAATCGGGATGAGCCAGGTAAAGTTTCAGGATTGTAGCATCTAACGGATGTGACAATCTGGGGTGGATGCGAGCTGCTATTTTTAGGCTGGGCAGCCCAATAACCATGGGCTTCTACAACCTAAGAATACCAGCTCCCAGCTGTTAGCTTTATCATAGCTGGCTATCAAAATTGAGGTTCTAAAACTATGTATTTAAATAATTAAAAAAAAAAAAAAAAAGCCACATAAAGTTCATCTTCTTTTGATACACAGCAAAGATAAGCTCATGGCTGAGGGCTGAAAGCTCTATCCTTATGCTTGATCTGTGCTGGGAATCATAATATGGGTGGGGCCATAAGCCAATTTTATTTATTTTTACACCATTAGGTATACACAGCATTTGTGATTGGTACAGTGAGACCCGCTGACACACAGGGTGGATGCAGATGCGGGGACTGCCGATGGATGGGTGAAGCAGTGAATATGCATGAAGGATAATGAGTGGCCCCGGAAGTAGTACAAGAGGACCCAGATGCACTGTACAGCCATTCAAGAAACTATGTGTAATGTGCCTGCTTTCCCCTTTTTCTTTTAATTACTCGAGTTGCCAGACTTGGATTGATACCTAGAGTTCCCTGGGAACTCCGGGTCTGGTGTTGGTGTTCGGGTACTTTTGAACCCACACGGATCCGGACTGTTACAAAAAAACGTTTGCAGTTCCATGCGTTTTTTTTTTTGTTTTTTTTCTTTTTATAAACCTTTATGCTTTTACAGGGCATGTTTTTGACTGCATAACTTTAAACAAGTCAATTTAATCAACATGGAACCCAAATAGTAATAAGATTGTTAAATAACGTAGTCTGAGGATGGGGTTCTACAAACAATTTGGCAGGCTACAATTGGTTGCGTTATTCTCTTCAGTAAACAGCTGCAAGCAAATGGTGAATTGTCCGGCTTAATTTGCAGATTTCCTGCAATGTTTGCCTCTTGTAGATGATTTAATAGTGTTTGGCTACAGCTGTAATTCTGCCGCTTGCATTTTCAAATGACAGAAGTTTAACGCTAACATCTATGCAGGATCAACACTGGCTTCTCTTCTACTGACCAGTGCAGCCTCGTTATGTGGGAACCTTTTATTTTTAACATTATACTTATTGAAAGTTGAGAAATGCAAGTATTAACGAATTTTAAAAAGACCATTGTTTCCAAACCCAGATAATTACATTACAGAATTCCAGGCTACCACAATTAGCGTGTCTGCACAATACTGTAGATCCACCAGAAAGGGTAGCTCCTAAATCACATTTAGTTGCCCTGGACTCCTTGCAAGCAATTATTTGTTCTTCAGATGTTCCTTTCACTTCTTACAAGTCCTCTGGAGAGACAGGTGACCCCTTAATAGCCACAATAAAAAACAATCCATCAAGTTTAATTTGGTAATATTACCTACTAAAGTAATAATTCCTTGGCCTCATTTCTGCTCCCAATTTACTCCTACAGCTTGGTTGAAACTTACGTTGTATCACTTTGAGCTTTTCATGTGTCTTCCTGGTCTTGCCCTTCAGATGTTCATTTTCTATCTCTGTACATATCTTTTGGTAATAAAGTTCTTTGTCTTCTCGGTTCTCTAGTCTTTTACGGATGGTGTCTACGTCCCGCTTGTTACCTTTCACCATTCTTCTTTCTTTGAGGATATTTAGGGACTCATCTGTTAAATATGGCTGCCGGGGTCTCTTGTGCCTCTTGTGTATGGTCTGTCTTGTTCAGTGATAATATTCTTTATATGTATGCATAATTCCTCAGGCTTTCATCCATGTACAGTGATCTAAATTGGTTGTACAGACTGTGCCGAAAACCCTTCAGGTATGCTGGTCAAACTGAAGTTGGAAACTACCCATTGTCTAGTCCGTCTGCGCAATTGGACTCTAATCTTTGCTGTCAAAAGTTCATGATCAGTTCTGGAGTCCCCTTGACGAACTTAATCTTTGGTGGTCACATACAGTGGGATGTAAATGTTTAGGCACCTCTGGTCAAAATTACTGTTATTGTCCACAGTTAAGCAAGTTGAAAATTAAATGATCTTTTAAAAAGGTCAAAAAAGTTAAAGATGACACATTTACTTTGTATTTTAAGCAAAAATGTAATTTCATTTTTTAAAATTTTCATCTCTTGCTTTTTAAAACAAAAACAAAAAAACCCCCCACAAATGGACCAGAGAAAATGTTTGGGTACCCTGCATAGCTAGTACCTTGTAGCACCCCCTTTGGATCACAACTTTTAAATGCTTTTTGTAGTTTCAATTCTTATTTGAGGGATTTTCATCCATTTTTTTTTCCTTGCAAAAGACTTCTAGTTTTGGGAGATTCCTGGGTCATCCTGCATGCACTGCTCTTTTGAGGTCTAGCCACAGATTTTCAATGATGTTTGGATAGGGGACTGTGAGGGCTTGCGCCTTTTGAGGTCGTCTGTTGTAGATTTTGACGTGTGTTCAGGATTAGAGATGAGCGAACCTCAGGCTTGAGGCTCAGGCTCGGAAAATGAAGTGAGAATGATGCGCAGCATTGTGCGCACTTCGGGAAGTGTGTGATCGGCTCAAATTTGACTGACTTTCTGCGTTCTAAGATGTAATGTTCACGGAAAAAATTAGAAAAAAATTAGAAAAAACAAAAACAAAAAAATAAAAAACAAAAACAAAAAAAACAACCATCACCCACCCACCTCCAGAAGCGTTTTGCTTTCAGCCCACAGCCCAATATATATATATATATATATATATATATATATATATATATATATATATATATATATATATATATATATATATATATATATATATATATATATATATATATATATATATATATATATATATATATATATATATATATATATATATATATATATATAAAAACCCTAATAATATCCAAATGTGAGACTTTTACTTTACTTGATGGGGTTGTCGACTACTTTGATATAACCTAGCCTTACAAGATGTCATGAATTTAAGATATGTTGGGAGCCAGACACCTGGCACCCTGTTCGATAAGCGGTTACTAGATCTAGTGGTGGCCAGAGGTAAACGTGTAAGGAAAAGAATGGCCAAGCTCTGTATTCTGTATTGTGGCTGCTCTCAGCTACTGCAGATCATCTACTATTCAAGTCAATAGGACCCTGACTTATATGATCCTATTATACATCTGACAACACCAGTTCTAGCATCTCTGTAATCAGCGTCAAAATGCAGGGCACTGCACTATAAGCATGTTGTGCACCTAGTCTGCCTACAAAAAAAAATAAATCTTAAATTCAGGAAGGTTACAACCACACAAATATAAAAAAATAATAAAAAAAAAAAAAAGTCTAGATTAGAATGTCTAGAGTAGTAATGAAAATAAAATGAGTTAATAGCACCATCTAGAGGTTTGAGATGACTGCACCACTCACTGCAAATAGTTCTACTATGCAGAGCCTCCTCTTATGTATCTCCTGCTGTAAATTACAATATTAGACGTCACTGCGTTCAGCGGCCTTAATCCCAAGGCTACAGGGAGCCTATATATGGGGCTATGGATTGTAAACTACTTACCGAAGGATGTTATTGAAAAAGAATTAAAGTCAACTGAAGTGTGATTTATGAGGTTCTGCAGCAGCTGATGTATTTTAGAATACACACTCCAGGCTGATAGAACTTTTGACGATAACAAAAATGATAGCCAATGCCTTATGGAGCTTAATCCTTTAACGGGAATTCATCCCCAAGTTTTTGCTTCCTAACCTGAGAGCAGAATAATGTAAGAGAAAAGAGACCCTGATTCCAATAATTTATCACTTTGTTTACTGGATGCAGAGCTTTTAGAGCAGAGCTCAGAAAGCTGCCCCTGCCAACACCACAGCTCTCTGTACATTGTTTGCCAGTGAGTTGTTAAATCAGAGCTGGGGGAGAAGTTCCTTTAGCAGGCAGTGATAATCACCTGGTGATAAAACCTTAATTGTAAGTAAATAACAATAGCCTGATAAGTGACAAATCAATGGATTCAGTGTTTTAACCCCTCCCCACGCGGGCAAGGGGGCGACACGGTGGCTCAGTGGTTAGCACTGCAGTCTTGCAGCTGGGGTCCTGGGTTCAAATCCCACCAAGGACAACATCTGCTAGGAGTTTGTATGTTCTCCCCGTGTTTGCGTGGGTTTCCTCCGGGTACTCCCGTTTCCTCCCACACTTGAAAGACATACTGATAGGGAATTTAGATTGTGAGCCCCAATGGGGACAGTGCTGCAAATGTATGTAAAGCGCTGTGGAATTAATAGCGCTATATAAAAGAATAAAATTATTATTATTATATTAACCCCTGCCTCATACAGTCCTTAAATTACAGAGCAAAACGCTGCTAATAAGTTCCCTTTAAAAGGAATCTGTCACCACGTTGACCATTTAAAACAGTTAATATGGGCATGTAAGTAATAAGATGCTGATAATAGTCTTACATGTAAGACTCATATCAGATGCCTTGTTGTTGAAGTATCACCTTTTATCACTTTATGCTAATGAGTTCTTCCAGGCTATGGGGCTTATGATGCCTGGAAGATAGCCCTGCCTCCACATTTCATTAGCATACTTTTACCCGCCTAGTAGTGTCACAGTCTGCCTTTAAGGTGTAGTTCCTGCTCTGGAACGTCACGCCTGTGTACTAAAAGTTAAAAAGCAGCAAAATAGAGATTAAAATAAGACAGTTATACTTACCAAGTCTCCCGTGCAGCTGTCACACTACTTTCGGGTCCGCTCACTACACCTTATGCATATTTATTGCTTCCCTCACCCTCCCTCTGTGACCACATCTGTAATTGGTTACAGTCACACTACCAGTGTCTGTGATTGGTTGCGATGCGCTAGTGTAAAAAAAAATAAATGGAAAATGACGTAGGGTCTCCCTTATATTGATACCCAGCACAGATAAAGCAGACAGCTACAGGCTGCAGCCCCCAGCTGTGAGTTATCTTAACTGTGTACCAAAATACGAAGGACCCCATGTGGCTTTTTTTTTTTTTTTAATGAAATAATTTTATAAAACGGCGTGTGGTTCCCCCCCCAATTTTGATACCCAGCCAAGAACCTAGCCAAGATAAAAGGGACAGCTGGGGAGGCCATGGTTATTGGGACCCCCCCCAGCCTAAAAATGGCAGCCTGCAGCCGCCCCTGAATTGTCGCATTCATTAGATGTGACAATTCTGGCACTTTACCTGACTCTGGTGCGGTGGCAAATGGGGTAATATAAGGGGTTAATGACAGTTGTAAGTAAAAAGAAAAAAAAACACATTACCAGAGCTGGACCCAATAATAACCACAGGCCTAGAGGAGGATTTCTCATTAGAGGAGGTAACAGACGTCATTAAAGATTTAAAGATTGGGAAAAGCCCAGGGCCTGATGGGTTTACAGCGGGTTTCTATAAGCGCTTTATTGACCAATTGAGCCCCCAATTTTTGTCCACTTGTAATTACGTATCCAATGGCGGATCCTTCCCGAAACAGGCACTGGCAGCCCACATAATTGTCCTCCCCAAGCTAGGTAAAGACCCCTCCCAGTGCGGGAGCTATAGACCAATATCATTGATCAACATAGATATTAAAATGTATGCCAAGCTCATTTCAAATAGACTGCAGCCGCTTCTTCCCTGTCTGATTAGCACTGATCAAGTAGGATTTGTTAGACGACGAGAAACAAGAGATAACACAATACGTGCAATATCCCTGATTGATAGAGTGTGGAGAACTGGATTACCCACGTGCATCCTGTGGGTGGACGCAGAAAAGGCCTTTGACAGGGTGCACTGGGAGTTCATGTTCAAGGTCCTTGAGGCGGCAGGTCTGCAGCAAACAATGCTACATAAAATCTCGGCTTTATATACAAACACCTCTGCTCAGATTAAGGTTAACGGGGGTATTTCCCATTCCTTTGATATCAAGAACGGAACGCGGCAGTGGTGCCCGTTGTCCCCCCTGCTCTATGTTTTCACAATGGAACACTTGGCTGTGGCAATAAGGTCCAACCAATCAATTAAAGGGGTCCCGGCTCCGCGCAGGGAGGATAAACTAGCTCTCTTCGCCGACGACTTGATGCTGTTCATAACAAATCCAGTGAAGAGCCTACCGAACATTATGTTGGAACTTCACAGATTTAGCTCTCTGAGCAATTTTAAAATGAACATGCACAAGTCGGAGGCGCTTAATATTTCCCTTACGCACCAGGTGACCGATCAGCTTCCAGCGTCCTTCCCCTTTAGGTGGCAAGGGAAATCATTGTCATATCTTGGCATTGACTTGACTGCTGATGTCTCGTCCTTGTACGGAGCTAATATCCTTAAAGTTTTGGGGAAGATAGAGGCAGATCTCCTGAAATGGAATAAGCTGCCAATATCCTGGTTAGGCAGGATAAATGCCATAAAGATGGATATTCTGCCTTGCCTGTTATATTTTTTCCAGGCAATTGCCATACCCTTGCCAGCTTCCCTTTTTTCACGATTAAAAACGTCCATAACCAGATTCGTCTGGGCACACAGACGCCCTCGGCTGGCCTATAGAGTCCTGAACAAACCTAGACTTGCGGGGGGGGGGGGGGGGGGCAGGCCTTCCAGACCTCAAAAAATATCACCTTGCTTCATTTAGAACATGCCTTCTGGATCTCTACCATAACAAAACCTCTAAGCGCTGGGTGGAGGTGGAGATATTTCAGACAGACTGCGCCCCTCTCGTAGCGTTGTGGTCACCAGCCCCTTCGCACCCGTGCACTCAAGCCAGGCCATTCCTCGTAAAGAGCTTGTCCTTATTTCTCAGGAGTTCAAACGCATTCCTGGGCATTTCCACTATACCTGGACCACTGACACCTTTACATAATAATTCTCTACTCCTGACATATTTAACAGGCAACATATTTCTTCACATGTCCAGGAGGCATGGTGTCCATAATGAGGGATCTAGTGTCCAATGTGGGTATGAGGCCCCTTCATTCTTTCTTTCCTGACAACCGCACTCCCGCAGGAGCTTGGTTTGGTTATGAGCAATTGAAGAGCTTTATTAACTCCCTTTCACCACAACCTAACTTTTATAGGCCCTTGACGCCCTTTGAGTCTCTGTGTCTGGGGAGAGAGCCTCTGGAACACACCATTGCCCTGCTATACAAAATGTTCCAGATTGAGTTGTCTGGACGGGAGGATGATGCCCCTTCTTGAAATGGGAGGTGGATTTGGGGAGACCCCTCACGCGTGAGGAACGCTCAAAAATATTACTCTTTACCCACAAGTCGTCGCTGGATGTAGCGTCACAGGAACGGGGCTACAAAATAGTTTCTAGGTGGTATCACTGCCCCTCCAGAATTCATTCCATGTTCCCATCTGTCTCTGAAGAATGCTGGAGATGCTCAAACGATAGAGGCTCATACATCCACATGTGGTGATCTTGTCCTCTCATACAATATTTTTGGCTAGACGTGTTTGCCCTTCTGAATAAAGTGTCATCCACTAGGTTTGAGCCGACGCCGGAACTGGCTCTTCTATCCTTAAGCAATATCTCGATCGCCAACTTCAAGAGAAGCCTGTTAAGGCATTTTTTGACGGGGGCAAGGAGATTAATCCCAAGGTACTGGAGGCAGACCAAAGTGCCCTCGCGGGCTGAACTGGTGGCATTGATGAACCAGATCTATAGGATGGAGGAGCTGGTCGGCCAGGCGTCTGACTCGGGGGAGCGAGTATTCAGGCTGTGGGCGCCGTGGATTATGTAGAGAGAGACACCAGACCTGGTACTATGGCTTCAAGCTTCAGTTGGGGGCGTGCGACCTCTGTGATTGTCCATTCCACATAACAAAAGTGCCGGGGGCTGCACACGACTCAGACGAGACATCTTCTTCGCCCTTCTTTTCTTTTCCCTCTCCCCCTACATTTCCTCTTTTCTCATCTTTCTTTCCTCTTTGTACATTTTATGTTATGTTTACATTGTTAGAAAGGATTGTCATCTCAGGGACATTGAGCATCTACGTTGCCTCCCGTTTGTAAACGAGGCTGCATACATTTTTGTATGGGGGTCGGATTGTTGGTCACCCAGTGGGCATCATCTCCAAAGCAAAGCTATTACATGGGTGATGATGGTCTGACCTGAAGTGTGTAATGAAAGGACTTATTATGCAAGTAGAAAAGTGTTGTATTACTTATTACCTCCACGATTTGAGTTATTCTACTGTATATCATATGTTGCCTATCCTATAACTTGTAAACATGTTCTTTATTCGAATAAAATCTGATTTACACAAAAAGAAAAAAAACACAGAAAAATCCTTTATTTTAAAAAAACACTCTCCAATTTATTAATCCCCAAATATCCCTGTAGGTCCGATGTAATCCACAAGAGGTCCCACTATCATCTGGACTCTGCTACAACTAAGGTCATAGTGCACGGTCACATTAGAACTGTCCAGGACACACTAACGGAGCTGCAGTTGGAAACGGTGACTTCACAGCTGGGATTCCCACAGTACCCCAGCTGTGACCTCTGGTGAACTCATTGAATGCAGTGACTTCACCTCAGGTGCGATCATTGAACTCAATGCCCGATTACTGGATTAGGCAATGTTATACACATGGAATTTTTGGGTGGAGACATTTCTTCATCAAATCAGTGTACAGTGAGCGGTGAGGTTTTAACGGACCTAAAATGCACCTGAAACGCAGGTGAAAACGCAAAGTGCGGTCATACCCTTAAAGCTGTCCTGACATCTGCTACTAATAAACAATCTCAGCACTGCTACATCCCTTGTGTCTGTTATACTAGCAATAGGTATTACAACTTGCAAAAAAAGGTCCCAAAATTGTAAAAACAACGGGTTCAGGTGTAGTGTAGTGCCGGTCAGCTACCATCTCAATTCACAGTCTGAGTGTTACCAAATTTATATTAATACTAGGTGTCAGTGGCACAACTTGTGCCTGAAGCAAAATACCTTCATAGCACCAAACTAGCCTAATTTTGGGGATCTTCATATCTTACACAACTTAGATAGTGGCCTGCTGCCACTAACACACAGTCTCAGTGTTACCCAATTTTTATTAATACTCGGTGTCAGTGGCACTATTTGTGCCTCAAGGTCAGTACCTTCCTATCATCAACTTAGTGTAATTTTGGGGGATTCTTATCTTACAGAACCTACATAGTGGCTTGCTCATATTAAAAAACAGTCTTAGCGTTACCCAATTTTTAATTAATACACGGTGTCAGTGGCACTATTGCTTCCTGAAGCAAAATACCTTCATAGCACCAAACTAGCATTCTGATGGTGGCGTCTTCCTATTTTATAGAACCTAGTGTTCTGCTCTTACTAAAATACTAAAATACAGTCTGAGTGCCAAAAACCAATACTGACATAAAAGTGTTGTTAAACCCAGTTTTCTTTTGGGGCTGAAAGACTTCCCAACATCTTTGTTGACTCCTCCAAGTGGTACTTTGTCCAATAAAGGTACAAGTTTAACAAACCGGCATCAGTGTTGTTCCACTGCCTGTACAAAAGGTCACGTTACAGTATTCACCTTCAAATAATCAAACCAAAAACCATGGAAAAAAAGAGGGGGTAAGTGCCGTGGACGAGGTGTTAGTGACAGTGGTGGTCGCCCAAGCAGTGTGATATCAAGCCAAAAGAAAAAGGTTCCTGCTTTATCTTCCTCTGCCTTCCTATCCCAATTTTCTTGTCTACGTGGGAAAGCTCTCTTGCGCCATGAACAGTGCGAAAAGGTAATTAGTTGGCTACCAGAAAATGCCTACAGTTACTTGTCGAGTAGCAAATCCCAAGGGTCCACACACAGACAGACTTGAGTAGCCCAGAGGCTGGCCCATCGAATCCTCAGCCTGGTCCTCCTTCCTCACATCAGTATTCTAAAGGAAACATATGACACCAAAGCAGGTTACTCTGAGGAACTGTTTACGGGAACCTTTGACCTTTCTTGCCTCTCACCGCACACCACCAACGCAGGTGAGGCTGTGGTGTGCAGTGATGCACAGATCTTTGAGCACCCAAGGCCAGAAGAAAGCAATGTTGTTGGCTGTGACATGCTGGGCAATCAGGTACGGAAGTGTTGGAGGATGATGAAACACAGTTGCCCTCAGGTCAGCCTGAAACCTCCATTACCGAAGATGTTGACCTTCAGGAATTTGAAGACGACCTGGTCGATGAGGAGGTGACTGATCCATCATGGACGGGTGGCATGGATTGCGAGAGCAGCAGTGTAGAGGAGTATGTGCCCATAGTCCGCAAAAAGGCTGTAAGAGATAGGGTTTCGACCACTGCCAGAAATCAATCAACTGTGCACATGACACCACCACCTGTGGCATCCCAGAGTCCAAGGGTCCGGGCACAACCTGTGCTATCTCAGAGTCCAAGGGTCCGTGGTGCGATTCTGTGGGAGTTTTTTTTTCCCCAAGAGTCCTTCGGACCAAACGGTTGCCATTTGCCAAATCTGTCAGACCAAGCTTAGCAGAGGCAGAAAAACGTCCAGCTTGGGCACCTCCAGCATGAGAAACCATATGTTAGCCAAGCACACCACTAGCTGGTTGACAGCTCTAGGTAAAAAAAAGAGAATTTTGTTTACTTACCGTAAATTCTTTTTCTTGTAGTTCCGACATGGGAGACCCAAACCATGGGTGTATAGCTACTGCCCCCGGAGGACACACAAAGTTACTACACTCAAAAACGTGTAGCTCCTCCCTCCTAGCATATACACCCCCTGCTAGCCAGATCTAGCCAGTTTAGTGCAAAAGCTGAAGGAGGACATCCACCCACAAGAAGAGACAGAGTAAAATCCGGAAGAACCGGAACCTCTGTCTACAACAATAACAGCCGGTGAAGACACACGGAACAAGAAACCTGCCAACAGGCAATAGGGAGGGTGCTGGGTCTCCCATGTCGGAACTACAAGAAAAAGAATTTACGGTAAGTAAACAAAATTCTCTTTTTCTTTATCGTTCCTTCCATGGGAGACCCAAACCATGGGACGTTCCAAAGCAGTCCATGGGTGGGAATAAACAGACAACTGAGAAGCAGGCAAACCTAACTTCACAAATGGGCGACAGACGCCGGAAAAATGCGTCTGCCCAAGCCCACGTCTGCCAAGGCATGAGCATGCCTTGGGAAGTACTTCGAAAAAGTATGCAGACTAATTCGAGCTGCAGTCTGACAGACCTACTGAGCCGTAACCTGGTGCCTGAAAGCCCAAAAAAAAGGCGCCGACAGGACTGACCAAATGTGCTCTGATCCCCGGCGGGGAAGGCACTTGAGTACACTCGTAGGTCTCGGAAATGGCCGACCTAAGCCAACATCAGGGTCGGCTTAGATGCCGAGAGACCGTTACGCTGACGAACAGTCAGCACCAGAGAGGTGCACCGCCTAATAACGGCGGTGCGAGACACATAGATCCGGAGCGCCCGCACCAGATCCAGGATATGCAACGCTTCCTCAAGCGATGAACAGGAGCCGGACAAAAGGAAGGCAGGAAAATTGCCCCGGATAAGGTGGAGCAGAAACCACCTTAGGGAAAAAAGGCCGGAGTCGGACGAAGACCACCTTGTCTTGATGCAAAGGACCAAAAACAAAGGGGGCGACTCCGAAAGAGTGCAGCCAGAACTCTCTGGCGGGAAATTATAGCCACTAGAAGAGTACTTTCTGTGAAAGATGAAACAACGAAACCTCCCCAAGAGGCGCAAAGGGGGGTTTCCGGGAACCGGGAGGACCGGATCAAGGTCCCAGGTTTCCATAGGCCGCCGGAAAAGCGGAATGCTGTGAGATGCGCCCTTAAAAGGAGCGCACCGGAGCCAGCCGGACGATACGCCGCTGGCACATACTGACAGAGCCGAGACCTGTCCCTTAATGAGGGATAGTCCTAGCTGTAGACCGGACTGTGGAAAGGACAGGAGGGTCGGCAAGGCCAAAAAGGTCAAAGGACACTTTGGAGCTCGAGTCATAGCGGAGATGGCTTCAGGAAGGATATCAGAAGTCGCCATGATCCAGGACTCGGGAGCTACGCCGTCAATCTGAGAATCCAGAATTCTGACGGGAAAAAACGGACCTCTTGAGAAAAGGTCTGAACGGTCCGGAAGATGCCATGGCAACCCAACGGACAGAAGGAGCAGGTCAGAGTACCAAGCCTGCTTGGGTCAGTCTGGAAGAATGACCCGACGGCCCCCTTTACCGATCTTGCGCAGGACTCTGGACAAGAGGTAGAGGGTGAAATTCGAAAAGAGACAGAGCTGGGATCAAACATGAACCAGGGTGTCTACCACAAAACCTGAGGATTGTGGACCACGGTTGGACAGCTGAAATAGCCTGCCTCGTAGTTTTCACATCTAGGATGTGGACTGCGGATACGGTGGACTAGGAGTACCTTGTCCACTGAAGAATGTTGAGCCGCCAAGATTGCCAGGCGGCTGAGTGTCCCGCCCTGGAAGCTGATGTAGGAAAACGCTGTCACGTTGTCCGACTGGACTCGAATGTGCCTAGCCGCCCACAGATGGTGAAGGCTTAGAGAGCCAGAAATACAGCTCTGATTTCCAGCACATTGATCCAGAGGGCTGATTCGGACAGAGTCCAAGCGCCCTGCGCTCCACGGTGGAGATATACTGCTCCCAAGGCGGATAGGCTAGCATCCTGGTGAAGATCACCCGGGACGGGCCAGAAAGGAGCGCCCCTGAGACAGAGTGGCCGAAGCCACCACTGAAACGAGCCCCTGGTCAGTGGCGAAGCCACCACCCCGTGGGAGGATTGAGTTCGCTTGTACAGCGGAAAACATCCAGTCTCAGAGGACGCAGGAGAAACTGGGCGAGGAACCGCTTCCATTGACGCCCTGAGAACCTCTGGTTCGAAGTCAGAGTGGACTTGCCACCCGAATAGGTCAGAGTGGCGAGAGTGAGCGAAGCACTCTGCTAAGAGTCAGCACTGGATGAAGCCTCGACAAGAAGGCCGTCCAGGGCAAAAGATCACTGCCAAACCCTAGGGGGGCAGGACCCTAATCACAGCTGCCCCAATGAGAATACTCGAGGGGCCTTGGCTAACCCCAAGGGAAGAGCCACGAATTGGACCACTCCGATTGTCAAAACGTAGTCAACGCTAGTGTGAAACTGCGATTGACTCCTGTCGATAGGCATCTCTGATGCCGATGGCTACTAGAGAATCTCCTTGGGTTCTTGATTGATCCGGTGAAGAAAACACACGGAACAAAACCGAGACTCCATGTGAAGACGCCCCACCTGGCTATGCTTGAAAGGCTAAAGATCCAGGTCGGAAGGCACCGCCCTCTTCGGGGACTAGGAATAGATCTAAGCAAAAATCTCAGAACCGTTCCCAGTCGGGAAACAGTACAATTACTCCATTGGCCAGCAAGAAATGCCACAGCCTGTGAGAAGGCGGCGGCCTTGTAGCCGGGAGGAGTTGACAGAAAAAATCTGTTTGGCGGGTGGACAGAAGTCCATCCTGTAGCCAAGGGAGATATAATCTCGCCCCCACTGAACGGAGACGTGTTAGAACCCTACGTTGCCCAGTGGAGAGAGCCTGCCACGACCAAGGAGCGTGGCTAAATAGCTCGGAGGAAGCTGAGTCAGTGACAGCATCTCCTGCGGTCTTCTGAAGACGCAGCTTCGAGCCATTTGGTTCTATGAACCTGGGCCGAGCTAGAGGACGATCAGATGGAGGAACGGAAACCACCGAAACCTCAACTGATTCCTGTGGACAGGTTCCCTGGTTTAGGTTTGTGGCAAGGAAGAACACTCCCCGCCAAAAGCTTCCTTAATTTCACCCAGTTGGTTCCGGGAAAACTGGTCCCACCAAGGGGGAGCCCAGCAAGGAACCTCCATAGAGGCATCTGCCTTCCAATTCCGAAGCCACAGGAGCCTGCGGATAGCGAGGAAGGTAGCCCAGACCACCGCCGTGCGGCGTCCAGCATGGCAGACCTGGCAGAGGATGAAAAGAGTGAAGTCTGGAAGTTCAGGCAACCGTTTTGGGGATAGAGTCCCTGTGAGAGAATGCATCTCCTCCAGAGAAGCAGAGAAGGTACAAAAAAACCGCACTGCTGTAAAGCTGAGGAGAACGAAGCTCCTGCCGTCCTTATACCGACTTGGCCCAAAGGACAACCGGGCGGACCGCAGAACCTTAAGTGAGGAGCCATCAGCCACTGACATAACGGTCCGGGCTGAGCCACCTGAGGTGAATGAGCCCACTTCTTGACCACCATTGGTGGACAGGGGAAACACAGTCCTCAGAATCACGCTTCATGGGAAGCGAGTGTCAGAGCGGACCCTGGGCTAGTCACGGGGGCCTGAAAACTGGAGTGGTTAAGGAACACACGTTGTGTTCACCTAGATAAGGTGACGCCGGTGGATTGAGGTCCAGTACAAAATTAATGTACCGTAGACTCCATATGGAGGTGCCGTCAGCCACTGATACAACTAACCGGGCTGAAAGTCTAGACACCGGAGTGGCTACCCTTGGCGAATGAGTACACTCCTTGACCACCTCTGATGGGAGGGGGAGACAGGCAGCAGAACCCCGCTGTGGGGTCTGCAGGATAGGCTGTGGGCTTGGACGCAGCGGGCTGAAAACTGGAGTGGTTAAGGAACACACTCCTCGTCCTGTTAAAGGTATACTGATGCCTTTCTGTCAGCGGGGAATACTCCCCTGATCAGGCGGATGGAGGTCCAGTACAAGAATAATGGACGCAATCCATCATTCGCAGCTGCGTCACGTACGGACGGATCCGTCCGTGCCCGTGGTAGAGACATCCTCCTCGTCCAGTGAGTCAGCTCGAAATCGGAGCTGCGGGACGGGGAGGACAGGGGACCCTGCATCTCCCTGTCAGGAGGACGGGGTCTGAGCCCAGAAGGAGAGTTCCTTGTGAGCTTTGCTGAGCGAAGCAGAAAATGCCCTGAGAAGGGGGCTGCATGCTCAGCAGATGCCGGGACAGCCGACTCCTGGAAATAGGATTCCCACGGGGGTCAGCCACCGAAACCGGAGCAGCTGGAGGGACCATTAATGAGCCCCCATGCTGAGGGGCCACAGTGGTTATGAGCTCGGTATAGCCGTACGAGACTACCTGCAGTGGATAATACAAAACAGCCTGCAGCCTCAGACATGCTGCAGAGGTGGGGGCTCTGTCTAGAATATCTAGAATACCCATCCACCACACAAGAACCATTACAGTGTGCCGGTTCAGGCAATATGAGGTTACATGCAGAACATGTAGTGTACAGCCTTGGAGCTTTGCTGCTAGAGTGAGACATGCTGCTGAGGAGGAGGTTCTATAATAAAGAATTAACTCCTACAGAATGCCCTGAGAATGTATAAAAGTGCACAACCAGAGGTTGTGACTTATCAGGCCGCTATTATGAGTGCCATACGAATTCCAATCCTGGACCCCCAGTCAGTATTCCCTCCCTCTGCTGCAGAGCAGCCAGCGCCGACCAGTGTACTAAGACGCTGAGAAAATGGCGCCAGAGTGAGGGGGGGGGCGGGGGTTAACCCAGGAGCGGGAATCGGAGGGCGAAGGAGATGTACAGGGGAGGGAATGATCTCCTCAAAAAAGAGCGTCCTCCCCTGTGCAGAGCGGCCGGCGGGCGGCGCTGCAGTGTCCCCCTGCATGACTGACATGCAGGGGGACGAAACGAAACTAGGCCGCGGCTGAAGCCGGGGCCTAGAGTAATGCATGCGGCCGAGAATGAGGCATCGTCGGCGCGGTTCTCAGTAAAAACCGTGGAACCGGCCGGAAACACAGTAGAAAAGCAGCATTATCAAGCAATCACTGTCCCCCCAATAAAAATGCCCCACAATGCAGAAGGACCCTCTGAATAAACGTCTCTACTTAGCTTTGAGACGCAGGGCCCAGTCCCTGTGGGGTGGGGGTCCAGTGCTCCGTCCAGCAGGGTCCTGCACAAGGGCTGCGGATGGAGGCCGGTCTCCTGCAAGGCAGTGAGAACCGTGTTGGCTCCAACTTCAAGCCAGAGCCCCTAAGGGATGGTGAAGGAGCGCGGCATGAAGGGCTCCTGCCCTGAAGTCAACCTTAACAGCACTGCCGCCAGGGGAGTGTGAAGGGACATGCCGGGAGTCCAGTGGACCCGCTTTTCTTCCAAATCTTTGGAAAAAATGAAAAATCAAAAAAGGATGCATGCGTGTGTGTGATCCTCCTGACACAAAGCAAGAAACTGGCTAGATCTGGCTAGCAGGGGGTGTATATGCTAGGAGGGAGGAGCTACACGTTTTTGAGTGTAGTAACTTTGTGTGTCCTCCGGGGGCAGTAGCTATACACCCATGGTTTGGGTCTCCCATGGAAGGAACGATAAAGAAAACACAATTTCCAGACTCAAAACTCTGTCACTTTCCAAACTGGTGTGCAAGAAGGTGGCGCTGATGCCTCCTTCTTACAACCTGATGTTGGCCAAACTCAATCATCAACTACTACATCCGCTTCGGTGTCCCAGCGTTCTGCTCAGTTGTCCATACCACAGACCTTCGAAAAGAAGCGAAAATACCCAGTTACGCACCGAAGGGCAGAAACCATGACTGAACACATTGCAAGATTGATAGCCTTTGAGATTATTCCGTATCGACTTGTGGGAACAGAGGCTTTCCGCGACCTTTTGGCGGTGTTAGAAACTGAATTTATTAAACTCCTTGGCATGTTATGCCCTGTTGCTTATCCTAACAATTTTTTTTTTTAAAATAAGCTGTTGGGAGTACCTTGTAATGCAGTGCTCCATGGTGTCTGAACCATTATCCCCTGGGAAAACTGAATGTATTAAACGCCTTGGCATGTTATGCTCTGTTGCAAATCCTACCAATTTTTTTTAAAAAAAAGCTGTTGGAAGTACCTTGTGATGCAGTGCTACATGGTGTTTGAACCATTCCCCACTGGGGGAACTGAATTTTTTTTAAATCCTAGGTGTTAGTTAGTGGAATAAAGCCAGAGTTACAGAGTGAAAAAACTGCCACTTCCACGGTGATGCATGCTTCACAAACTGCGGTCTAGGAAGAAGGCGATTGTGCCTCCTGCTCCCAACCTGCTTTTGGTCAGATGCAATCATCATCATCAACGACATCAGCTTCGATGTCCCAGCGTGGCGTTCATTTGTCCATAAAACATTCAGAAATGTATCATTTTAATAGAATTTGAATAGAGGGCCACTGGAGCTGGTGGTGTTGGTGGAGGAGGAGGGGGGCAAGGCCAACAACTAAATGGCCACATTGGCAATAGCACTGTAAAGTGTTATGGAGTACATATTCCAACTTTCATACTAATGATATAGGGGACGCAGAAAACTACAAATGACTGCCATCCCTCCCCAATGTATGTTACAGGGCCCACCTGAGAGCCCTAAGATGTCAGAGATTTGAGGACAGCCAGTGGCCCTTCCTACATTTGAGTAGAGAGCCACTGGAGTCGGTGGTGCTGGTGGAGGAGGAGGAGGGCAAGGTCAACATCCCAATGAGCACATTGTAGCTGACCTTTTAACATGCTGTCAAATATGTCCCAAAAAGGAGGTGTGAGAGAGACACCAATATAATGTATAAGTTACAGCCCTTTCTAATCGAAAAAGGAAAAATGTAAAAAACGAAACGTGTGAACATATGCTAAAGTGTTTTTTTTGGGAGGTTGGGGCTTGATTTTTATTACAGTTATTAGGCACTAGAAACTGTTTCTTAGCAATTTCCCCTCTTTTACTCTGCTTTGAGACCTGTTCTGATGACTACGTAAACGCCGCATGCTGCTCTGACCACGTTATTTAAAAAGACACCAGAAATGCAGTGAGGCACCTTCTATAGGCTGTGCCCATACGGTTTCCTTTTCCCATCCATTTCAGCCTTTTCCTCATTCAGCACAGGTCACAGACAGGTCCGACGTAAAATTATTCTGGTTTCCCATAGACTTACATTAGGCGTCGAATATTTGCAAATACTTGAATAGCGGCGAGGTATTTGCCGGATATCCGTCGAAGCGAATAATAGGGTATTCGATCATCCCTAATTTTTACCACAAAAAAAAAAAAATTGTTTTAGCCCCAGATTTTACATTTTCACAGAGGAAAACGTGCAACAATGGCATCAAATTGTGTCACGCAATTTCGGCTGAGCATGGAAATACACCATATGTGGCTGTACAGTACTGCTTAGCCACACCGTGAGACTCAGGAGGGAAGAAGAACTATTACACTCTTGGAGCACAGATTTTCCTGGAATAGTTTCAGACTCCATATATGTAGTCCATAAGTGCCAAAAGAGCAGAATCCCCCTCAAGTGTTCCCATTTTGGAAATGACACCAAACTAAATTTATCCACAGGTATAGTGACTATTTTGACTCCATAAGTGTTTTCCAAAAACAAGCAGCAGTGGAGGTTGCAGAGTGGGGCATTTGGATTTTTAAGTGCAGTTTTTGCAGGATTTCTTTTTGGGGGAAGCAATGGCCATTTTACAAAGCCTTTGGGTTACCAGTAACATGGAGGCCCCCAATATTTCCATTGACAGATTATGACCTGAGTGAGGACTTTTTTTTTGCAATAAGTTGAAGCTTTTGTTGGGAACATTTTAAATGACATTTTGGGTCACATTTATCCGGTGCTGTACGATGAACACTTACTTTGGGTTTACATCTCAATCTCCGAATAACGTGATTCAGATGACACACCTGACGAATCCATTCACTACAACAAGGCCGCAGAGTTACTCTGGACTCCATCTGACCTCTCTTCAGCAGTGTCTGTCTTTTCAGAAATGCACAAAAAGGGTAGCAGACCGCGCTTTTATGAATGCTTAAAAAGCCAGACACCACTGGATTATAGGCCAGAGAGAGTCCACAGCGTCTCCACCTGCCTCACATTAAGGCTCCTTTCACACTGCGTTTTGCCTTACATTCACAGGTCCCGTCGGGGCATCCATCCGAACTGCCTCTCCCGCACTCTGCAAAACGTGTTTCGGACGCATGCGCCGACAGGAACATTGACTGTAATGCCAGCACACTACGTTAGAGTGTGCTCTGTTTTATGCCATTTTTGTGCATATAAGTTTTCTGCAGACGGACACCCAAATGTAGTCAACTACGTTCAGGGGTCCGTCTGCAGAAAACGTATATAAGGCAAAACCCAGTGTGAAAGGAGCCTAAATGTTCAGTTGGCGGTTCCATCTGAATCACGTATTTCAGAGATATACCTGGTGTCAGCGCTTAGAGCAGAGCACAGGATAAAGGTCAGCTGAGCTTTGCTGCGATCTTTGGGAGGCAGAATAAAACAGTAGGTCAAGAATTTTTTTTTTTTGTAATTCACTGTACGATATGAGTGATAAGACTTTTATTCTTTGGCAATACCAGTTTTATATTAGGTTTTTATGTTTGGCTACTATTACACTAAATGTTTGAATTATATTTTGAGAGCTATAATGTTTTCATTTTTCTGCATAGTCTTTTGAGGGTTTGTTTTTTTGCAGGATGAGCTGACTTTTTATTGTTACCATTTTCTTTTTTTGTTCAACTTTTTATTTTGAAAAAGATTTTTTAAAACAGATTATACATTAAAAACGAAAAGAATAATACACAGATATGCAGTTACATGAATAAATGTACCATTTCACAGTCATGCTCATTAATCGATCATTTCACCAACACTCCAAGCGCCAAGTATAAGATGGAAGATGTCCCCCGGTATCCGTCCAACCCCCGAGTATCTATCCCGTCGCTCTCATGCCTCACCCTACATCTGGTATGTGTCCACTAGGGCATCCCAAAGAGACCATGTCACTATGAACTTATCCATTGTATTATGGAGCTGTGCTGTCAGCTTTTCCATATTCCTGACATCCTTTATTCTGGCATATAGATCTGAGACTGAGGGCGGGGCTACCCTTTTCCAAAACAGTGAAATTAGACACTTGGCCGCAGTAAGGACATGGAGTAAAAGCTTTAGTTCAGGTTTGCTTACAGACGATGGAAGGGCATTCAGCAGATACACTACCGGATCTCTGGTCACACTACCCCCCACCAATCTGCCAATCAAGGATTCCACCTCCTCCCAGAAGCCCTCTATGAGCGGGCATGTCCAGAATATATGGTATTGGGATGCTCCCCCAAGGCCACATCTCCAACACACATCTGGGTATGTACGGTTAAATTTATGAAGGAGTTCTGGTGTGTGGTACCATGTCATGAGGATCTTTACTTGATTTTCCTTATAAAGAGTGCTAATCGAGGACCTAAATGTCCTAGCCCATATAACTGACCAGAGTGCATCTGAAAGGGGGCGTCAAACCCATCCCTCCCATCTCTTCATATATGAATGCTTCAGTGCTTCCGGCTGGTCCCCCATTATCAAAATATTATAAATAGCCGAGATCAGTCCCCTGGTTGAAGTCCTGCCCGAACAAAGAATTTCGAATGCTGTGGGACGTTGCGCCCCCGTCCGACCCATAGTGTCTGTGAAAAAAAGTGATATCTGTTGGTATGAGGAAAATAGGCGGAGGGGTAGGTTGTGTTGATATCGTAAATCCGAAAATGGTTTCAATTTCAGCGTACCCGGGTTGACCAGATCCCGGAAACAGTATAGGCCCGCCTTCACCCACTGCCCCGTCACCTCCGAGTTCATGCCCTTTGTCAGATGTGGTGTGAACAAGAAAGGAGTCAGCAGAGAAGACTGTGAGGCCAGCTGGAACTTCATACTGCACTGCCGCCATACCTCTCTTGTAAACGCCATCGGACCCAGGAGTTCTCTGGAGGGGGTGTCACTAGGGCGTCCCCATATTAGCGAGCTAGGGTGGAAAGGTGCCAACCAAAGCTTCTCTATCTCCGTCCACCTGTTAAAAGCCGGTAAGGTCGTCCATGACGCCAGGCTACGCAGATGTGCGGCATAGTAGTAAAGCCTAAGATTCGGACACAAGAAGCCCCCTTTTGTACGTGGTGCGCATAGTACTGAATCCGGGATGCGGTGCCTTCCCGAGTGCCATATAAATTGCAAAAGTTTTGATTGGACTTTTTTCAATACCCCCAGGGGAACCCGCACCGGGAGTGTTTCAAACAGATACAGAAATTTAGGGATGACTGACATTTTAATTGTAGCGATTTTACCCAAGAAAGAGATCTGAAGTGATGACCATTTTTTCAGGCTATTCTCCACCTCGCGTATCAGAGGCGGGAAATTAGCCTGATACAATGTTCTATAATTAGGGGTAATTTTGACTCCTAAGTATCGTAGGGAGTCTGAACGCCAAGAGTACTTAAAGTTCTGTTTAAGGGTCTGTAATTTAGTTTCTGGGATGTTAAGCGGCAAGGCCTCTGTTTTGTCGGAGTTAAAGTTTATAGCCTGAGAGTCTAGCGTATTGTGTGAGTACTGCGTGTAAGTTTGGCAAGGAAATGGCGGGGTTAGTCAGAGACAGGAGAACGTCGTCTGCAAATAGGGCCACTTTAAATGATTTGTCCCCAACTTTGACCCCCCCAATGTCCGGATTAAGTCGGATGTGTGCTGCCAGTGGTTCAATACTTAAAACATATAGCAAAGGGGACAGAGGACAACCCTGCCTAGTTCCATTCCGAATCGGCAGGGGGTTGGAGTGTGCATGAGGGAGGCGAATCGTTGCCGCCGGGAGAGAATACAAGCCCCGTAGGGCTGAGACAAACTGTCCCGACAGGCCGAAGTGGCCCAACACAGAAAACATGAAGGACCAATCCAGTCTGTCAAAAGCCTTCTCCGCGTCCAATCCCAGAAGAAGTGCCTCCACTCCCTCCCTGTTCACCACCTCCACCAAATCCAAGATCCTTCTGGTGTTGTCCCCCGCCTGCCGATAGCGAACGAAACCTACTTGGTCCTTATGGACCAGCTGTGGAATCCAGTTATTTAAACGGTCTGCCAACAGTTTGGTGAATATTTTAAGATCCGAGTTTAAGAGGCTGATCGGGCGATAGCTCGCACATTCCATGGGATCCTTACCAGCTTTAGGTATAACAGATATATAAGAGTGTAAAAAAGTGTTTGGGATGTTCTCACCCTTCATAAAGAGATTGAAAAGGTGAGTCAAATGAGGCGACAATTCTCCCAGGAAGGTTTTATAATATAGGTAAGTAAACCCATCTGGGCCTAGGGCCTTGAGGTTTGGGAGGTCTCTAACGGTCTGATGGATCTCATCCGGGGTTATTTCTCGATTAAGATCCTCCAGAGCTTCCTGGGACAGTTTTGGAAGGTGACAGTCAGCCAAATAGTCATTCATAATTGTTGTTCTATCTGGGTGGGACATTGGTAGTGACGGAGGAATAGAGTACAGGGATGTATAATATGCGTGAAAGAGTTGTGCAATTTTTGGGGGATCATAATGAGGGTTGCCCAAAGTATCCTTTATGGCGCTAGGTGCGGAAGTTATTGTTTGGTCCCGGAGCATTCTGGCCAGCATCGTATGCGGCTTATTGCCAAACTCATAATACTTCTGACGTGAGTATCGCAATAGCTTTTCTATTTTCCCGTGCGATATCTCTTTTAATTTAGATCTGAGGTCTATTACCGCTTTCAGTCGGGTCTTAGGAGGGGCGGGTGCGAAGGTGTTCCTCCGCTGCTCGGAGGTCTGTTTCACATTGACAATAAAGGTGCTGTGAGTCCTTTTTGAGCCTGGAGGAAATAGCTATGCACTCCCCTCTAATAACCGCCTTGTGGGCTTCCCATATCACTGGGAAAGATGGAGGGGTCTGAGAGTTCTCCGCAAAGTAATTCTGTATAGCCTTACAGATATATTCTCGAGAAGTGGGGTTAGTGAGTAGGGATTCATTTAATCTCCAATGGGTTCTTTTTGTGGGAACATTTGTTAAATTAAGGTGTAGTTTTAAAGGAGCATGATCTGACCACGTGATACTGCCTATTTGTGCTTGTCTGAGTGTTCTAAGCGTGAGGACATTACCAAAGAAATAGTCTATTCGGCTGTGGGAATTATGAGGGTGTGAGAAAAAAGTGTATTGTCTTGCTGTCGGGTTATCAATTCTCCACAGATCAAATAGGTGGTATTTATGGATCAACTTGCGAAATCCCGTAGACAGATTTGATGACCTACTCAAGTTTGTGGATTGCGAGGGTGCTAGCATTTTATCGGCTCTATGTGAAAACACCATATTGAAGTCCCCTCCTATAATGTGAAAGACCCCCCGATCTGACGGGAGGCGTGAAAGGACCGAGGAAACAAATCTATTCTGGTTAGAGTTTGGAGCATAGAGGTTACATAGGACTAATTTAATCCCATTCAGCGTGCCCTGTATGATCAGGTAGCGACCTGAGGGATCTGCTTCCCACTTACTCACTTGAAGCGGGCAAGTGCGAGAAATTAGTATAGCCACCCCAGCTTTCTTTTTTGTATTTGTAGCTGAAAAGGATTGAGGAAACCAATGGCGGGCAAAGTTAAAAGAACTTTTTTCGGTGAAGTGTGTCTCTTGCAGGAACACCACATCCGCCAGTGATTTTCGCATCTCCTGAAGCACCAGCCTCCTTTTAACATCGGAATTCAACCCCTTCACATTAAGGCTCATCAACGTAGCCATCCCAGTACCTTAAAGTAAGCTAATGTCAGGGCTAGCATTTGTGACTGTCGCGCGATGTGTATGGTAATCATACTCCCTGGATTCTTCCGGGACAGAGCGCCTCTACTATAGTGAATTGCATATCTGTGAGTACAACCAGAACAAGAAAGAATAAACCAAAACATACTTATGTTCTACCAAAAAATATAAACTCTCCAATTATGTACTAAGGGTATGGATTCAACCCCAACCGTCCACTACCCCACCAGCAGAGTCGACTTACTTTTATACCAAATTAAAAATACCTCACTAAATATAACCTGCACTATAAACCAAAGTGCGAATCAATTGGTACGACTCTGCAGAAGGGTTAGTGGCGGAACTTCACAAACCGGACCAGGGATCCAAACCCCCCCTCCCCCGGGATTTTGTATACAGGAGGATGTCCCCGGGAAATGGGAAGCCGTAAAAGCAAATCAGTTGACCTCCTGAAATTCCCATATGGGATCCAAAAATGACTATAAAGTCACGGAAAAAAGCCATCAGGTAGGTCCTTCTGCTCTTGGGCCTCTAGATCGCCGTTTACGTGCCGCCGCAGCCGGTTGCCAGGTCTGAGGAAGCTGCTGTATCTGTTGGGGCAGAGTCCAGTCTGGCAGGTCCGGGACAGGAAGGCCGAATGTCCGGCAAAAAGACTCCAGATCCGCAGGGGTCCTATGGCTGGCCGACGACTCCCCTCGCCGCGCCGACAGACTGAACGGGAACCCCCATCTATAGAGGATATTGTTAGCCTTTAGGGATGACAGTAGTGGACGGAGGGCCCTCCGTTGCTGTAGCGTCAGCCATGAAAGATCCTGAAACAGTTGAATCTTAGCATCTCGGTACATTGCTTGTTTTGGCGGTCGTGCTCTGAACATTATTTCCTCTTTAAGTTGGAAGTCCACAATATGACAAATAATGTCTCTCGGGTTCCCTGTCAAATTTTTGGGGCGCAGAGCCCTGTGTGCCCTGTCCATAGGAATTGGGCTATCAGGAGGACGCTGAAGGAGTGAATTAAATATGGTCTGCAGAATTTTTGTAACGTCCTCCTTTACTTGGGCCTCCGGCACGCATCTGACCCTTATATTATGGCGTCTACCTCTGTTGTCCAGATCTTCAATATGACGCTGTAAATCTCTTATGGCGTCGGCTTGGGAGAAGGCATGGGACTGGAGGTGGCGAATGGTTGTTCTAGCATCATTGTGGTCAGTCTCCAGCTGGTTTATTCTTTTAGAGACAGATATCACATCCTGTCGGACCGCCGCTATTTCAGACCTGCAGGTATCTTTTACCTCAGAAATAAGTGCTTGGAAGTCCGTTTTTGTAGGGAGCTGACGTACAAATTCCCACCAGTCTGCTGGAGGGCAAGCAGGCTGCAGAGGCACGGGTTCAGCACTCAGGTTTCCCGGTGGCCCCCTCCTGGAAGCCACTCCGTCAGGTGGACTCAGTGGGGTCCTAGAGGTCTCCTTATATTGTATTACAGGGACTGGGCTCTTTGGCCCCGCTTCCCCCGTTGCTTTCTGGTGCCTTTGAGGCCTTGGGGTGTAAGTCTCACTTTGTAATATTGGTGGTCCCAGTGGGGAGGAAAGGGGGGCACCTCTATGAAAGTCTGGGTCATCCCAGACAGGCTGGGAAAGTGTTGCAGACTGCCGGGTCTCACTCCTGGCCTCCTGGGCCTCCCCATATGCCTCTCCCCCGCCCCCCATCCCACCTCCAGAGCTCCCCCAGTCTTCAGCTTCACCGCCCCAGGCTGAGCCACCGGTCTCCCCCTGCGGCTCTACAGCTAGCGCCGACGGACTCCAGCTGCCGTCGCTCTCCAGGATCTCTAGTGGGGGGAGGAGCGGCATTTCCCCCATCTCTATGCGACCGCCGGCGCTCGCCTCTAGGGAGAACGTCTGCCTCCTACCCGGTCCTGCAGTCTGTGGGCGTGCGGCCTCAGCTTGTTCCCCGCAGTCCCGGTCCCGGCCGCGAGCAGGCGAGTCGCTGTGCTGCTCCTCCGCCGCCGCTGCCATCTTTGCCACGAGGTCCGTTCCCCTCCTGTCGGCACCTGCTGGTTCCTCTTCTCTACCTTCACTCGCGCCGCCGACCTCTCCAGACCCCTCACCTCCTCCTCCGTCTGCGGAGTGCTCCGGTTCCCTCCGCTCGCTGTCTCCCATGTCTCCTGGAGCTGCAGCAGCTTGTGGGAGCAGGGGATGTGCCATCTTAGCGTCCTCCCGGTCTTGCTTTCCTGGCAGCTCCTTTAGTAGATAGGAGTCCAGGGTGAGCGGCGCTGGGATTCCTTGGTCCCTGGCAACTTTTAGGGGCTTTCTCTTCCCCATCCTGGGCACTCCAAGCTGATGCAAATGGGCTTATTTCACTCCCGGGTGAAGGAGCTCAGTCCCTACACGTCTTGCTTCATGAAGCTTATTGTTACCATTTTCAGGCACAACTTTTTTTTATTGCATTTTATTATTCTTTTTGGGAGGCAGAATGAAGAAAGAAAAAAATAAATAAATAAAAATAAATCAGCAATTCAGTAATAGTTTTTTTTTTGCTTTATATTGCTCCCGGTTTGGTAAAAGTGATAACACTGCTTTCTTCCTCAGATCTGTACGCTTGCAGCGATACCACATTTATATATTTTTTTTTTTTGTTTTTTTAAGTTTTTGCCTCCTCAACGCACAATTTTAAAAAAAAAAAAAAATAATATATATATATATATATATATATATATATATATATATATATATATATATATATATATATATATATATATATATATATATATATATATATATATCTATCACTATAGTCTGACATCTATAACTTTAATTTTCTGCTGACAGATGTATGGTGGCTTGTTTTTTGCAGGAGGAGATTACTTTTTAAACAGATACAATGTTTATACAATTTATGACTGTCATCATCTTGTATTCCACATTCAATATGGTTGAAGTGGTTAACTAGTGTGATAGATTTATAGATCAGGCCGTTTGGGGGCATGACTAACAAAATGTGTACTTTATTTTTGTTTTTCCAAAAATATATGTATTTATTGGCAAGCATATTATATTTTCATTTTTTTTTTAATTTACTTAGTATCCCTATGGAACATTAACTATTAGTCTCATTGCTGGTGTAATGCATTTATAATACATTATATCGGTCAATGTGAAAAACTCACAGAGCACCTGTCAGACAATGCTCTTGACATGGTCTAACAGGCCAAAGTAGTTCGATAACTCAGAGATCATCCTTTGCCCAAAGGTTGCCATTGCAATGATAGGAACCCCATGATCGTGTTGAGGGGAGGGGGGGCCCATTGAGTGGAAGAGGGAGTGCACTCCTTCTTCCAGCCTCCTAAATGCTGCAGTCGCTATTGACTGTGGCATTTAGGAGGTTAAACAGTTAGGAGTGGTTCTGGCACCGACCCTCGCTATGACAGCCAGAGCTTGGCTATCACTTAAGCTGAGCTCTCGGCAGCGATCACACGGGCACAGCTCTTGTGCCCGCATGATTGCTAGGATGTACCAGCACTTCCATTTGTGGGAACACCTCAAAAATAGGACCTACTAGTATGTCCAATATCAGAAAGGGTTAAAAAGAAGGCATGCTTTAGGTCAAGCATTCAGAAACAGACAACACATTGCGTTTTTGCTGCGTTTCTGAAAATTAAGAACAGCTTTGTATAGTACCAGTAAAAGCTACAAGATTTAAGCAGTCTCATGCACACGATTGCTTTTTGTTCCTGACCAATTTGGAAAACTGCACCATGTCAATTCTTTCGGTATTTTTGCAGCGAATTTTCACCATAGAATGCAATGAGGAAGTGCAGCAACGGTATCAAAATGCAACCCTGCATTTTTGGTGAATAGAACAAACCTTTGTATAAAGTACATATTTAACAAGGACCTATATATTCAGCACCAAAAATGCTGAAAAAACAGCTTTTGTAAGCGCTTTTTTATTGCAAAGAGAGCAGCTTTTACCTGCATCAAAAAAGCAACGTGTGAACATAGCGTTATAGAAAAGTGTACTGTAGAAGCTGAGTGTCCAGGGATACTCAAAATACATTTCTCCCAAAAATAATTTTATACCACATGCTGCCAAATCTAAGATCTGTCTGCAAATGTCACAATAGATTTACTTTATAGCGTATAAAAAGGTTTCAATCCAGTAAAAAGAAAATGTCCTTACACCTATTCATAATATCCAAAACGGTCATACCTAACAAATGTCATACATACGGTAATATGGTGTGAACCGGCAGTGAAAACTGTGGTATGAATGAAAATAAGGAGACAAATATGTTCACCATTTTTATTATCACTTTAACATTTAGCGGTCAGAGCTATGCATCTTCCCACTATAGATAAACTGTTATCACTGATACAAGAACTGAAAATAACCAAATGAGAAAACAGTATACTACATTGGGAAATGCAACAACAAAAGCATGATTTATACATATAACCTAGCAATCATGCAGATTAGCTTAGATTCATACATTCCGTGGTTTGGGCAGCATGATCGCCTGACAGTATCCTTTAACATGATTCTTCTGGCTCTACAAAATTGTGAATTTTGTAATATGATTAATTTCTCAATTTTGCTTCCTTCTCTCCGAAAGATTATGCTCCAAAAAAGATCCACACACTGTAGTCACACTATCATTACTGGAGTTCCCCTGTCTCTGTTAAGGGAGCAGAAGCAGAGAGGCTCAGACAGGGAAAGTCCTGTACACAGACATTTGGAATATAGAGTATAGATTTTTTTTTTCTAAGCAGCAGTTCAAAGCAGCTTCTAAAAGGAATATGAACTGTGTATTGAATCAGCTCTGTAGCATAGTGTTTAAGAGAGAAGAAACAAAATAAGGTAATGAAATATACTACAAAAAGGGAAGGAAGGAAGGAAGGGAAAGGAAAATGGGAAAAAAAAGGAAAAAGGAAAAAAAAGGAAAAGGAAAAAAGGAAAAAAAAGCAAAAAGGTAAAGAAAACAAGGAAAATGAAAAAAAAAAGGGAAAAAAAAAGGAAAAAATAAAGGAAAAGGAAGGAACGGTAGGAAAGGAAGAAACTGTAGGAAAGGAAGGAAAGGAAGGAAAGGAAGGAAGGAAGGAAGGAAGGAAGGAAGGAAGGAAGGAAGGAAGGAAAGGAAGGAAGGAAGGAAAGGAAGGAAGGAAAGGAAGGAAGGAAGGAAGGAAAGGAAGGAAAAAGTTTAATTACTATTTAATGGCCCTTTTACATGGGTTAATAATTGCTTGTTTTGGATAACTGTCCTGTGTAAACATGGATGTAATCAGCCAGCTCATTTGTTGGGTGATCGCACATGTAAACGGGTGATGTGCTGTTGAAAATATGCAACCTATATAAGGACCTAAGTATTGTAATAACGACTGTTTATCCCTGTACAGTGGGCAATCTCAAAAGGCCTGAACACTAAATGACAGATACTTGAAAATAAATACAAATGGAAACACACAAGAGCATCAGAATGATAACCGTAACACCAGTATCTTATGGGCATTTATTTTCTGTGCTTCTGTTGAGGCTTTGTGTTTGTAGTTTCTGTAATTCACCTGCAGAAATTGATTGTGGTGAGAATCTTTAATGGATACCAAAATCAAATGTTTTGTTGGCACGAATGAGATTAGTATCACAACCATAGGCCGGTTATACACGTGATGGTCAGAGTAGAGACCACTATTGTTCTGACTGGTCGAGGGTCTCTTAACTAGAACTCCATATAGGCATATACAGCACAAGCTGTTGAGTTCTGGTCAGCAGACCTGCGGCTGGTCGAGACATTGTACTCCATATTACATGTAAATCTGGCCTAAGAAGTAGGTGCTATTTTGCGTTGTTAGCAATAAAACTAAAAAGCTGCAATGAGATGATTTTTTTCCAATATTCATGGACATTTTGTGCCTTCTAAATGGAGACATTTTACAATACTTGAAGTTTTATGTGAATTTTGCAAACGAACGCCAATCATGTTTTGTTACTTTTAAAAAAGAAATGTTTTTATAAAAAGATGAGGATTTCTTAGTATTTTTTAAGCCTATTATAGAACAGACAAGGATACGGCCAAGAAATAATGCCAGCCCGCCTAACCTGAGTCCGAGTCACTGCTGTCAGAAGAGCTGGAGTCGCTGCTGCTCTCCGATGTGGAGGAGGAACTACTGCTGCTTTCACTCAGACGTTTCGGACCACCAATCTGCTGTGGGACTGATGGCGCCTCATCTGCAGGTAGGAAAAGCCCCAAAATGAATATTATAAAATTGACTCAGTTTAGCAGGCTTTGACCAATATACATGAGGCAAATGTAGAACCCCCCCACCCAAAAAAAAACAAAAAAAAACCAACTTTCCCCAAAATACACCAGAATATAGGTAGTGATTTACCTCAACCCACTGGCAGTCCAATGTGTAATTTAGTATAGGATGCAATTAATAAAATATATCAGTGGATTATTTCCCAAAAAAGAGAATTTTGTTTACTTACCGTAAATTTTTTTTCTTATAGTTCCGTCATGGGAGACCCAGACCATGGGGTGTATAGCTACTGCCTCCGGAGGACACACAAAGTTACTACACTCAAAACGTGTAGCTCCTCCCTCCCAGTATATACACCCCCTGCTAGCCAGTCCTAGCCAGTTTAGTGCAAAAGCTGAAGGAGGACATCCACCCACAAGAAGAGACAGAGTAAAAACCGGAAGAACCGGAACCTCTGTCTACAACAATAACAGCCGGTGAAGACACCGGAACAAGAAACCTGCCAACAGGCAATAGGGAGGGTGCTGGGTCTCCCATGACGGAACTATAAGAAAAAGAATTTACGGTAAGTAAACAAAATTCTCTTTTTCTTTATCGTTCCTATGGGAGACCCAGACCATGGGACGTTCCAAAGCAGTCCATGGGTGGGAATAAACAGACAACTGAGAAGCAGGCAAAACCTAACTTCACAAATGGGCGACAGACGCCTGAAAGATGCGTCTGCCTAAGCCCGCGTCTGCCAAAGCATAAGCATGGCTTGGATAGAGCTTCGAAAAAAGTATGCAGACTAATTCGAGCTGCAGTCTGACAGACCTACTGAGCCGTAGCCTGGAGCCTGAAAGCCCAAAAGGCACCGACAGGTCTGATCAAATGTGCTCTGATCCCCGGCGGGGAAGGCACTTGAGTACACTTGTTGGGCCTCGGAAATGGCCGACCTAAGCCAACAACCCAGGGTCGGCTTAGATGCCGAGAGACCGCTACGCTGACTAGCGGTCAGCACCAGAGAGAGGTGCACTGCCTAATAACGGCGGTGCAAGACACATAGATCCGGAGCGCCCGCACCAGATCCAGGATATGCAACGCTTTCTCAAACGATGAACAGGAGCCGGACAAAAGGGAGGCAGGAAAATTGCCCCGGATAAGGTGGAAGCAGTAACCACCTCAGGGAAAAAAGTCCGGAGTCGGACGGAGACCACCTTGTCTTGATGCAAAAGGCCAAGAAGGGGGTGACTCCGAGAGAGTACAGCTAGAACTCTCTGGCGGGAAATTATAGCCACTAGAAGACTACTTTCTGTGAAAGATGAAACAAAGAAACCTCCCTAAGAGGCGCAAAGGGGGGTTTCCGGGAACCGGGAGGACCGGATTAGGGTCCCAGGGCTCCATAGGCCGCAGGAAAGGCGGAATAATGTGAGATGCGCCCTGAAAGGAGCGCACCGGAGCCAGCCGGACGATACGCCGCTGGCACATACTGACAGAGCCGAGACCTGTCCCTTATGAGGGATAGTCCTAGCTGTAAACCGGACTGTGAAAGAGACAGGAGGGTCGGCAAGGCTAAAAAGGTCAAAGGACACTTTGAAGCTCGAGTCATAGCGGAGATGACTTCAGGAAGGATACCAGAAGTCGCCAAGATCCAGGACTCAAGATCTACGCCGTCAATCTGAGAATCCAGAATTCTGACGGAAAAAACGGACCCTTTTGAGAAAAGGTCTGAACGGTCCGGAAGATGCCATGGCAATCCAACGGACAGAAGGAGCAGGTTAGGGTACCAAGCCTGCCTGGGTCAGTCTGGAGTAAGAGAATGACCCGACGGCCCCCTTTTTTACTGATCTTGCGCAGGACTCTGGGCAAGAGGTAGAGACGAAGCTGGGATCAAACATGAACCAGTGTGCCTACCGCAATGGACCACGGTTGGACAGCTGAAATAGTCTGCCTCGCAGTTTTCACATCTAGGATGTGGGCTGCGGATATGGTGGACTAGGAGTCCCTTGTCCACTGAAGAATGATGAGCCGCCAAGATTGCCAGACGGCTGAATGTCCCGCCCTGGAAGTTGATGTAGGAAAACGCTGTCACGTTGTCCGACTGGACTCGAATGTGCCTAGCCGCCAACAGATGGTGAAGGCTTAGAGAGCTAGAAATACAGCCCTGATTTCCAGCACATTGAACCAGAGGGCTGAATCGGACAGAGTCCAAGCGCCCTGCGCTCCACGGTGGAGATATACTGCTCCCAAGGCGGAAAGACCAGCACCCTGGTGAGGATCACCCGGGACGGGGCTAGGAAGGAGCATCCCTGAGACAGAGTGGCCGAAACCACCACTGCAAGGAGCCCCTGGTCAGTGGCGAAGCCACCACTCCGAGAAGGAGGGAGGTCGCGTGTACAGCGGAAACCCTCCAGTCTCAGAGGACGCAGGAGAAACTGGGCAAGGAATCGCTTCCATTGACGCCACCGTCTGACCAGCACCTTATTTGGTGTCTGATAGAACGACGTCGATCCGGAGGGACTACTGATCGACTAAGAGCAGCTTCACAAGTGCCGACAGAGTCTCGAATTGCGTCCCTGAAAACCTCTGGTGCGAAGTCAGAGTGGACCTGGACAGAATGACAAGCCACCCGAATAGATTAGAGTGGCGAGAGTAAGCGAAGTACTCTACTAAGAGTCTGCGCTGGATGAAACCCCGAGAAGAAAACCGTTCAGGGCAAACGATCACTGCCAACCCCTAGGGGTGCAGGACCCTAATCACAGCAGCCCCAAGGAGAATACTCGAGGGGCCGTGGCTAACCCAAAGGGAAGAGCCACGAATTGGACCACTCCGATGGCAAAACGTAGTCAACGCTGGTGTGAAACTGCGATTGATCCTTGCCGAAAGGCATCCCTGATGCCGATGGCTGCTAGGGAATCTCCTTGGGTTCTTGATTGATCTGGTGAAAAACACACGGAACAAGACCGAGACTCCATGTGAAAACGCCACACCTGACCATGCTTGAAAAGCTAAAGATCCAGGTCGGAAGGCACCGCCCTCTTCGGGGACTAGAAATAGATTTAAGCAAAAATCTCAGAACCGTTCCCAGTCGGGAACCGGAACAATTACTCCGTTGGCCTGCAAGAAATGCCACGGCCTGTGAGAAGGCGGCGGCCTTGGAGCCGGGAGGAGTTGACAGAAAAAATCTGTTTGGCGGGTGGACAGAATTCCATCCTGTAGCCATGGGAGATATAAACTCGCCCCCACTGAACGGAGACGTGGTAGAACCATACGTCGCCAAGTGGAGAGAGCCTGCCACCGACCAAGGAGGTGGTTGGCGTGGCCAGATAGCTCGGAGGAAGCTGACTCCGAGGTAGCATCTCCTGCGGTCTTCTGAAGACGCAGCTTCAAGCCATTTGGTTCTATGAACTAAGGCCGAGCTAGAGGACGATCAGAAGGAGGAACGGAAACCACCGAAACCTCAACTGATTCCTGCCCTGGTTTAGGTTTGTGGCAAGGAAGAACTCTCGTCGCCGAAAGCTTCCTAAATTTCATCTAGTTGGTTCCGAAGAGACTGGTCCCACCAAAGGGGAGCCCAGCAAGGAACCTCTATAGAGGCATCTGCCTTCCATTGCCGAAGCCACACCTGCGGATAGCGAGGAAAGTAGCCAAAACCACCGCTGTGCGGTGTCCAGCATGGCAGACTTGGCAGAGGATGGAAAGACTGAAGTCTGGAAGTTCAGGCAACCGTTTTGGGCATAGAGTCCCTGTGAGGGAATGCATCTCCTCTGAGGAGCCATCAGCCACTGACATAACGGTCCGGGCTGAGCCACCTGAGGTGAATGAGCCCACCTCTTGACCATCATTGGTGGACGGGGGAAACCCAGTCCTCAGAATCACGCTTCATGGGAAGCGACTGTCAGAGCGGACCCTGGGCTGGTTACAGGGGCCTGACAACTGGCGTGGTTAAGGAACACACGTTGTGTTCACCTAGATAAGGTAACTCCGGCGGATTGAGGTCCAGTACAAAGTTAATGTACCGTGGGATCCTTATAGAGGTGTCGTCAGCCACTGATACAACTATCCGGGCTGAAAGTCTGGACACCGGAGTGGCCACGCTTGGCGAATGAGTACACTCCTTGACCACCTCTGATGGGAGGGGGAGACAGGCAGCAGAACCCCGCTGTGGGATCTGCAGGACAGGCTGCGGGCTTGGACGCAGCGGGTTGAAAACTGGAGTGGTTAAGGAACACACTCCTCGTCTCGTTAAAGGTATACTGATGCCTTTTTGCCAGCGGGGAATACTCCCCTGATACAGGCGGATGGAGGTCCAATATAATGGACACAATCTAATCATTCGCATCCCCGTCATCTACGGACGGATCAAAGTACGTAAAGCAGCGTCCGAGCCCCTGATAGAGACATCCTCCTCGTCCAGTGGGTCAGCTCGTATCGGAGCTGCGGGACGGGGAGGACAGGGGACCCTGCGTCTCCCTGTCAGGAGGACGGGGTCTGTGAGCTTTGCTGAGCAAGCAGAAAACGCCCTGAGAAGGGGGTTGCATGCTCAGGGGATGCCGGGACAGCCGACCCCTGGAAAAAGAGATTCCCCCAGGGGTCAGCCACTCCGGAGCAGCTGGAGGGACCATGCATGAGGCTCCAAGCTGAGGGGCCACAGCGGTTATGAGCTCGGTACAGCCGTACGAGACTACCAGCAGTGGATAATAAAAAACAGCCTGCAGCCTCGCTCTGTGAGACCTGCTGCAGAGGTGGGGGGCTCTGTCTAGAATGTGTAGAAAACACAAGACAGGGGTTCAGCCTGGGGAGACTCCAGGCTGAGGCACCACCACCTAAGAACCATGACAGTATGGCCTGTGCCGGTTCAGGCAATATGAGCTTACATGCAGAACATGTAGTGTACAGCCTTGGAGCTTTGCTCCTAGTGAGACATGCTGCTGAGGAGGAGGTTCTATAATAAAGAATTAACTCCTTCACGATGCCCTGATAGTATATAAAAGTGCACAACCAGAGGTTGTGACTTGTCAGGCCGCTGTGAGTGCCCCCCCAGGTTCCAAGCCTGGACCCCCAGCCCCCCCCCAGATATTCACTCCCTCTGCACTGCAGAGCAGCCAGCGCCGATCAGCGTACTAAGAACGCTGAGAAAATGGCGCTAGAGTGAGGGGGGAGGGCGGGGGTTAACCCAGGAGCGGGAATCGGAGGGCTAAGAAATGTACAGGGGAGGGAATCATCTCCTCAACAAGGAGTGTCCTCCCCTGTGCAGAGCGGCCGGCGGGCGGTGCTGCAGCGTCCCCCTGCATGACTGACATGCAGGGGAACGAGACGAAACTAGGCCGCGGCCGAAGCCGGGGCCTAGAGTTAAACATGCGGCCGAAAATCAGGCATCATCGGCGCGGTACACAGAAAAAAAACAGTGGAACCGGCCGGAAACACAGTACAAGCAGCATTATCAAAGTCAAACACTGTCCCCCTAATAAAGTGCCCCACATTGCAGAAGGACCCTCTGAATAACGTCTCTATACTTAGCTTTGAGACGCAGGGTCCAGTCCCTGGTGGGGTGGGGGTCCAGTGCTCCGTCCAGCAGGGTCCTGTCAAAGGGCTGCGGATGGAGGCCGGTCTCCTGCAAAGCAGTGAGAACCGTGTTGGCTCCCACTTCAAGCCAGAGCCCCAGCATGGGATGGTGAAGGAGCGCGGCATGAAGGGCTCTTGCCCTGAATCAACCTTAACAGCACCGCCGCCAGGGGGGTGTGAAGGGACATGCCGGGGGGTCCAGTGGACCCGCTTTTCTTCCAAATCTGTAGAAAAAATGAAAATCAAAAAAAAAGATGCATGTGCCTCCTGACACAAAGCAAAAAACTGGCTAGGACTGGCTAGCAGGGGGTGTATATACTGGGAGGGAGGAGCTACACGTTTTGAGTGTAGTAACTTTGTGTGTCCTCCGGAGGCAGTAGCTATACACCCCATGGTCTGGGTCTCCCATAGGAACGATAAAGAAATACAAGTTACACAGGGCATACATTTATAAAAAAGTTAAACATCGGATACAAATATAAGAACGGATTAGACTAGCCCGTTGCCACTCCCAACCGGCTCTTCCCAGCACCACTGCAGATGATTGACAGGTGTCACCCTCACAAGCACATAGCGACAGACTGGTCAATCACCTCTAGCAGCGCTGAGAAGAGATGACCAGGACAATGCCGAACTACTCATCAGATCTTCAAAGAATATTCTCCATAAAACACCAAAGCATTTGAGACAATACTTTACCTAGATGCAATCATGCAGCCAGGCTGCAACTCATGCAACTTATGGTTTGGCCAGCAAAAATAGCTTGACAGGTTCCCTTTAATATGAACATGATTGAAAATTAGATTTAGAAAGAGAATGCATCACCTATGCATTTTTATTTATTAAGTTATTTTTTTTTACACAATTATGCCAAAATATATATTCTCTTTTCCAATTTGCATCTTCTCATTTTAGTAATTTTATTTACTGGCTGCGATTATGGGGGAAGGGGGGGGAGGGGCAACCATTTGGCCCGAGTTGTTTAAGGGTAATTTCAATTTTTTTTGTATATAGGTAGGCCAAGGTTAAAAACAGTACATATACCACCAAATCATGCTCTAAGCTCAGGCTCCGCACCACTACACTGGTTATTGTTAATTGGCTGCAGCAGTTGAGTGCACTGTATCTGATGTCACCGCTGAAGCCCATCACTGGGATCAGCAGTAATGCTGAGGCAGTGGATATGAGACATCAACGAAGAGAGGTAGCTGGGGCAGTGGTGGGAAAGTATACCAGAGTAAGTCTTTCACCGTAGTAAGGCCTCCATCACACGTCCATATTTAAACACTTACATGGAAAAAAGGTTCCGGTGTCTGTGTTTTGGATCAGTGTGCCCGTCTTTACCATCTGTGGGTCATCAGGATTTTTCCACAGATGGCTAAAGAAATTACAAAGCTTCTCCTATATTTTTCAATGTAAAACATGTACAGCACACAGATGTCATCTGTGTGCTGTACGTGTTTCATGGACCCTTGGACATTTATTGACCCTTCTCATTCGAGCTACCGACACAAAACAAACATGTCTCAGTGTGTTTTGCACGGACAAAATGTCTGTGTAAAAACACGGACATGTGAGCAGCATCATAGGTTATAATGGGAACGTGTTGCAACTGTAAAAAAAACAAACCAAAACAGATACTGGACATATTCTAAACACAGAAGTGTGGAGACCCAAGACAAAAACACAAGAATAAAATAAAAAATCTTGGGACAGCATTCAGAGATATGCTTTACAGCAACCAAATGGACCATAGAAAACAAAAGACCGGGCTTATTCAGTGACACCAATGAAGTAACCAGAGTAGATAACAAAGGATAAAATCAATTATTTTATTGAAAGCATTATTTTTAAAAGACTTTTTTTAAAAAACATTACGTGAAAAAAATAGAACAATAAGGGGATGTCTGCCAAAAAACAACCCTTCCAATCACTGCTTGACTTCACGAAGAAGCCCTAGGCGAAACGGCCGTCAGGTTATTTGTCCTTTCCATCCGCTTCCAGTATGGTATTTGGCAGTCAGGCATCTGTTCTTATTTGACTGCTTGTGTATCCTGCTTTCTCCTTTCTGCACTCATCCTTGGCTGGTATTTTCTCCATGCATTTTTCTACCCAGTACCTCTTTTTGGACAGGATTATCTTTTTATGAATTGTGTTGTTATCACTACCCTCTTATTTCCTCTGGGCATTCTTATCCTTGTTTTTTTTTTTTTTTTTTCCCATTTAAAGTTTTATTAAATTTTTCAAAAAGAAACATAAAACATACATGAGAAGGGCACAAAACCACGCTGCATCAAATAGCATTCATCCATAATCTGAATCAATAAAAAACTATCAAGGGCTTCATAATGGAATATGGATGATTACAAAAATATATGGATAATCATTTTTTAAACCCTAGAAAATAGTGAAACAAAGAAGAAAGCTTAAGAAAAGAGGCAGTCGTGAAGAGTAGAAAGAAAAGAGCGGGTCAGAGGAAGAAGTGGAAGGGAGGGAAGTTGGGCACGGCGACCGGGGCTGATACTGTGTCTATTGGACCATAACTTATCAAAAGGGTAGTATATTATCTGAAGAATAAGGGGGGCCAGGGTACTTGTCCTCCGGAGGTTAGATTAGTTCCATAAATTTTTTACCCGACAGGAATGATTCCCACTGAAACCATTTGGCGGCTAACTCTACCGTTTGCCCACGTGACTGGGCCATCACCATTTCCATTCGGTGAATTACATTCACCTCCATTACCCACTCATCTAGCGTAGGGGGGGTAGGATCCTTCCAACGTCGTGGGATCACTGTCTTGGCAGCCTGGAGGAGGTGACCTAGGATAGATTTTTTATAGACCTTTTCGGGTATGTTAAAGATGTACAGCAAAACTGCTTCTGGGCGGCTGGGAACCACAATCCCGGTAACCTCATGGATGGCCACCAGTACTTTGTTCCAAAAGACCGACAGACTCGGGCAGTACCACCAGATATGTGACATGGTGCCCCCCTGCGCTCCACAGCGCCAGCATGTGTCAGGAACTTCGGGACACCATGCATGGAGAGATGCTGGGACCCTATACCACCTAGAAAGGATTTTATAACTGGTTTCTTGCATCCTGGTGGCCACCACTGACCTATGGGTCAGACGGTAGCAACGCTCCCATTGTTTCCTAGGGAACGTCTGACCGAGCTCTGTTTCCCATGCCGCACAGAAGTGAGGGCTGGGCGTCTCTGCCGCGCCTGTCATAAACTTGTACACCCTTGAGATTGCATGGCGCGAATCAGAAGACCCACTACAAAGATTTTCAAAAGGTGTTTGGGGCGGGCAGTGGGCCCTGACAGTGTCTGGGGAGGTTATAAAGTGTTTGAGTTGGGCATATTCAAAATGGAACCGCAGTTTGAAGTTACGATTCTCTACAATCTCCCGGAGCGGAAGGAGGGAACCCCCCGGGGCCACTTGGTTTAATCTCAGGGGGTTTAGTTTCGTGCTGCCCAGAAAATTGTTGGACGATGCTCCCGGCAGGAACTCTGGATTGTCAGTTAGTGGCATAAGGGGCCCTCCAGGCTGGATCATGAGGTTGCGTGATGACATAGAATGTATTGTTTTCAATGTTTGTTTGGTGCTATAGGACATCTCAATTTTATGTTTGGTGAGGAGAGGCCAAGTCCACGGCAGGGTCGGAATTGACAAAGGGCACAAATCTTGCGCCAGATCAACCCAGAGCTTGGATCCAGAACAATGCAGAAGGTCCAGAACCCTGGCGTAGGCGGCTGCCATGTAGTACCGCCTACAGTCGGGCAGGCCCGCTCCGCCTGCGTTCTTGGTCCTAGTTAATACGCTGCATCTCAAGCGAGCTCGCTTTTTGGACCAGACAAATTGATTGAATAGGCGTTGTACCTTGGCCCAGTATGTTGCCGGGATGTAGACCGGAACCGTCTGTATTAAGTACAACAGTCGTGGCAAGGCCGTCATCCTAAGAGCGCTAATCCTGCCAAACCACGATAGAGTGCCTTTTTGCCATGAGGCCAAATCTCCCTCGAGCCTTGACAGGAAAGTTTGATAATTTAGTTGAAAAAGCCTGGCTGGGTCAGCAGGGATCTTTATACCCAGGTATCCAATACTGCCGTGGGGCGGCCATCGAAAGGGAAAATTTGGTTTAAGAGCATTTACCGTTGTCAGGGGTAGAGAGATATTTAGGGCCTCTGATTTATCAAAATTGATTTTGAAGTTGGACCATTTGCTGAAGCGGTTTAGCTCCAGTAGTAGAGACGGGAGGGATGTAAGAGGGTTACATAGATAAATAAGGAGATCATCGGCAAACGCGGCACATTTATGCTCCCGGTTGGCGATCCGAACACCCTGTATATCCGGGTTATTCCTGATGGCCGATAACAGATGTTCCATTACTAGAACATAAAGTAATGGTGACAAGGGACAACCTTGTCGGGTCCCGTTCCGGATGGGGAAGGGTCTCGACAGAGTGCCATTAATCTTAAGATATGCAGTCGGGGAATGATATAAGGCCATAATCTTGGATGAGAAAACAGGTCCCAGGCCTATATGCTCCAGCGTCTGTGAAAGTGACTGCCATGAGACTCTGTCGAAGGCCTTCTCGGCATCCAGGGACAGTAACATAAGAGAGAGTTTTTTAGTGTGCGCGTGTTGGATTAGATCTAGGGTCTTTATAGTATTGTCCCTTGCCTCCCTACCCGGGACAAATCCGACCTGGTCTAGATGAATTAGGTCAGGGAGCAGAGGGCCCAATCTATTTGCTAGTAGCTTGGCGTAGAATTTTAAATCGACATTAAGGAGTGATATCGGTCTGAAACTACCACATGCCGTGGGATCCTTTCCCTCTTTACGGATCAGGGAAATATAGGCGGTGGTTGAATGAGGCGGAAAAGGAGCAGAGTCCGAGATTGAGTTGAAGGAAAGAAGCATTAAAGGTGCCAACCGCTCCGCAAAGGCCTTGTAAAATTTGGCAGGGAATCCGTCGGGTCCGGGACTCTTGTTACCCGGTGTGTCGCGGATCACTGCTAGTAAATCATTCAATAAAAATGGACTTTCCAGGTCCTCAATTATGGAGCTATTGAGACGTCGAAAAGGTGAGGATATTGCGGGGCATCCGTCACTCGACGCAGGGGGCTCGACAGGTAAATTATATAGCTTGGAATAAAAATCATGAAAAGTATTAGAAATGTCAGGGGTGGCATAGAGTAATTCGTCGCGTGAGTTCTTAATACAGGGTATGAGGGTGTGGGCTCTCCTTTCTCTCAATGCATTAGCCAACAACCTACCTGGCTTGTCCCCAAACTCATAGAATCTCCCCTTTCCTACCTGCATTAGGCGCTTATATGAGGAGTCCAATAGTTTTTTAACCTCTATCCTGGCCTGTAAGAGAGCCTGTAAGTTTGCGGCCGATAAGGCTTGCTTGTGAATGAGCTCCAGTTCAGAAACCTTTTGAAGAGCTTTTACTATATCTTGGGCCCGTTCTTTTTTAATTCGGGACCCATGTTTGATAAAAATACCTCGTATGACACATTTCAATGCTTCCCACTTATAAGTGGGAGCTGTGTCATCTACGGAATGGTCTTCTATGAACCTTGTGATGGAGGTCTGAACATCAGTAACACAGAGCTCATCCAGCAGCAGCGACTCATTCAACCGCCACGACCCCCTGGGGGCTGGGAGAGAGGGGATCTCAATCGAGCAATAGACCGGCGCATGGTCAGACCACAATATGCTATCCATCTCAGTGTGTTGGATCCAGGGGAGAGCGTTATGCTGTAATAATATGTAATCTATGCGGCTATATGAGTCTTGGGTATGGGAATAGTAACTATAGTCTCTGTCGGACGGATGTTCCAATCTCCATGTGTCAAATAGTTGAATGCGCAATAGAGCTTTTTTGATCCGTTTAATGGTGGTGTAGGCAATGTTAGATTTCCCCCTGGAGTTATCCAAAGTGGGGTCAAGGGTGACATTGAGATCACCGCATAAAATTACTGTACCTTGTATCAGGGGGATCGCAGCGTCCACCAGACGTGTAACAAAGCTGTCCTGCTTTTGATTTGGGGCGTATGCGTTAATAATTGTAAGTATTTGGTCCCCCACCCTCAGTGAGAGTATAATGTATCTTCCAAAACTATCTGTCGTGCACTTTAGGATTTGATGCGGAAGGGATTTATGAATAGCTATCGCCACACCCTTTGAGCGGGAATCCGGGTTATCTGAGGATACCCATGTCTGATAATACTTATTTTTAAGAGTGGGGACATGCCCTTGTTTGAAATGGGTCTCCTGAAAACACACCATGCTCACCTTCCGTTTGTGAAGGTGGTATAATATCTGTGATCTCTTCTCCGGAACATTGAGGCCCCTGGCATTGAAAGAAGCAATAGTTAGGTCCGCCATCTATAAGAGAGTGAGACATTAGAAATATATGAGAAAGGGGATCGAACACGATCAGCCCGGCCGCCCAAGTAAAGGAGAGAAAGAGGTTTAAGATGAGTAGAGTATAGCGGGAAAGAAAACAGAAAGAACATCAGGTAAAAAGACCTTGCACAGAAAACTAAATCCGAACAAACGTTCCTAGGGAACATATCCGCCCTAACTAGGCAGGACAGAGGATCCCGACCTATTTGGGGAAAAAGGATGTCAGGCATGACCAAGCAGAGCTCTGGATATATGAAGAACCTTAGAGATAACCATAAATGCCGGCAAAAGAATTAGATGCTGATATGATACGGGCATTGAATAAACTTTAAAACACAAGTGAAAGTCATTTAGCTTTGAATATTTGTAGGTAAGATAGGTCAAAGGGGCGCACGCGGCCTCTGAGCCTCTCTATGTCGGGTAACGAGGGCGACCCGCCCCGCGGCCCCGTTCACCTCGCGGAGGTAGTCCCCTGTTGTATCCAGAAGGTGGGTCTGGCCTGGAATAGGTGTTCCTTTCCCTTGGGACCCAGGGCTGGAGCAGCGTAAGTGGCCAGGCCGTGATAGAAATTGCAGGTAGGCCCAAGTTCTTGGTGAACGTCGGGATATCCTCTGGGGAGCGTAGGACCCACCATCGAGAGTCTTTCTGAACCGATAGGGAGAATGGAAATCCCCACCGGAACGGTAGTCCCTTTTCTTTTAGGACATCCAGAAGAGGCTTAAGGGTAGCACGTTGGGCTAGGGTGTGCCTTGAAAGATCTGGCATGATGCGAATGGCAGAGCCGTTGTATGATAAGTTCGGTTTCTTCCTGGCAGCTTGTAAAATGGCCTCCTTTGCAGCAAAGAAGTGCACCCTGCACACAACATCCCTTGGGCGAGGGTCCTCTGGATCCGGGGGACGTAGAGCCCTATGGGCTCTGTCAAGCTCTAGAGGGGTCCCTGGTGGCTTCCTTAACAGATTATTGAAGATGGAACGGAGGACGGCTGGGATGTCTGGGGGCGCAATCGATTCAGGAAGGCCTCTAATACGTAGATTGTTTCTTCTATTTCTGTTTTCTTGATCATCTACGTGTTGTTGAAGGGCAAATAATTGTTTGGACTGGTTCTGTACTGTCTCTTGGATGGATTGAATAGAGACTTGAGAATTTGATTGTTGTTCGGTAAGGGTATCAACCCTATGGGTAAGTGAGGAGAGATCAGACCGCAATTGGATAAATTCCTGTTTACATTCCGCCACCACCTGCTTGGCCAGTGCTGCAATGTCGTTCTTAGTAGGAATTGCTTGTAACAGTGCCCGCAGATCTGCCAAGGATGCCGGGCGATCTTCGCTCGCTGAGGCGGCAGCATGAGGTATATTGGGGTATGCATAAAAAGAGTCCTGTATAACTGGGCCAAAGATCATTTTCTGCGCACTTTGGGGGTTGTTCATGTCCTCCCATAGCGGTGGTCCGGCTACAAGATGGTGTGGGGGAGCCCCTAACGTCATGGGCCCTTTGTGTACGGGTATCAATGTGCCCCCATCCAGAACCCCGTCTGCACCCGTCTGGTTCTCAGCCCAGGAGGATCCCGTGCACCAACTGTCTGGAGAGGTGGGGGGCAACTCCTTCTGAGGTATCTCCCAGAACTCAGCGGCTACCTCCATAGACTCATGCGGTCCTCCTCTGTCCGCAGGTCCCTCTGAGGTCCGTGTGGTCCTTGGTAGGGGAGTGTGGTTTATGCTGCTACCACCGTCTCTGATGTAGGCCCCTTTTAGCAGGTCCTCTCTCCCCCCCTGTACCTGCAACGTTTGGTCTAGCAGTCCTACAGGGGTGTCTGCTGCGTCGTCCCCACCATCGTCAGCCGCCCTCACATAAGAGGCTGGCAGCGCCTGAGCTTCGGCCGCTCTGCTCGGCGTCTGATTCTTCATTGCCCGGGGCTGCAGCGGTGAGTCATCACCTGGGCCCGGGCACTTGTACAGATCACTCTCGCGTGCTGCAACTCTCCTGGATCCACTGGCGCTGACTGCAGGTAAGTTGTGGGGGCTAACCGGTCTCATCGGCGACGCCTTGGGGTACGGGGGAGGCAAGATCGCGGCCACGGGTGTCTCGTCCTCCAGTGCTAATCCTTCAGGCCGCGTCCCAGGGGAGCGGGCGCCATCTTGGAATGGCGCCAGCAGATTTACCGCTCCTCTCGTCGCTGAGCTCTTGAATGTGCACACCGCCGCTGTGGGTCTCTCGGCCGGCTCACTCACATCACGGGGAGTCTCTGCTGCTTCATACCTATCCCGGGCCTCCAGCATTGTCGCATTCTCAGGCATCAGGACAGGGGCAGGGGCCGGATCAGGTCCTGCAGGCCGCGATTTGTGCCCCGGCTGTGCAGTTGTCTCATACTCCTTGGAGCGGGTGAAATATGCCCCAATGTTGTTCTGGGGTGCAGGGGGCCGACTTGGGGTGCTGGGCTTAGCCTTTTTAGTGGTGGATTTGCCCATTTTGCATATAAAAGCCGGCTTTATGGGGGATTATATGGAGGAGCTCCAGAAATCACGTCTTCACTCAGCCATGTCTAGCTCCGCCCCCCCTCTTATCCTTGTTTATGTGGGCAAGTGAACTCTAATACTTACTTCCAACATAATTTCTGTCCATAAGGAGGTCACATTTGAAATGAATTTTATAATACGTACTGGTTTGTGAATTTTTGCTGTATTGATGGGAGAGTGCAATATTAATTTATTTATTTATGGTCATTCTGAGGCGTTCTAAACCGCTGTTTGTTCCTTTTTCCTGGGGCTGTGCAATAATTTTCCCTGGGATTGTGCAATACTTTATGGGAGATTTTCTTGCGTGTAGCATGTTATTTAATTCCCCCCTTTTTTTCATGCACATTTATAAATCATTATTTTAAGTGAATATCAGTGGTTCCTCTGTGTTACACACATACGTGAAGTGAAGCAGTGATTGGAAGGGTTGTTTTTTGGCAGACATCCCCTTACTGTTCTATTTTTTCACATAATGTTTTTTAAAAAAATGTCTTAAAAATAATGCTTTCAATAAAATAATTTGATTTTATCCTTTGCTATCTACTCTGGTTACTTCATTGGTTTTTCTGGATTCTAGAGTTAGCACTACTGTGATTGGGCCATTAATTTGGTGGTCTTGTTCAGTGACAGTTTTCCAGATGTGCGCACTGTGTATTGTACAGAAAGGGAGAGGAGGTGTGCTGAGACCATCAACAATTGTATACATATAGGTACTACTTTCATTGTAATCCTCCCCAGAATAATAAGATAACTACTGAGAAGGGACCTCTGCAAACAAGCAGCATTCCCTTAAAGAAGTTTTCCACTATTAATGTGATCCTCTTTCTTTTATCCTAACTCTTCCTAAAGGCCCAGTCACACTAAACAACTTACCAGCGATCCCAACAACGATCCAACCTGATAGGGATCGCTGGTAAGTTGCTAGGAGGTTGCTGGTGAGATGTCACTGCGACGCTCCAGCGATCCCACCAGCAACCTGACCTGGCAGGGATCGCTGGAGCGTGGCTACACGAGTTGCTGGTGAGCTCACCAGCAACCAGTGTCCCAGCCCCCAGCCAGGAGCGCCGCGTGGAATATGCTGCGCTTGGTAACTAAGGTAAATATCGGGTAACCAACCCGATATTTACCTTGGTTACCACCGCACGGAGCTACACGTGCAGAGAGCAGGGAGCAGCGCACACCGCTTAGCGCTGGCTCCCTGCTCTCCTAGCTACAGTACACATCGGGTTAATTACCGATGTGTACTCTGCTACACGTGCAAGAAGCAGGAGCCGGCACTGACAGTGAGAGCGGAGGAGGCTGGTAACGAAGGTAAATATCGGGTAACCAAGGACAGGGCTTCTTGGTTACCCGATGTTTACATTGGTTACCAGCGTCCGCAGAAGCCGGCTCCTGCTGCCTGCACATTTAGTTGTTGCTGTCTCGCTGTCACACACAGCGATCTGTGCTTCACAGCGGGACAGCAACAACTAAAAAATGGCCCAGGACATTCAGCAACAGCCAGCGACCTCACAGCAGGGGCCAGGTTGTTGCTGGATGTCACACTAAGCAACATCACTAGCAACATCGCTGTTACGTCACAAAAGTTGTTCGTTAGCAGCGATGTTGCTAGCGATGTTGCTTAGTGTGACGGGGCCTTAACTAACACTTTCTGAATATACTTCTGCCATCTACTCTGCTCCTGAAAGCTCATCTCCAAGAGGCTCATAAATACCTTTATTGTTGTTGTAGCTTTGATTCTTCCATTTGCAGACTGGAATTGGACCAACTGAGCAGGGTACGTTACTGGTGGGGGCTGAGAGGAGAGTGAAGTGTGATCTGGGCATGCGTGTCCCACTGCTGCCACTCACAGAGAGGCACACCTGCCCCGACCAGTGACGTGCCCCACTCAGTTGGTCCGATTCCAGTTTGCAGCCAGAAGGCTCAAAGCTACAACAACAATAATAAAAAGATATTTAAGAGCTTCTTTGAGATAAGATTATAGGAGCAGAGTAGATAGCAGAAATATATTAGGAGAGTTTTATTTAGGAAAAGTTAGGATAAATGAAAAGATCATATTAGTAGTGGAAAACCTCTTTAAATATTAGGTTTGAGATTTCCATGAAAAAAAATTCTAAAAAAATAAAAAAAAAACACTAGTAACTCTTTTAGATATATTTTAATATGAAAATGTGATGCTTATCTAAACAATAAAGATAATTTTGTTTACTTACCGTAAATTCTTTTTCTTATAGTTCCGTATTGGGAGACCCAGACCATGGGTGTTTAGCTTCTGCCTCCGGAGGACACAAAGTACTACACTAAAAAGTGTAGCTCCTCCCTCTGAGCATATACACCCCCTGGATAACCAGATCTAGCCAGTTTAGTGCAAAAGCTGAAGGAGAATAGCCACCCACAAGTAAAGACAGAGCAAGAACCGGAACAACCGGAGACTGTCCACGACAACAGCCGGTGATAACACGCGGAACAAGAAACTGCCAACAGGCAACAGGGAGGGAGCTGGGTCTCCCAATACGGAACTATAAGAAAAAGAATTTACGGTAAACAAAATTCTTTTTTTCTTTATCGTTCCTATGGGAGACCCAGACATTGGGACGTCTCAATGCAGTCCATGGGTGGGAATAAACAGAAAACTGAGAAGTAGGCGGAGCCTAACTTCACAAATGGGCGACAGCCGCCTGAAGGATGCGTTTGCCCAAGCTCGCATCTGCCGAAGCATGAGCATGCACTTGGTAGTATGCAGGCTAGTCCAAGTGGCAGCCTGACAGACCTGCTGAGCCGTAGCCTGGTGCCTGAAAGCCCAAGAGGCACCGACAGCTCTGGTCAAGTGTGCCTTGATCCCCGGCGGGGGAGACACCAGAGTACACTGGTAGGCATCGGATATGGCCGACATAATCCAACGAGCTAAGGTCGGCTAAGAAGCAGAGAGGCCCTTACGCCGACCTGTGGTTAGCACAAAAAGAGAGGTGCACCGCCTAAGAACAGCGATGCGAGACACATAGATCCGGAGCGCCCGCACCAGATCCAGAGTATGCAACGCTTTTTCAAAGCGATGAACAGGAGCCGGACAAAAAGGAAGGCAGGGAAATGTCCTGGTTAAGGTGGAAAGGAGAAACCACCTTAGGGAGAAAATCCGGAGTCGGACGGAGAACCACCTTGTCTTGATGAAAAACCAAAAAAGGTGACTCCGAAGAGAGCGCATCCAAATCAGAGACTCTCCTGAGGGAAGTTATGGCCACTAGAAAGACCACTTTCTGTGAAAGACGAGACAAAGAAACCTCCGTAAGAGGCTCAAAGGGGGGTTTCTACAAGGCCGTGAGGACCAGATTGAGGTCCCAGGGATCCAAGGGCCGCTGGTAAGGCGGAATGATGTGAGACGCGCCCTGCATGAAGGTGAGCACCTGAGCCAGCCGGGCGATACGCCGCTGGAACAGCACTGACAGAGCCGAGACTTGTCCCTTGAGGGAATTGAGGGATAGTCCTAGCTGCAGACCGGACTGTAGAAAGGACAGAAGGGTCGGCAAGGAAAAAGGCCAAGGAGCATGGCCGGAAGAGCGACACCAGGACAGGAAAATTCTCCAGGTCCTGTGATAGATCTTGGCCAAGGAATACTTCCGAGCCAGAGTCATAGTGGAGATGACTTCAGGAGGAATACCAGAAGCCGTCAAGATCCAGGACTCAAGAGCCACGCCGTCAATCTGAGAGCCGCAGAATTGTGGCGGAAAAACGGACCTTGTGAGAGAAGGTCTGGACGGTCCGGAAGATGCCACGGCACTTCTACGGACAGATTGAGCAGGTCTGGGTACCAAGCTCGCCTGGGCCAGTCCGGTGCAATGAGGATGACCCGACGGCCCTCCATTCTGATCTTGCGCAGAACTCTGGGCAAGAGAGCTAGAGGGGGAAACACGTAGGACAGACGAAACTGGGACCAATCTTGAACCAGAGCGTCCGCTGCAAGGGCCTGAGTATAGTGGGAGCGAGCCACGTAAACCGGAACCTTTTTGTTGTGCCGGGATGCCATTAGATCCACTTCCGGAGTGCCCCACTTGCGGCAGATTGACTGAAACACTGCCGGATGCAGGGACCACTCGCCACTGTCCACGGTTTGACGGCTGAGATAATCTGCTTCCTAGTTTTCCACGCCTGGGATGTGGACTGCGGATATGGTGGACTGGGAGTCCTCCACCCATTGAAGGATGCGTTGAACCTCCAACATTGCCAGGCAGCTGCGTGTCCCGCCTTGGTGATTGATGTAGGCAACCGCTGTCGCGTTGTCTGACTGGACTCGAATGTGCTTGCCCGCCAAAAGGTGGTGAAAGGCTAGGAGAGCCAGAAGCACAGCTCTGGTTTCCAGCACATTGATCGAGAGGGCTGACTCGGACGGAGTCCAAGTGCCCTGTGCTCGGTGGTGGAGACATACCGCTCCCCAGCCGGATAGACTGGCATCCGTGGTGAGGATCACCCAGGACGGGGCCAGGAAGGAGCGTGCCTGAGACAGAGAGAGGGACCGAAGCCACCACTGAAGGGAGCCCCTGGTCTGTGGCGACAGAGCCACTAGCCTGTGCAAGGAGGAAGTCCGCTTGTCCCAACAGCGGAGAATGTCCAGCTGCAGAGGACGCAGATGGAACTGGGCAAAGGGAACAGCCTCCATTGACGCCACCATCTGACCCAGCACCTGCATCAGGTGCCTGATGGAATGACGGCGGGGCCTCAGCAGAGAGCGCACCGCCAGATGGAGGGACTGCTGTTTGACTAAGGGCAGCTTCACAAGTGCCGGCAGAGTCTCGAACTGCATCCCTAGGTACGTGAGCCTCTGGGTCGGAGTCAGAGTGGATTTGGGCAGATTGACAAGCCACCCGAATTGGGTTAGAGTGGCGAGAGTGAGCGAGACACTCCGCTGACAGTCTGCGCTGGATGAAGCCTTGACTAGAAGGTTGTCCAGGTAAGGAATCACTGCCAACCCCTGGAGGTGCAGAACCGCAACCACTGCTGCCATGACCTTGGTGAATACTCGAGGGGCCGTGGCTAAACCGAAGGGGAGAGCCACGAATTGGAAATGTTCCTCTCAGATTTGAAAACGTAGCCAACGCTGGTGTGAAACTGCAATTGGCACATGCAGATAGGCATCTCTGATGTTGATGGATGCCAGGAAATCTCCTTGGGTCATTGAGGCAATGACTGATCGCAGAGACTCCATGCGAAAATGCCGCACCTGAACATGCTTGTTGAGAAGCTTGAGATCCAGGATGGGCCGGAAGGAACCGTCCTTTTTGGGGACTAGGAAGAGATTTGAGTAGAAACCTCTGAACCGTTCCCGGGCGGGAACCGGTACAATTACTCCGTTGGCCTACAAGGATGCCACGGCCTGAGAGAAGGCGGCGGCCTTGGAGCAGGGGGGAGTTGACAGAAAAAATCTGTTTGGCGGGCTGGAAGAGAATTCTATCCTGTAGCCGTGGGAGATGATATCCCGCACCCACTGATCGGAGACGTGTTGAAACCACACGTCGCCAAAGTGGGAGAGCCTGCCACCGACTAAGGACATTGCTGGTGGGGCCAGATAGTCAAGAGGAGGCTGCCTTAGTGGCAGCAGCTCCTGCGGTCTTTTGTGGACGCGCCTTTGTGCGCCAGTTGGGTTTTTGGTCCTTGGCTGAGTTAGTGGACGAGGTGGAGGGCTTAGAGGATGACCAGTTGGAGGAACGAAAGGAACGAAACCTCGACTGGTTCCTACCCTGGGCAGGTTTCCTGGTTTTAGTTTGTGGCATGGAAGTACTCTTCCCGCCAGTAGCTTCCTTAATAATTTCATCCAGTTGTTCACCGAATAGCCTGGATCCAGCAAAAGGGAGCCCAGCAAGGTACTTCTTTGAAGAAGCATCTGCCTTCCACTCTCGAAGCCACAAGATCCTGCGGATAGCGAGGGAATTAGCCGAAGCCACCGCAGTGCGGTGAGAAGCCTCCAGCATGGCAGACATGGCATAGGATGAAAAAGCTGAAGCTTGGGAAGTTAAGGCAACCATTTCGGGCATAGATTCCCTGGTGAGGGAATGCATCTCCTCTAGGGAAGCAGAGATGGCCTTGAGAGCCCACACTGCTGCAAAAGATGGGGAGAACAAGGCCCCAGCCGCCTCATATACAGATTTGGCCAGAAGGTCAACCTGGCGGTCAGTGGAATCCTTAAAAGAGGTGCCATGAGCCACTGATACAACGGTCCGGGCTGAGAGTCTAGACACCGGAGGGTCTACCTTTGGTGAATGAGCCCACTCCTTGACCACCTCAGGTGGAAAGGGAAAACTGTCATCAGAACCACGCTTTGGGAAGAGTTTGTCAGGACAGGCCCTAGGCTTGGTCACAGTGGCCTGAAAACTGGAGTGGTTAAAGAACACACTCCTTGTCCTCTTAGGCAAGGTAAACTGGTGCTTTTCTGCCAGAGAGGGTTGCTCCTCTGATACTGGCGGATTGAGGTCCAGTACAGAATTAATGGACGCAATCAAATCACTAACATCTGCGTCACTTTCGGACAGATCAATGGGGCACATGGAGGTAGCGTCCGAGCCCCCAGTAAAGGCATCCTCCTCGTCCTGCAAGTCAGCTCGTGAATCAGAGCCGCGGGACGAGGAAGGAGAGGGGACCCTGCGTCTCCTTTTAGGAGGACGGGGGTCTGGGACCAGATGAAGAATCTTCTGTGAGCTCTGCTGAGAGAGCCCTAGCAGCAGAGGCGCCCTGAGAAGGGGGCTCATGAATGTTCAGCAAAGTCCGGGACAGCTGTCCCATGGAGTCGGCAAAAGACTGGGAGATTGACCTAGAGAAGGATTCTACCCAAGCCGGGGGTTCAGCCACCGGAGCCGGAGCAGCCGGAGGGACCACTGAGGGTGCGATTCCAGGCTGAGGCATTGTCAGGTTAGAGCAGGCATCACAATGTGGATATGTGCTCGGTTCAGGCAGCACGAGCTTACATGCAGTGCATATTGAGTACAGCCTTGCAGCCTTGCTCCTCGTGTGAGACATGCTTCTGAAGTGGGGGCTCTGAGCCAGAATGACCCCCAGAGAGTATATAAGAAGGTCCACAACCGGAGGTTGTGGCTTACCAGACCATTTGTGTGCCCTCCAGATCCCACAGCCCGGACCCCCAAGCAGCTTAGCAGGGATGCTGCAGCCAGCGCTGATCCAGAGAAAAACGCTGAGAAAAAATGGCGCCGGAGCGAGGAGAGGGGGCGGGACCTGCTCTGAGAGCGGGATCTGGAGGGCCAAGGAGATTTACAGGGGAGGGGACATGTACTCAGAGAGGAGTGTCCCTCCCCTGTGCCGAACGGCCGCTGGGCGGAGCCGCACTGTCCCTCTGCATGATTGACATGCGAGGGCAGTGAAATCGAAAGTAGGCCTCCGGCGAAGCCGGGCCTAAATTTAAGCGATGTGGCCGGCGCGCAGGCACCATCGGCGCGGTTCTCAGGCGACAGCCAGAGAACCGGCCGGAAATGTCACAAAAGTTACACAGCACACTCTCCCACCATAATAAAGTACCGGGACCCCCCGAATATAAACGTCTCAGGTACTTAGCTTGCTGAGACGCAGGGTTCCAAGTCCCTGGGGATGAGTGCTCCGTCCAGCAGGATCCTGAAGGGCTGCGGATGGAGACCGGTCTCCTGCAAAGCAAGGAGAACCGTGCTGGCTCCCATTTCAAGCCAGAGCCCGAGGGATGGTGAAGGAGCGCGGCATGTAAGGCTCCAGCCTTGTAAATCAACCTTAACAGCACCGCCGACACAGTGGAGTGAGAAGGGACATGCCGGGAGTCCAGGCTTGGACCCGCTTTTCTTCAAAAACTTTCCAAAAATGAAAAATCAGATGAGAATGCATGTGTGGATGTATGCCTCCTGAACACAAAGCAATTAACTGGCTAGATCTGGTTATCCAGTGGGTGTATATGCTCAGAGGGAGGAGCTACACTTTTTAGTGTAGTACTTTGTGTGTCCTCCAGAGGCAGAAGCTATACACCCAATGTCTGGGTCTCCCATAGGAACGATAAAGAAAAGTAATTCTCTAATGACATACCCGTTAATGGATTTTTTTTGTCATTTATTAACCATCCCATGATTACATTTCTAACTTTAAATTCTATAGGCCTAAAAATTAAAGGTTGTCCAATATCAATACCCCTTTCTCCCGGCTGTAGTTTGGTTTGTGTTTTTTTTGTTTTGTTTTTTTTAAAAAAAAAAAAAAAAAAAAGAAAACCTGGTCTTTAGTGGCGCTCACTGGGTCCAGCACCTGTTATGGTCTACAGTTCTCGGCTGTCACTTTGATAGCACTGCAGCCTATATCAGAGCTCAATAACACTATCAGAGTTGACGACACAAGCACCTCAGGTCATTCATTGTCTGCAGCGCTGTTAACGTGAGGTCAGTGCTGCAGACAATAACAGATACCAGGATCAATGGCGGAAGCTCAGGAATGGACCAGAGGAGGGTGATCAAAGCACTTTTTTAGGGGGCACATTTTATATAAAACTATTGAGCGTAGGCCACCTGAAAAATGTACCACGCATTCATTTAGGCGCTGCAGTACTTGAAGTAGTTGAAAGAAGCTCAAAGAGAGCGAAAATTTGTAAAACAAGTTGTTTTGACAGGACTATGAACATGTTCATACTTTTTAGCATTCTTAAAGTGCTTATTAGGCAGATTCCTGAAAAAGGAGCAAAAGGCTTATTTTAGTCATGAACCACAAAAAAACGTTTTTGTGATTTAACAAGATTTTACGATTTCAGGTCAATAAAAGAGGTTACTTGTTAACGTTTCATGTAAAGCTGAATATACCTTTCGTTTTTTTAGCAGAGTTTAGTTGCCCGCTAACATCCTGAAGTCTTTTCTCCAGCTCTAGTTTCTTCTCTTTATTTAGCTGATCTTTGGATTTGGATTTTTCTCCTACAAAAGAAAAGTATAGGTTATTATAACTTCCGGACCTCTGACTTTGTCTTACAGTAAGGTCAGCCAAACACACACACATACCACCTGTCTTTTTGGGCCTTTTTCGCAGACTAGTCATGACATATCGTTCTAGGTGCCGCAAAGTTGATGGTTTCAGTGTCTCAAAATCTATTTCTATTTCATGAGGATTGGAGTCTTTCAATGATGGCTCTCTGGACTGAATGATATGGACAATTCGGCTCAACTTTTCACCTGGCAGCTTGTTAATATCCAAACTCAACTGCCTCTTTTCATCATATGTCATAGGCCTGGCCTGATCATCATCAGATACGGACAGCTTTTTTTTCTTTTTCTTGAAATCACTGAAAAAAAAAAAAAAAAGTGTTTAAAAATAGTGAATGCAAAGAGCTTCCAAAATCAGTTCCAAGAAATGATTAGTGGGTTCTACTTGGAGCCTGGCATCCAGCTAGAAAAAACAATTTCTACTTCCTTTATGTACATTGACATTTAGGCTACATGCACACGTGGCGTTTGGTTTTTTTTTTTTGCCTTTTTTCATACGTTTTTTTCCTTGCTTATTTTAATCAATAAAAGCAAAGAAAAAGCATCTCAGCAAAGTCTATGAGAATCCTGCCTTGTGCACACGTTCCTTTTTCCTTGCTGACAAAAGCAGCAGCATATCAATTGTTTCTGCATTTTTTTCTGCGTTTCTATAATCCCCTGCAATGCTTTATCACTACACTGGATTATATTGCAGCAGTTTGCATAACAAACCATGCATACAGCATGGTGTGTGAGGCGGTCTGTAGCTCAGTAACCCGGGATTGTCATGGTGACGACCCAGGGATCCCATGGCAACGATCAGGTCACACTGATCGCATTACAGGAACTGGATCGCCAGGGAGAGGGGTAAGAGATTCCTCTTCCTGCCTCCTCAATGCTGTGATCACGTTTAGGGGTTAAATTTAATGGGTTAAAATGCCAGGAGCAATGCGGGCATCGCTTCGGGCAGTGAGAGTCGGATTCCGGCTGCAATATCATCCGGAGACCTGGCAGCTATCGCGAGGGTACAGCACCTGAACCCCGCGATCGCCATGACTAGCATAGCGGCAAAAGCAGGAAAAAAAAAAGCACAAAAGTAATAAATTAAAAAAAGCGTGTTTTCTGCTGCGTTTTTTCTACCAAAACATGTTTTTTTATGTACAGAAAAGAAGCACATAAACCAACGTGGGCACATAGCCTAATATTTGCATTTGCTGGAGAGGACTAAACATTTAGGCTTACTTGGCTATAGATTTCTTCTTCAGTGCTTTTTGCTTCATTTTCTTCTTTTTCTTTTGATTTAGGCTAGCTTTCTTTTTCAGTTTCTTTTTCTTCTCCCTCAGCTTCTTTTTCTTTTCCTTCTTGGATATCTTTTTCTTGGGTTTGGCACTCGGACCTTCAGTTAAGACTTTAAGTTGTTCATGCACAGCCCTCAGCTTTCAATAAGGAAGGGAACATGGTGACAAACCAATATCGCAAGCTAGGCATTGAACACACAGAACATTTCATGGAAAGATGCACAATATCAGACAATGTTCCTGAAAAATCTAGATAAGGAAAAGCGTGCCTGTGAAAATCAACCACATCTACAGTATATTAAAAAGGATAAGCCATATGAGCACCACTCATTGGACATTTAACCCCTTAAGGACGAAGCCAGATTTGTACTTAATGCCCAGGCCATTTTTTGCAATTTTGACCAGTGTCACTTTATAAGGTTATAACTCTGGAACGCTTCAATGGATCCCGGTGATTCTGAGATTGTTTTTTCGTGACATATTGGGCTTCATGTTAGAGGTAAATTTAGGATGATATTTTTTTATTTTATTTGTGAAAAAATCTGAAATTTGACAAAAAAATTAAAAATTTTGCAAGTTTAAAACTTTTAATTTTTATGCCCATAAACCGGAGAGTTATGTCACACAAAATAGTTAATAAATAACATTTCCCACTTGTCTACTTTAGATCAGCGCAATTTTTGAAACAAAATTTTTTGGGGTTAGGAAGTTAGAAGGGTTCAAAGTTCATCAGCAATTTCCCATTTTTTCAACAAAATTTACAAAACCATTTTTTTAGGGACCACATCCCATTTGAAGTGACTTTGAGAGGCCTGGGTGACAGAAAATACCCAAAAGTGACACCATTCTAAAACCTGCACCCCTCAAGGTACTCAAAACCACATTCAAGAAGTTTATTAACCCTTCAGGTGCTTCACAGGAACTAAAGTAATATGGAATGAAAAAAAATAAAAATTAACATTTTACCTAAAAATGTTACTTTAGCACTAATTTTCTTACTTTTTCAAGAGGTAACACCAAAAATTGGACCTCACACTTTGTTACCCACTTTCTTATGAGCGCGCCGATACCCCACATGTGGTCAGAAACCTTTGTTTGGGTACATGGGAGAGCTCGGAATGAAAGGAGCAATATTTGAATTTTGGAAAGCAAAGTTGGCTGAAACAGATTGCGGGCACCATGTTGCTTTTACAGATCCCCTAAGGTACCTAAACAGCAGGAACCCCCCTCAAGTGACCCCATTTTGGAAACTAGACCCCTTAAGGCTTCTATCTAGGGGTATACTGAGCATTTTGGACCCACAGGTACTTCACAGATTTTGATAACGTTACTTTGTCATATTGAAAATTGTAATTTTTTTCTCAAAAATGTTGCTTTAGCATCAATTCTCTCACTTTTTCAAGAGGTAATTCCAAAAATTTGACCCAAATGTTTGTTACCCACTTTTTTATGAGCGCGGTGATACCTCACATGTGGTCTGAAACCTTTGTTTGGACAAATGGGAGGGCTTGGAACGAAAGGAGCAATATTTGAATTTTGGAAAGGAAATTTGGCTGAAAAAGATTGCGGGCACCATGTCGCATTTGGAGGACCCCTAAGGTACGTAAACAGAAAAAAACCACCACAAGTGACCCCATATTGGAAACTAGGCCTCTCGAGGAATGTATCTAGATGTTTGGTGAGTACCCTGAACCCCCAGGTGCTTCACAGAAGTTTATAACGTTGAGCCATGAAAATAAAAAAATAAAATTTTACCACAAAATTGTTACTTCAACCAGGTAGCTTTTTTTTTCACAAGGGTAACAGGAAAAAAATCACCATGAAATGTATTGTGCAATTTCTCCTGAGTTTGGTGATATCTTATATGTGGTGGAAATCAACTGTTTGGGGACACGGCAGGTCTTGGAAGGGAAGGAGTGCAATTTGATTGAACATTTGGCTGGAATAATTAGTGGACGCTATGTCGCATTTGGAAAGCCCCTAAAGTGCCTAAACAGTGGAGGCCCCCCACAAGTGACCCCATTCTGGAATCAAGAAACCTCAAGGCTTTTATCTAGGTGTATATTGAGCATTTTGAATCCACGAATACTTCACAGAATTTGATAAGCTTAGGTTGCCATATTGAAAATTTTCATTTTTTTCACAAAAATGTTTCTTTAGCATCACATTTCTCACTTTTTCAAGAGGCAACAACAAAACGTGGACCCCACAGGTTGTTATCCAATTTCTTGTGAGCGCAGGGATACCCCATATGTGGCCAAAAACCTCTGTTTGGATATATGGGAGGGCTTGGAATGGAAGGAGCACCATTTGAATTTTGGAAAAGTTGAAATAAATTGCGTGCACCATGTCACATTAGCAGGGCCTCTTGGGTACCTATACATTAGAAACCCCCCACAAGTGACTCCATTTTGGAAACTGGACCCCTCAAGGATTTTATTCAGAAGTATAGTAAGCATTTTGAATCCACAGGTACTTCACAAAAATGTTGCTGTAGCAACAAATGTCTCTCTTTTAGGCTATGTGGCCATGATCCAGCGACACGGCGTCTAGTACACAGTGTCAGCCTTCCTGCAGAGATGTGAGTGTTGTCCACGGGAGAACGCAGCTGCCCATGCCCACGATTTGGGTTCAGGCTGCTGTGGAGCTCTATGTTACCTGCAGAGCACACTCATCTCCGCAGCATAAATTGACATGCTGAGGCTCGGGAAGCTGCGCCACAGGTCGGTTTATGCTGCGGAGAAAAGAAGCACAGTGGGCATGGGATTTCTAAAAATCCTTCCACTGTGCTTCTACTGCACAACGCAGCGTTATGGACGCAGGGAAAACACTCTGCGCCCATAACGCTGCAAACCCTGATTGTGGGCACACAGCCTAAAATGCTACAATGGATGAATGGATAGATGTCAAACATATATAACGTCCCACCCCCCTGCATATTCTAAGCTGGCGCCCTTTAGTGCCTTTCATGTGGCACTAAAGGGTGCCTAGCCTTGTATTTAGCCCAAAAAGAAAAAAAAATAATGAAAATAAATGACGTGGGGTCCCCCCTATTTTTGATAGCCAGCTAGGGTAAATCAGACAGCTGTAGCCTGCAAACCACAGCTGACAGCTTCACCTTGGCTGGTGATCAATTTGGAGGGCTCCCCAAGCTGTTTTTTTTTAATTATTTATAAATAATTAAAAAAAAAAAAAAACAAACGTGGGGTCCCCCCAAATTAGATCACCAGCCAAGGTGAAGCTGACAGCTGGGGTCTGGTATTCTCAGGATGGGAAGAGCCATGGTTATTGGACTCTTCCCAGCCTAAAAATAGCAGGCCGCAGCCGCCCCAGAAGTGGCGCATCCATTAGATGCGCCAATTCTGGCGCTTCGCCCCAGCTCATCCCGCGCCCTGGTGCGTTGGCTAACGGGGTAATAAATGGGGTTGATACCAGATGTGTAATGTCACCTGGCATCAAGCCCAGCAATTAGTTATGTCACGGCGTCTATCAGATACCCGACATAACTAATTGACAGTAATAAAAAAAAAATTGACAACAAAAAAAAATTTATTTGAAAAAACACTCCCCAAAAACATTCCCTGATTGACCAATTTATTGAAAAAAAAAAAAAATCCGCTGTAATCCATTTGGACGTCCCACGTCGACTCTGGACCTTCTAGAATATAGGGGACACGTTCAGGGAACGTATCCCCCATTTTCTAGGAGGGCAGACCCTCCATTTCAGGAGAGTGGGTGCAAAGAATCTGCACCCACCCTCCCCGGGTCACAGCTGCAGACTCAGTGCAGCAGCAGCAGCAGCCAGCGTCCTGAACACAGGAAGCTGACAGCCGCGCTCTGCACATGTGACCGGCGTCTGCTGAGAAGGAGCCGGAGGAGGGGGCCGCGGGGGATCAGCGCTCCGACAGGTATGTATGACACCGGGGAACACCGGGGTGGATAGGGGGGGACCCGGCAGGGCCTGGGGAGCAGGTTTCTGTCGCATGTGTGATGGCACATGCGACAGAAACCATAGGAAAGGGGGAAATGCGGCCGGCGCGCTGCTGTGATCGCCGGTGCGCGCGGCCATCTTGGATTTTCGGGAGGGGGTTGGGGGTCGGGGGGGGCACTTTGGGGATACCGAGGGGACCGGAGGGAACCGGGAAAAAGATTTATCTCCCATCTGGCATGTTTGATCATGCCAGATGGGAGATAAATCATTTTTTACCGGCGCGGTCATTTTCTGTAACCTGATCATCGGTAAACGGTGTATACCGGTCATCAGGTGAGCGGGGACCGGAAAAACCGGCCAGAATCATGATCTCCAGGGTCTCAGCTACCCCCGGCAGCTGAGACCCCGGAAATTTTCCGACTCTGGGGGGGCCCTAGACCCTTTTTTCCGACCGCCGTTAAAAAGCGGCGGATCGGAAAAAGTACCCTAATATGCCGCCGTTAAAAGGCGTATCGGCGGTCGTAAAGGGGTTAACAAAGTAACTCATGGTTTTCACAAAAATCAGGTGTCCACTGTCCCTGGTCGAAAGGGGACTGTAAAGAATCACTCATCATCATAGAGAAAGAAGTGCGCCCTTTCCTGCCCATTGACATATGTCCCACTCACTATAGTCGAAATTGGGCACGAATATGCAGCTACCTTTCTGACAAGATAGGGAACTTGACAACAACATCTCAGCTCGGAGACCATTTCATATCGAATAACCACCGATCGATAAGAGGTTTATAGGCAGGGGCAGAACGATTGCGGTTGTAATCGCGACCGGGCCTGGGTGTTCAGGGTGCCCGAGGATCTCAGCCAGCGGCGCACCGCCAATGGCAGCAGGCCACGCGACCGCTATGGGGCCAGATGCCAGCCCCCTGCCGAAGATCGCACTTTCAATTGGAAGCAATGATGAGTGAGCGGTGCGCTCCCTCTCTCATAATTCTCCCGCTGTGTCATTGTGTGCGCTCTGATGTGTCAACACAGCGGAGTGCGATGACATCACTACTGCGCGCCTGCTGTGCTGAGATGTGAAGAGGGGCAGAAGAGTGAACACGCTGAGGAGACCGTTGCAGCAGTAGAAGAGGAGAAGTGAGTATATGTATTTAATCATAGTGGCCAGAGGACTATGGGGGTGCATTTAACGATATGGGGCTGTTTGCTATTATATAGGGGCTACATAACTATGTGGGGGCTAATTAATACTATATGGAGGAATATGGGGTGCATTATAATACATGGAGGACTATGTGGAGTGCATTAAACTATATGCAGGACTAAGGGTTGCATTATAATATATGTAAGACTGAGGTGTGTATTATATATGGCGGACTATGGGAGTGAATTATATGTGGAGGATTATGGGAAGTGTATTAGAATATGTGGAGGACTAGGAGATGCATTATATGATATCAAAGGCTGTTGGGGATGCATTATAATATATGGATAACATGAGGGGCGCATTATAATATATGAAGGACTATGAGATGCATTATATCATATATTATATCAAGATACTGAAGCATGGGAAAGCTGGGTGCCGAGAAAAAGAGCCAGGTCCACATTTTGCAACGGGGCCCATCGAACTCTAGTTACACCACTGATTATCTGTTTATAGGGTAAGTATTTAGGTGCTGCATTAGAAATGTAAGACTGCACAGTACCCTTTCAAGTAAATGAGCAACCATGTAATATCTTGCCGTTGAAAGTTCATCAGAGTGGGAGATGCTTTCTTTTTTTAGTTTCTCCTGGCTCTATCCAAAAGATTGGGATCCTAACAGGGCACATGAAAAGACGTTTCATGGGGTTCTCCAATTATAAGACGTTGATGGCCTATTATCAGCTTAAATCCCCACCATATCAGTATTATAATATGGTGCTGGTGGGTTGTCATAAGTACCTATAAGTGATCTAACGCTGCTGCTACTAACCTTCTCTACAAGACCCAGTTGGTAGCATTACTGTCATTTAACACTGATTTTTTGGCACTACACTATGGTGGTGGTGGTGGTGGTGGTGGGGGGGGAAGGGAGTATTTGTGGCACTAAAAAGGGGTAATTTTTAATTTTTCTTGGTGGTTTTCTGATCCGGTTAATAAGGTAAAAAAAGGTTTAGTTGGTGCGCATCTTTTTTTCTGTGAGTACAGACTCACCTGTTCTTGTAACATGGCAAGCTGTCGATCTCTATCATCTTCTGAATCAGAAGATGAGCTCTCTGAGGAGCTTGAACTGCTGCTTTCGCTGGACGTGTATCTATTTACCACTTGTTGGGAGAATGAAGCAGCAGCAACAGGATCATCCGGGATTTTAGCAAATAGCATCTCAAAAAGATCCTGAAATATGAAAAACACGAGCATAAGCATTAGGATTCAACTGGAGATGCTTCCAATAAAATACATTTTGATTTTTCATTTTTTAAAGCAACTTACATAGATTACAAAAAGGTGTGGGGTATATAATGGAAAGATTATGTCATTAGTACACAAGCTTTTAAAAAAAAGGTGGCTCCGAAAGGCTCATAGGGACCACAATTTAAAAATGATTTCTAAAGATTGGTACAAGAATTGGTGCTTCCCATTAAAGTCTTCCAAAGAATGCAAGGGGTGGCAGTAAAAGCCACATTTGTGATCATATTTGAGACGATATCTTTGGGCTCAATAATGTGATAGAACCAAGCTCTAAAAGGACAAGAATTAAGAGCTTCTAAATACCTGAAGCACTCAGTAACTGGCTCCTACCCTCCGCACAAAAAAACCCCAAAACTTATGAAAATATGGTGTAAGGGGGAGAGGACTAGAAATCAACGAGCCAATAGAGCAGATTTATTATGATCACAAAGCTGCATTAGGTAGAAACTGCCAAATTCATCATGGTGGGGTACATTGATAAATTTGGGACATCTTACTATATAGGCCTGAGTCTCTTCCTTAATGGATACAGAAACCATATTTTTAATATTGTAATGTATTTAATTTTGCAATAGGGTACTAATACAAATTTTGGACAATTCTACAGCCCCTATGCAGGGATGAGTGAACCCATGGATGTTCGGGTTTGTCGGGACTTTAGTTAAAAGTTCAGTTCGGTGCGCGGACTTGATCCGAACCCCATTTAAGTCATATAAGTCAATGGGTAATCAAACATTGCGGTAAAACAGTCATAGTAAGGGCTAAGGGGCTGCAAAAGAAAGCAAAATAGCGGGAAGAGCTAGATAACTGCGCTGCAAACAAACATTGATAAAAAAACAAATTTTCTGCGAAACCAGTTAGATCTTTAATGTTTCTTATGCCTCTAAGATATTTAAGTTCAACTGATTCGGTTAAATATTGATTTAGAACACGGTCCATGAATAAACTGGCTTATTTTACACTGTTATTTTTGGTTTGTCTCATTGGGCGACTGTGCCGCAAGGCTACTTGTTTTTCTTTGAGTGTCTCTCTGCAGGCCGGGGCAGACCGCAAGCACATGTGGCCTTTTGGAGTGCTCTGTTAATTAACTGGCTGAATTCCCAGCCAATCAGCTAAGACATATCCAGTCAGTTGGCAGCGATATTACTGTTGGCATATCAGCGCAGCTGGTCTTTCAGCCCATCTTGGGACGCTAGGCCCCACTCTGGATCCACTCCTTCCATTTCCTCCTTTAGGCCCTGTGTGCACTTACCGGTTTTTCCCGCGGATTTCCTGCGGTTTTGCTGCATGTTTCGCTGCAGAAAATGTTCAGAACATCTCTGCAGTGAATCACCAGCAAAACCTATGGAAAAAAAAATGCTGTGTGCACTATGCGGAATTTGACAGCTGCATGTTTTGCTGCGGGATTCCCGCAGCAAAAACAATTGCATATCACTTTTCTGCACGTCGCTGTGGGATTTCACTCCATTGACTGCAATGTAATCGTGAAATCCCGCAGGGAATAACGCAGGCAGCAAATTCTGTGCGGTTCATTGTGTTTTCCTGCGTTATCCCCTCCGGTATTTCGCAGTTTACCTGCGGTAATGTACATCGCTGCCTGCGGTTTGCAGGGAAGTGATGTCATTATGACAGGAAAAGGAAGCGGAGCAGAGAGTAAACACACACATCACAGACACACACCGACATCACAGACACAGACATATAGAATACACATAGAAAGCAAACGGAAATATAGAAAAAACAAAAACAAAAAAAAAAACGTGTGTTCCGCTGTATTTTTACCTTCCAGCCGAGGTAAGCACACAGCGGCGGCCCAGTATTCTCAGGCTGGGGAGGGCGAGGGGCAGGGTTAATGTCCCCCGCCTCCCTCCTACCTCCCGCAGCCGAGAATATCAGCCGCAGCTGCCCCGGGACTGTCGCATCCATTATGCGGCAGTACCGGAGTGTCCCCAGCTCTTCTAGATGCCGTGATGCGGTGGCGATCCAGGTAATAAGGAGTTAATGGCAGCGGATCGCCGCCACTAAGTTCAGGCTTGATCATGGCAGCGTCTATGTGACAGCTCACATGATCAACCCGTAAGTAAAGTGAAAAAAAACACACACCGAAAAATCCTTTATTTTAAATAAAACACAAAAAAGCTGCTGGTTCACCCGTTTATTAACCCCCCTGAAACACACAGCTCCGGCGTAATCCACGTCCTGTGATGCTTGCATCCAGCCGCGACTGACACAGACACACTGCTGAATGCAGCCTCGCAGCGAGACAGCAGAGGTAACCACAAGGCATTTCCCCCGGCCGGTAATTTAAACTCACTACCGACCATGAGAAATGCAGTGTGTACTCACAGGGACTCTCTGTCTATCTATCCCTATCCCTCTAACTATCTAGCTGTCTCTCTAAGGAAAATTTTTTTTTTTTCAATGTGCTTTATTGCATTGAATGCATTAAAGCACATGTACCAACCCGCACGCGGCAAAACCGCGGCAATACCGCGGTAAAGCCGCAGCAAACCGCATGCGGTTTTCGGGTGCGGTTTGCCGCGTTTTTTTTTTAACCACAGGTGCAGTAATCTTTCAGTGCTTGCGGATTTTTCTTGAGAAAATTCCATTTTCAAGTGTGCACAAAGTCTTAGGCATGTTACTCTAAGTAGTGTGGAGCACAGAGGCATCTTCCACCTTGTGGTATAGTAGGCTCACGGGGGGTGGGGGGGGACACAGCTTCCTGCAATGTGGATAGGATAGGCTGTTGGTGTCAAAAGAATATTAAAGCACTGTAACAGGTTTTTTTTGTCACTGTTTTCTTTATGCCCTTTTATCTAGAGCTCATAACGTCAGTCTAGAGAAGACTGTGCACGCAAACTAGCGTAACCTCCAAATGTCACTTTCTCCACTTGTGTAACTTGTAATACTAAGTTTTCCCATTGATCAGTTTGTGACATGTATTACATTCAAGGAGAATATGGCCTATCTTGCCTGTACCTGTGATTTTGCTAAGTCTGTAGCTGAATTAACCAAGTTTTTTTTCAGAGGTTTTACAAAGCGCGTGGGAGCACCCAAAGGCTTTGAGAAGTGTAGTCGCATGGAGGTGGTAGACCCTCCAGTTTATTGCATAAACAAGGTGACCACTCTGCCTCTGGCAGAGGTTGCAGCTCTTAAGACACCACAGATAAACGTATAGAATCTATGGCGAAGTCCGCTTTTGAGGTAGCAGGTTTTACCCTTTGCCCAGCCTTCTCTGCTACCTGGGTCTCCGACGCGGTGACAGCATAAACTAAGAATTTGCAACAAAGTTTTTTTGGCTGATTCCCAGAATCTGGAGTTGGCCGATATCGCTGATCAGATTACGCAGGTAGATAAGAATCTCTGTCCAGCATCCTTAAATGCAGCGGTGTGCTTTGCAGAGGTGGCAAGTAATTGCATAGCGTTCCGCTTCATGCTCTGGCTTAAGGTGTGGTGGGTGGACATAGCTTTAAAAAAACAAACAAAAACAAAAAACCCAAAACCTGCTAAGAGGACTACCATTCCAGGGCTCGCACTTATTTGGACCCTGGCTAGATAAAATCCTTTTGGAAGCTACAGATGCAGAAGCACCATGCTTCCTACGTCCAGGGCCAGCCATTCTTCTTGGAAGCATGGGCTTTTCAGGTTAACCCCTTTTGCCAGTTTCCAGCATCTAACAAGCCGGGGTCAGCAGGTCAGACTGAAGGACTCTCAGGAGCCTAGAAGTGCTATTTTTTAATCAACACCTGCCAGACACCTTTGGATCAGGGTCTAGACCCTCCAAATCCAGAGGCAGCAGGAAGAGCAATATTTGGCAGGCACCCACACAGGAATTTCACGGGTGGGTGGTCATCACCTTTTTATTTCAGGAAGCATGGCTTGGGTCACGGAAGTAATCTCTTTAGGTTCCAGAATAGACTTCTCCACTCTACCTCAGGAACATTTTTTTCCCCTTTCTCTCCTCACCCTCCCAGGTCTTCCAGCATAAAAGAGTATTCGACCAAGCTTTAGCTTCCCTGCTTCAGGCAGGGGTAAATGTAAGGGTTTCTACATCAGTGTGCTTCAAGCGGTTTTATTTAAACCAATTTATCATCTCCAAAAAAGACAGCTGTGTGTGGCCCAATTTAGATTTAAAGTGCCTGATCAAATGGGATCTGCTTCATCATCACTTCAAGATGGAGTCACTCCGGTCAGTGATTGCATCCATGGAAGGCAGGGAATTTCTTTCATTGATAGAGATTTGAGATGCTTATCTGCATATGTAACAGGGTGAAAGACATATACAGTGCCTACAAGTAGTATTCAACCCCCTGCAGATTTAGCAGGTTTACACATTCGGAATTAACTTGGCATTGTGACATTTGGACTGTAGATCAGCCTGGAAGTGTGAAATGCACTGCAGCAAAAAAGAATGTTATTTCTTTTTTTTATTTTTTTTTTAAATTGTGAAAAGTTTATTCAGAGGATCATTTATTATTCAACCCCTCAAACCACAAGAATTCTGTTTGGTTCCCCTAAAGTATTAAGAAGTATTTCAGGCACAAAGAACAATGAGCTTCACATGTTTGGATTAATTATCTCTTTTTCCAGCCTTTTCTGACTAATTAAGACCCTCCCCAAACTTGTGAACAGCACTCATACTTGGTCAACATGGGAAAGACAAAGGAGCATTCCAAGGCCATCAGAGACAAGATCGTGGAGGGTCACAAGGCTGGCAAGGGGTACAAAACCCTTTCCAAGGAGTTGGGCCTACCTGTCTCCACTGTTGGGAGCATCATCCGGAAGTGGAAGGCTTATGGAACTACTGTTGGCCTTCCACGGCCTGGACAGCCTTTGAAAGTTTCCACCCGTACCGAGGCCAGGCTTGTCCGAAGAGTCAAGGCTAACCCAAGGACAGCAAGGAAGGAGCTCTGGGAAGATCTCAGGGCAGTGGGGACATTGGTTTCAGTCAATACCATAAGTAACGTACTCCACCGCAATGGTCTCCGTTCCAGACGAGCCCGTAAGGTACCTTTACTTTCAAAGCGTCATGTCAAGGCTCGTCTACAGTTTGCTCATGATCACTTGGAGGACTCTGAGACAGACTGGTTCAAGGTTCTCTGATCTGATGAGACCAAGATCGAGATCTTTGGTGCCAACCACACACGTGATGTTTGTAGACTGGATGGCACTGCATATGACCCCAAGAATACCATCCCTACAGTCAAGCATGGTGGTGGCAGCATCATGCTGTGGGGCTGTTTCTCAGCCAAGGGGCCTGGCCATCTTGTCCGCATCCATTGGAAGATGGATAGCACGGCCTACCTGGAGATTTTGGCCAAGAACCTCCGCTCCTCCATCAAGGATCTTAAGATGGGTCGTCATTTCATCTTCCAACAAGACAACGACCCAAAGCACACAGCCAAGAAAACCAAGGCCTGGTTCAAGAGGGAAAAAATCAAGGTGTTGCAGTGGCCTAGTCAGTCTCCTGACCTTAAGCCAATTGAAAACTTGTGGAAGGAGCTCAAGATTAAAGTCCACATGAGACACCCAAAGAACCTAGATAACTTGGAGAAGATCTGCATGGAGGAGTGGGCCAAGATAACTCCAGAGACCTGTGCCGGCCTGATCAGGTCTTATAAAAGACGATTATTAGCTGTAATTGCAAACAAGGGTTATTCCACAAAATATTAAACCTAGGGGTTGAATAATAATTGACCCACACTTTTATGTTGAAAATTTATTAAAATTTAACTGAGCAACATAACTTGTTGGTTTGTAAGATTTATGCATCTGTTAATAAATCCTGCTCTTGTTTGAAGTTTGCAGGCTCTAACTTATTTGCATCTTATCAAACCTGCTAAATCTGCAGGGGGTTGAATACTACTTGTAGGCACTGTATATAGTGGAGTATACCTGTGCTATGATTTGAATGGCCACCGGGTGTCACTGTAGAGCATGACTGTGCACAGTCGATTTTTAAAATATTGTGGCGGTTGGGCGAGTGAAGTGCGTGCACTGGAGCTGTTAAGGAGAGGCGGTGTGGTCCTGTCGGCTCGGTTGCTATCTTTTGAGAAAAGGGAATGACTGCTGATCTGTTTCCACAGAAGGACTTTTATTGCTCCGTCAAAGGAGATGCTGAACTAAGGAATGATGTGTTTAAGTCGTGGTTTAAATAAACAAGAAGCAGAGTGAATATTGCGAGGAGAAAAAGATCCGCCATCTTGGGATAACAGCCTGGCCTCCTGCGAGTCAACCCTGAGTGCTGTATGTGTGTGGGTAAAGACATCGAAATAAGTCTGAGTTATAACTATTGAGAGACCGGTCAGTGTGTGTTAATAGTTAGATACGGACAGTTAGTTAGAACAAAGACTCCTTAAAAAAAGACTGCTGTTAAAGAGTTGTTTACAGAGAAAGGACTGTGCTAACTGAAGACATTTTGCATTAATCCAGAAGGTATTTAAAAGTGAAACTGTGTTTTACCCATGGCAGAGGACTAAAATTGTTTGACTGTTTTCTTTCTGATTCCTCCCACTGCCCGGAGGCAGCGAAAGATAAAGTAATTACATGAAAGTATGAACATTATAATATTATATAATGTTAAGTGTTCTCTGCAGAGGGACTTAAGGAGAGAATTGGCTGGGTACCCTGTGTGAATTGCAAATATAAGGGGGGTGGCGGTTGTAAGATTGTACTCTTGGAGAGACCACGTACCGCAACCCGTAGTAGCACATCCCGGGTACACCCAATTAATATTTAAGGGAGGGAGTAGATAGCCGGAGAATATAGTCCTCACCCTCCCTACGGGCCGGTACTTGACGTTCTCTGAGCTGCATAGATTATGAACTGTATTTTTCGGCTGTTGCAGCCTATAAGCTGTAATGAGTTGCGATTGTTTATCTTAATTGAAACATATATAGCAAAAAACTGTTATTTATCATCATTGTGTCTCTGAGTCCTCCATAGCACCACCGTATCTATCTACAACACTGACATTCAGGTGTTACACATGTGCCAATTTTTCCGGCCCATTTGCTCTTTCTTGGCTTTGCAGTCAAGCAAGATCATTATCAGTTCAGGGCTCTCCCTTTCAGTCTGGTCACAGTGCCCAGAGTAATCACAGAGATCCTCGCCCCAGCAATGGCACGGCTACAGTCCAGGGGCATAATTATTTTTCCCTTCCTAGACAATATTCTTGTGGAAGTGCCATCCTTAGCTCAGAATCTAGAGAGCCTGCTGATAGTTCTTCAGACCGAGGAGCAAATTGGTTGGATGGTTAACAGGTAAAGCCTGTTTTGGTTCCAACACAGCAGCTATGCTTTCTGGGTATGATGTTCAACACTGTTCAGGCATCAGTATTTCTTCCAGAGGAGAAGATATTCTCTCTTCAGTCTTCCATCAGAACATTGAGATGTCAGGACAGGTATTCTCTTTGATTTTGCATGAAGGTCCTAGGGATGATGGTGTTAACCTGTGAGGCAGTCCTGTTTGCTCAATCTTGGTCAGAAGACACTTCTAGCCTCCTGGTACAAGTCAATACAGTTCCTGCATCAGTCTAGACATCTCCTTATTCACTGTCACCAGTCTCTCAGGTAGTGGACAATGCCCCCTTGTTAACTGAGGGTTGCGCCTATCAATCTATTCAGTGGCAGGTGCTCACCACAGGTGCTAGCTTTTTCTACTGGGTAGCCATCTCCAATCACTTAACAGTCCTGGGAGTTTAGAGCAGCCAGGAAAAGCACCTCCCAATCAATGTGCTGGAGCTCAGGGCAATCTGTCTGACCCCATTACATTGGCAGCACTTATTCCGAGGGTTCCCGATCAGACTTCAAATCAGACAGACAATGATACTGTGGTGGCCTATATTAAATTACCAAGGAGCCACAAGAAGCTCTTCTGACATGTTGGAGGTAGCAGAGATTTTGGAATGAGCAGAGGACAAGGTTACACTAATATAAGCAGTTGATAAAACTAGGGTGATCAATACCTAGGCGGACTAAGTCACCAGCAGCTATATATGTGGGAGAGTGAGCTCTCCACCCAGAAGTGTTCAAATAGATTTGTCGACGGTGGGGTACTCTGGATGTCGATCTCTTGGCATCCAGACTGAACCACAAGGTGCCGAATTTGTGCCAAGATGCAGCGACCCTCAAGAGATCGCAAACAACATCATTGTAAGCTCTTGGTCCCAGTTCTCTCTGCATTACCCATTTCCACCTATACCTCTTCTCACATTTTCATTGCTCCAGGCTGGCCCTCGAGGGACTGGTATTTGGCTGTTGTCAATCTCCTGGCGGATGTTCCATAGGCTCTTCTGCACCATCCGGATCATATGTCCCAAAGGTCTAGTCTTCCATTCGAATTTACGAGCGCTGAATTTATCAGTGTGACCGTTGAAGCCATAATTTTGGGGATTGCAGGTGTGTCTCAATCTGTCATTCAGACTATGACTAATGCAAAGAGGCCATCCCCATTGAGAGTCTATCATCGCACACGAAAGGCTTATTTTCATTGGTGCGGGTGTACCTGTACTTCGCCAATGACATTTTCAGTGCTGCGCTCTTTCCGGATGTTCGAATTGGAGGCAAGGCTGGGGCTTTGTTCCAACAAGGGTCAGGTGTCTACCCTGGCTATTTTGTTTCAGAGAGATTTGGCTTCTAAACCTCAGGTTAGGACTTTCTTTTTTATTGGGTGGTGCATGTTAAACCACCCCATCAGGCTCCCCTGGATCTTTGGAATCTGAATCTTGTTTTTGAAGCTCTTCAGTCCCTGCTTTTTGGACCTATCAGAGAGATCTCTACTTTTTTTTTTTCTTCTTTCTTATTAGGTTGCTTTCCTTATAGTCATCACTTCTAATAGGAGGGTCTCTGAGCTTGCGGCTCTGTCTCGTCATTCTCCCTACCTTGTTCTTCATCAAGATAAAATAGTGTTGAGGCCAATTCCATTTTTTCTCTCAAAAGGTGGTCTTGAATTTTCACCTAAATTAAGAAATATTATTTTACCTTCCATTTTGCTGGCACCACCCAATCCTATTAAGAAGGCTATGCACAGTTTAGACGCTATTAGAGCTGTAAAAAGGTACCATTTATAGTCCACAACCTCGTTAAGGGGCTCATTTCTGAAGTCTACATGGTCCATACTTTTGCCTTGGCAGACGCAAGCTTTGGTAGGAAAATTCCGAGGGCGGCAGTAGCTGAGCGTTCAATTGATAGGTTACCACGTAGTCTTCTGCTTGAGTTGTGATGGAAGATTAGGTGGTAACAGTATATTTAATTCTTTGCCAACCTAGAGACAGTTTTAGGACGTCCCATGGTTCTGTGTTCACCAATGAAGACTACGAACAGATTTTATGACTAGTACCAAAAACGTCTTTTTGCGCAAGACTAAATTGATCACAGCAGTCAAATTTGGCACAGTTCAGAACCCCACTTGGCTACACCTACTTTTTAGGACATTTTTCAAAACAGTATATCCATTTAGGCATAAAATGGTCTTAAATACAAATTTCGTACGTGGCACATATGCCAGTTTTTCTGCAGTTAAAGGGGACATTATTTTGGTATGTTCTACTTTGCAAAACTCTCCCATTGATGTCACTGACACCTTACGTAGTATTGTTCTGCTTAACAGTTTTTCCTAATGGGTTTATGAATTGATATGCCAGAGACTTATGAACAAAAAAAAATATATATGTCTCACAGGCTATGGTGTGCTGCGTTTTCTATATTTTCTAATGTAGATCAACCATCTACCTGTAACTTCCGTGCCATGGTCACCACTTCGTTATCCGGTGAATTACATTTATAACAATTCATGAACATTAACCGAATGTCAGAGGCAAATTCCCGTGAGTCTTTGTACTGCCTGTTCTCCATCTTGTCCTGAATATAAAAATGAAACAAACATACTTAGCAGAAATGATAGAAAAGCTGTATGTCAATGCACTTTTTACCCAATCTACCACAATGTTTTGCTATAGGATATGCACACAATTAAGTTTTGTAAAAACTTACAAGTAAAATTGGTTTGTTACAGAGGAAAAGGAAACATGGATTTTGCTTGTACAGTCCTTACAAATAGTAAGAAAACCAAAATAGTAAGTTAGCCGACAATGCAATTGTTTTTCAATGCTTTGTATAATTACAGATCACAATACAAAAATAAAAATTAATCTAGCAACATGCTTCCATACACACACTCCCTTCTAATTTGACAATGAACATGGCCTGATAAATTTGCACACTGGGTGGTACGTCGGCCAGTATCATACATGATCCCCATTTAATTAAAAGGACCAGTGCACAATACTCATCAGGGGCTGTAGGGCTGCCTCAGCAACGGTACAGTGCAGGGTACATGTGTGTCTCCCATACTCTGTGCCAGATGGCATGAGAAAGTATCTGGAGGGCATACTTAAATTAGTTCATAGGATGAATCTAGACTAACTTATAAGTTATTCTTAAAGGGTTATTCTCATGATGAATGTTCAGAGGTGCACCGCTTCCCTTCTTTGCGGGGGGGCAGTGATCTACTGATGATTGACAGTCCAAACCAGCATCATTGTAGCGCCGCTGATATACACGGCGCTCTGCAATGCTGCAGTGACACATCTTTGCTTCTGTAACATCTTTGCTTCTGTACAGGAGTACTGCAATTGCATTGAAGTACATGCTGCTTTCCTGGGAAACTGATTTTTTTTTTTTTTTTTTTTTAATTCTGACCAGTGCCACTTTAGGATGTAAAAACTCTAATAATCATGAGACTGTTTTTCCATGACATATTGTACTTTATGATAGGTAAGTTTAGGACGATATTTTTTTGCATTTGCAAACTTTTCTTCACATTTCCAATATCTTCACAAATTTTCAAACTTAAATTTTTATGCCATTAAACCAGAGTTATCTCAAACAAAATAGTTAACATTTACCACGTCTACTCTTTATATTAGCACAATTTTTCAAAGACATTTTTTGTAGGAAATTAAAAAGGGTTCAAAATGTATCAGCAATGTCTAATTTTTCCAACAAAATTTACAAAACCATTTTTTTTGTAGGGACCAAAATCACATTTAAAGTGACTGAGAGGCCTAGATGACAGAAAATACCCAAAAGTGACACCATTCTAAAAACTGCACCCCTCACACTGCTTAAAACCACATCCAAGAAATTTATTAACAATTTAGGTACTTGACAAGAACTAAGCTATGTGGAAGGGAAGAAAAAAAAAAAAAGATGAAAATGTTACGGTTTCTCACAAAAATGTTACTTTAGCTCCAAATTTTGCATTTTCACAAAGGGCAACAAGAGAAAATGCTCTATATAATTTGTTGTGCAATTTCGAGAACACACATACCATGTGTGGTGGAAATCTACTGTTTTGGCACATGGCAAGACTTAAGGCCCCGTCACACTAAGCAACATCGCTAGGAACATCGCTAGCAACATCGCTGCTAACGAACAACTTTTGTGACGTTGCTAGCGATGTTGCTGTGTGTGACATCCAGCAACAACCTGGCCCCTGCTGTGAGGTCGTTGGTTGTTGCTGAATGTCCTGGGCCATTTTTTAGTTGTTGCTGTCCTGCTGTGAAGCACAGATCGCTGTGTGTGACAGCGAGACAGCAACAACTAAATGTGCAGGCAGCAGGAGCCGGCTTCTGCAGAGGCTGGTAACCAATGTAAACATCGGGTAACCAAGAAGCCCTGTCCTTGGTTACCCGATATTTACCTTCGATACCAGCCTCCGCCGCTCTCACTGCCTGTGCTGCCGGCTCCTGCTCTGTGCACATGTAGCTAGCTGCAGGACACATCGGGTTAATTAACCTGATGTGTGCTGTAAGTAGGAGAGCAGGGAGCCAGCGCTAAGCAGTGTGCGCTGCTCCCTGCTCTGTGCACATGTAGCTGCAGCACACATCAGGTAATTAACCCCATGTGTGCTGTAAGTAGGAGAGCAGGGAGCCAGCGCTCAGTGTGCGCTGCTCCCTGCTCTGTGCACATTTAGCTGCAGCATACATCAGGTAATTAACCCAATGTGTGCTGTAGCTAGGAGAGCAAGGAGCCAGCGCTCAGTGTGCGCTGCTCCCTGCTCTCTGCACGTGTAGCTCCGTGCGGTGGTAACCAAGGTAAATATCGGGTTGGTTACCGATATTTACCTTAGTTACCAAGCGCAGCATCTTCCACGCGGCGCTGGGGGCTTGTCACTGGTTGCTGGTGAGCTCACCAGCAACTCGTGTAGCCACGCTCCAGCGATCCCTGCCAGGTCAGGTTGCTGGTGGGATCGCTGGAGCGTCGCAGTGTGACAGCTCACCAGCAACCTCCTAGCAACTTACCAGCGATCCCTATCGTTGTTGGGATCGCTGGTAAGTTGCTTAGTGTGACGGTACCTTTAGAAAGGAAGGCACCGCATTTGAGTTTTAGAGCACCTAATTGGAATAGATAGCGGACATCATGTCTTGTTTGCAGAGCCCCTGATGTGCCTAAACAGTGGAGCTCACTAACAAGAGACAGTATTTTAGAAAGTAGAACCCACAAGGAGCGCTTCACAGAATTTTACAATGTTGAGCCGTGAATTTGAAAAATTACATTTTTTTTTAAGCAAAAAAATGTTGCTTTAATCCCAAAATTTTCATTTTCACTATGGTAGCAGGAGAGAAAGCACTGTACAATTTGTTGTGCAATTTCTCCTGAGTTTACCAATACTCCCTACGTAGTCAAAATCTATTTCTGAAGCACAGTACAAAGTGAAGAACAGAAGGCACACTATATATTTCAGACTTAATTGGAATGTTTTGGGGGTGCCATGTCACATTTGCAGAGCCCGTGACATGATAAAAGAAGAAAAATCCCCCACAATTTACCCCATTTTACAAACCGCACCCCTCAATGAATATATGGGTACAGTGCGCATATTGACACTACAGGTGTGTCACAAAACTTTACACTATTGGGCAGTGAAAAAAAAAAAATTACATTTTTATCCCCAACAGGTTGTTTTAAACAGAGTTCGACTGTATGGTACGGTTTGGCCGCAATGTAGGGCTCGGGAGAGAAGGAGCGCCATTTGATTTTTGGAGCACAGATTTTCATTCAGGAGTACACAACAGAGTTCCTGACTTGAGACAGTGAGATCTCTTATCTGTGCTATGAATGTTTAGTGTAGAATATTGCATCTCCAACTAATGATCACTGGGTTCACAGAACAGAACAGTTCCAATTTGAGTCAATTTAAGAATTAGCTTTTTTTTTTAGTCATTTTAAAAGATTATTCACACCAAGTATAAAAAAAAAAAAAGTATGAATCCTATGCCTACAAACCATTTGATAACCAATTGCTAGTGGATCAAATAAGTGTAAAGACAACCAACATGTAATACTGCTGAAATAGTGGTTGAGGAAAATGCTATCAGAAATGATAAAATTCTATGGCTAATGAATGTCAACTTAGAAAGTCTAATGGCCAAAGCAACCCCTATTTAAAACAACCAATAATATGTATTTCAATAATAAATTCGATATAGGGCTGGTAATTATCTGTAGTTCCAGCATAATCAGCAGGGGGCACTAAAGTACTAACCTATAGACTAACAGACTATTTAAACATGTAATATTGAGTTGCACAGGAATCAACTATTAATGTGAAGGCACACAGTGCATCAATAGATGTATAAATAAATGTGCACACATAGAAGCTAGTTGGTATAGTTGGTAGCGATTTAGCTGCCAAAGAATAGATAAATGAGGTGATTATAGGATCAAACGTGTGACAGCCATGAACATATTGACACACCCTACACGTTTCCTCAGATTTAAAAAGGGAAACTGTCACCAGGTTTTCGCCACCTAATCTGAGAGAAGCACAACATAGGGTGCCCGTTATGACTGGTCTCAATTTCCCCGCTGACGTTTCCCATGAGCCCCTTAGGTAGCGGTCTGCTTTCCTGTCTAGTTGGTCTTTGAGGTTAACTAGAGCTTCAAAAGGTGGGGGTTGGGGGAAGATATCTTCTCACAGACTTTGCCACCGCTATGTCGATCTTGGGGCCATTATCCCAGAGAGAAGTGTCCTCACCAAAGGGATATTTTATCTTAAATGATAAGCAAAGGATAGCCTTCCTGGCTAGCTTCCTCCATTGCTCTTCCCCCAGCCTCCTGATTTTATCATTGACCGGAAATGAGCGCCTCTTCCTCTGTTCTAGCCCTTTGAACATGAGGTCCGCTATGGATTCGGGCCCTTCGGTATCCACTAGCCCCAAAGTAGCTCTGACCACTTTGATTAGGCAGTTGACTGCAGGAAAACAGGGCCTGCCTCCATGGTCCTTCTTCAAAGAGTTAGAGGAAGAAGAGGCACCTGAACTTGAGTCTGAGATCTCAGCCAAGTCACGGTCCTGTCCCTGGCCCCACTTTTCACCTTCTTAACCTCAGGTTGGGTAGGCCTTTAAGGGACTCTCTAACTTCTGCCCTGATTATTGCCCTAAGGCTGGCAGCGAAGTCTGGGGTCTCCTCACTAATTGTCCTCTGGATGCAGTTACTGCACAAGTCAGTCTTCACCGTGGCAGCGCCACACCCATGGACTTCTGGGTCTCCCATCTTGGGATTGGAAACCGAACTTATGCAGAGAAGTGGTGCCACCCTTTTATTTCAATGGGTTCCCTGTCCTAAGATGGGTGGACCTCTCACTCTGGTGGTGCTGTCGTGGGGGGGGGGGGGGAGAAGAGGTAGGAAGGGGGGCAGGGTAGGAATAAAAAAAAAGAAACAGAAGGACTCTCTTAATCACAGTCACTTTACTGAATCCAAACCAAAAGACATCCTGGTTAGCTTGTAGAACTGTCACCACTTTTAAATGTGGAGGATGTAAAGCATGTGAATTCAACTACAAGAGTACATCGACCACAGTAAAATATATAAATCATGAATTCACCAACTGTAAAACAAAACAGGGGTGGTTTACCTGAACACATGTGGCTGCCCCCCATAACTACATTTGAAAAACAAAAAGAATTCCCGAAGATGAATCCTTAA